>NC_080672.1:229831679-230151488 GCF_030247195.1 Topomyia yanbarensis
TTCTTGTCTTTGTCTTGTCTTTGTCTTGTCTTTGTCTTGTCTTTGTCTTGTCTTTGTCTTGTCTTTGTCTTGTCTTTGTCTTGTCTTTGTCTTGTCTTTGTCTTGTCTTTGTCTTGTCTTTGTCTTGTCTTTGTCTTGTCTTTGTCTTGTCTTTGTCTTGTCTTTGTCTTGTCTTTGTCTTGTCTTTGTCTTGTCTTTGTCTTGTCTTTGTCTTGTCTTTGTCTTGTCTTTGTCTTGTCTTTGTCTTGTCTTTGTCTTGTCTTTGTCTTGTCTTTGTCTTGTCTTTGTCTTGTCTTTGTCTTGTCTTTGTCTTGTCTTTGTCTTGTCTTTGTCTTGTCTTTGTCTTGTCTTTGTCTTGTCTTTGTCTTGTCTTTGTCTTGTCTTTGTCTTGTCTTTGTCTTGTCTTTGTCTTGTCTTTGTCTTGTCTTTGTCTTGTCTTTGTCTTGTCTTTGTCTTGTCTTTGTCTTGTCTTTGTCTTGTCTTGTCTTGTCTTTGTCTTGTCTTTGTCTTGTCTTTGTCTTGTCTTTGTCTTGTCTTTGTCTTGTCTTTGTCTTGTCTTTGTCTTGTCTTTGTCTTGTCTTTGTCTTGTCTTTGTCTTGTCTTTGTCTTGTCTTTGTCTTGTCTTTGTCTTGTCTTTGTCTTGTCTTTGTCTTGTCTTTGTCTTGTCTTTGTCTTGTCTTTGTCTTGTCTTTGTCTTGTCTTTGTCTTGTCTTTGTCTTGTCTTTGTCTTGTCTTTGTCTTGTCTTTGTCTTGTCTTTGTCTTGTCTTTGTCTTGTCTTTGTCTTGTCTTTGTCTTGTCTTTGTCTTGTCTTTGTCTTGTCTTTGTCTTGTCTTTGTCTTGTCTTTGTCTTGTCTTTGTCTTGTCTTTGTCTTGTCTTTGTCTTGTCTTTGTCTTGTCTTGTCTTGTCTTTGTCTTGTCTTTGTCTTGTCTTTGTCTTGTCTTTGTCTTGTCTTTGTCTTGTCTTTGTCTTGTCTTTGTCTTGTCTTTGTCTTGTCTTTGTCTTGTCTTTGTCTTGTCTTTGTCTTGTCTTTGTCTTGTCTTTGTCTTGTCTTTGTCTTGTCTTTGTCTTGTCTTTGTCTTGTCTTTGTCTTGTCTTTGTCTTGTCTTTGTCTTGTCTTTGTCTTGTCTTTGTCTTGTCTTTGTCTTGTCTTTGTCTTGTCTTTGTCTTGTCTTTGTCTTGTCTTTGTCTTGTCTTGTCTTTGTCTTGTCTTGTCTTGTCTTGTCTTTGTCTTGTCTTTGTCTTGTCTTTGTCTTGTCTTTGTCTTGTCTTTGTCTTGTCTTGTCTTGTCTTTGTCTTGTCTTTGTCTTGTCTTTGTCTTGTCTTTGTCTTGTCTTTGTCTTGTCTTTGTCTTGTCTTTGTCTTGTCTTTGTCTTGTCTTTGTCTTGTCTTTGTCTTGTCTTTGTCTTGTCTTTGTCTTGTCTTTGTCTTGTCTTTGTCTTGTCTTTGTCTTGTCTTTGTCTTGTCTTTGTCTTGTCTTTGTCTTGTCTTTGTCTTGTCTTTGTCTTGTCTTTGTCTTGTCTTTGTCTTGTCTTTGTCTTGTCTTTGTCTTGTCTTTGTCTTGTCTTTGTCTTGTCTTTGTCTTGTCTTTGTCTTGTCTTTGTCTTGTCTTTGTCTTGTCTTTGTCTTGTCTTTGTCTTGTCTTTGTCTTGTCTTTGTCTTGTCTTTGTCTTGTCTTTGTCTTGTCTTTGTCTTGTCTTTGTCTTGTCTTTGTCTTGTCTTTGTCTTGTCTTTGTCTTGTCTTTGTCTTGTCTTTGTCTTGTCTTTGTCTTGTCTTTGTCTTGTCTTTGTCTTGTCTTTGTCTTGTCTTTGTCTTGTCTTTGTCTTGTCTTTGTCTTGTCTTTGTCTTGTCTTTGTCTTGTCTTTGTCTTGTCTTTGTCTTGTCTTTGTCTTGTCTTTGTCTTGTCTTGTCTTGTCTTTGTCTTGTCTTTGTCTTTTGTCTTGTCTTTGTCTTGTCTTTGTCTTGTCTTTGTCTTGTCTTTGTCTTGTCTTGTCTTGTCTTTGTCTTGTCTTTGTCTTGTCTTTGTCTTGTCTTTGTCTTGTCTTTGTCTTGTCTTTGTCTTGTCTTTGTCTTGTCTTTGTCTTGTCTTTGTCTTGTCTTTGTCTTGTCTTTGTCTTGTCTTTGTCTTGTCTTTGTCTTGTCTTTGTCTTGTCTTTGTCTTGTCTTTGTCTTGTCTTTGTCTTGTCTTTGTCTTGTCTTTGTCTTGTCTTTGTCTTGTCTTTGTCTTGTCTTTGTCTTGTCTTTGTCTTGTCTTGTCTTGTCTTTGTCTTGTCTTTGTCTTGTCTTTGTCTTGTCTTTGTCTTGTCTTTGTCTTGTCTTTGTCTTGTCTTTGTCTTGTCTTTGTCTTGTCTTTGTCTTGTCTTTGTCTTGTCTTTGTCTTGTCTTTGTCTTGTCTTTGTCTTGTCTTTGTCTTGTCTTTGTCTTGTCTTTGTCTTGTCTTTGTCTTGTCTTTGTCTTGTCTTTGTCTTGTCTTTGTCTTGTCTTTGTCTTGTCTTTGTCTTGTCTTTGTCTTGTCTTTGTCTTGTCTTTGTCTTGTCTTTGTCTTGTCTTTGTCTTGTCTTTGTCTTGTCTTTGTCTTGTCTTTGTCTTGTCTTTGTCTTGTCTTTGTCTTGTCTTTGTCTTGTCTTTGTCTTGTCTTTGTCTTGTCTTTGTCTTGTCTTTGTCTTGTCTTTGTCTTGTCTTTGTCTTGTCTTTGTCTTGTCTTTGTCTTGTCTTTGTCTTGTCTTTGTCTTGTCTTTGTCTTGTCTTGTCTTGTCTTTGTCTTGTCTTTGTCTTGTCTTTGTCTTGTCTTTGTCTTGTCTTTGTCTTGTCTTTGTCTTGTCTTTGTCTTGTCTTTGTCTTGTCTTTGTCTTGTCTTTGTCTTGTCTTTGTCTTGTCTTTGTCTTGTCTTTGTCTTGTCTTTGTCTTGTCTTTGTCTTGTCTTTGTCTTGTCTTTGTCTTGTCTTTGTCTTGTCTTTGTCTTGTCTTTGTCTTGTCTTTGTCTTGTCTTTGTCTTGTCTTTGTCTTGTCTTTGTCTTGTCTTGTCTTGTCTTTGTCTTGTCTTTGTCTTGTCTTTGTCTTGTCTTTGTCTTGTCTTTGTCTTGTCTTTGTCTTGTCTTTGTCTTGTCTTTGTCTTGTCTTTGTCTTGTCTTTGTCTTGTCTTTGTCTTGTCTTTGTCTTGTCTTTGTCTTGTCTTTGTCTTGTCTTTGTCTTGTCTTTGTCTTGTCTTTGTCTTTCTTGTCTTTGTCTTGTCTTTGTCTTGTCTTGTCTTGTCTTTGTCTTGTCTTTGTCTTGTCTTTGTCTTGTCTTTGTCTTGTCTTTGTCTTGTCTTTGTCTTGTCTTTGTCTTGTCTTTGTCTTGTCTTTGTCTTGTCTTTGTCTTGTCTTTGTCTTGTCTTTGTCTTGTCTTTGTCTTGTCTTTGTCTTGTCTTTGTCTTGTCTTTGTCTTGTCTTTGTCTTGTCTTTGTCTTGTCTTTGTCTTGTCTTTGTCTTGTCTTTGTCTTGTCTTTGTCTTGTCTTTGTCTTGTCTTTGTCTTGTCTTTGTCTTGTCTTTGTCTTGTCTTTGTCTTGTCTTTGTCTTGTCTTTGTCTTGTCTTTGTCTTGTCTTTGTCTTGTCTTTGTCTTGTCTTTGTCTTGTCTTTGTCTTGTCTTTGTCTTGTCTTTGTCTTGTCTTTGTCTTGTCTTTGTCTTGTCTTTGTCTTGTCTTTGTCTTGTCTTTGTCTTGTCTTTGTCTTGTCTTTGTCTTGTCTTTGTCTTGTCTTTGTCTTGTCTTTGTCTTGTCTTTGTCTTGTCTTTGTCTTGTCTTTGTCTTGTCTTTGTCTTGTCTTTGTCTTGTCTTTGTCTTGTCTTTGTCTTGTCTTTGTCTTGTCTTTGTCTTGTCTTTGTCTTGTCTTTGTCTTGTCTTTGTCTTGTCTTTGTCTTGTCTTTGTCTTGTCTTTGTCTTGTCTTTGTCTTGTCTTTGTCTTGTCTTTGTCTTGTCTTTGTCTTGTCTTTGTCTTGTCTTTGTCTTGTCTTTGTCTTGTCTTTGTCTTGTCTTTGTCTTGTCTTTGTCTTGTCTTTGTCTTGTCTTTGTCTTGTCTTTGTCTTGTCTTTGTCTTGTCTTTGTCTTGTCTTTGTCTTGTCTTTGTCTTGTCTTTGTCTTGTCTTTGTCTTGTCTTTGTCTTGTCTTTGTCTTGTCTTTGTCTTGTCTTTGTCTTGTCTTTGTCTTGTCTTTGTCTTGTCTTTGTCTTGTCTTTGTCTTGTCTTTGTCTTGTCTTTGTCTTGTCTTTGTCTTGTCTTTGTCTTGTCTTTGTCTTGTCTTTGTCTTGTCTTTGTCTTGTCTTTGTCTTGTCTTTGTCTTGTCTTTGTCTTGTCTTTGTCTTGTCTTTGTCTTGTCTTTGTCTTGTCTTTGTCTTGTCTTTGTCTTGTCTTTGTCTTGTCTTTGTCTTGTCTTTGTCTTGTCTTTGTCTTGTCTTTGTCTTGTCTTTGTCTTGTCTTTGTCTTGTCTTTGTCTTGTCTTTGTCTTGTCTTTGTCTTGTCTTTGTCTTGTCTTTGTCTTGTCTTTGTCTTGTCTTTGTCTTGTCTTTGTCTTGTCTTTGTCTTGTCTTTGTCTTGTCTTTGTCTTGTCTTTGTCTTGTCTTTGTCTTGTCTTTGTCTTGTCTTTGTCTTGTCTTTGTCTTGTCTTTGTCTTGTCTTTGTCTTGTCTTTGTCTTGTCTTTGTCTTGTCTTTGTCTTGTCTTTGTCTTGTCTTTGTCTTGTCTTTGTCTTGTCTTTGTCTTGTCTTTGTCTTGTCTTTGTCTTGTCTTTGTCTTGTCTTTGTCTTGTCTTTGTCTTGTCTTTGTCTTGTCTTTGTCTTGTCTTTGTCTTGTCTTTGTCTTGTCTTTGTCTTGTCTTTGTCTTGTCTTTGTCTTGTCTTTGTCTTGTCTTTGTCTTGTCTTTGTCTTGTCTTTGTCTTGTCTTTGTCTTGTCTTTGTCTTGTCTTTGTCTTGTCTTTGTCTTGTCTTTGTCTTGTCTTTGTCTTGTCTTTGTCTTGTCTTTGTCTTGTCTTTGTCTTGTCTTTGTCTTGTCTTTGTCTTGTCTTTGTCTTGTCTTTGTCTTGTCTTTGTCTTGTCTTTGTCTTGTCTTTGTCTTGTCTTTGTCTTGTCTTTGTCTTGTCTTTGTCTTGTCTTTGTCTTGTCTTTGTCTTGTCTTTGTCTTGTCTTTGTCTTGTCTTTGTCTTGTCTTTGTCTTGTCTTTGTCTTGTCTTTGTCTTGTCTTTGTCTTGTCTTTGTCTTGTCTTTGTCTGTCTTTGTCTTGTCTTTGTCTTGTCTTTGTCTTGTCTTTGTCTTGTCTTTGTCTTGTCTTTGTCTTGTCTTTGTCTTGTCTTTGTCTTGTCTTTGTCTTGTCTTTGTCTTGTCTTTGTCTTGTCTTTGTCTTGTCTTTGTCTTGTCTTTGTCTTGTCTTTGTCTTGTCTTTGTCTTGTCTTTGTCTTGTCTTTGTCTTGTCTTTGTCTTGTCTTTGTCTTGTCTTTGTCTTGTCTTTGTCTTGTCTTTGTCTTGTCTTTGTCTTGTCTTTGTCTTGTCTTTGTCTTGTCTTTGTCTTGTCTTTGTCTTGTCTTTGTCTTGTCTTTGTCTTGTCTTTGTCTTGTCTTTGTCTTGTCTTTGTCTTGTCTTTGTCTTGTCTTTGTCTTGTCTTTGTCTTGTCTTTGTCTTGTCTTTGTCTTGTCTTTGTCTTGTCTTTGTCTTGTCTTTGTCTTGTCTTTGTCTTGTCTTTGTCTTGTCTTTGTCTTGTCTTTGTCTTGTCTTTGTCTTGTCTTTGTCTTGTCTTTGTCTTGTCTTTGTCTTGTCTTTGTCTTGTCTTTGTCTGTCTTTGTCTTGTCTTTGTCTTGTCTTTGTCTTGTCTTTGTCTTGTCTTTGTCTTGTCTTTGTCTTGTCTTTGTCTTGTCTTTGTCTTGTCTTTGTCTTGTCTTTGTCTTGTCTTTGTCTTGTCTTTGTCTTGTCTTTGTCTTGTCTTTGTCTTGTCTTTGTCTTGTCTTTGTCTTGTCTTTGTCTTGTCTTTGTCTTGTCTTTGTCTTGTCTTTGTCTTGTCTTTGTCTTGTCTTTGTCTTGTCTTTGTCTTGTCTTTGTCTTGTCTTTGTCTTGTCTTGTCTTGTCTTTGTCTTGTCTTTGTCTTGTCTTTGTCTTGTCTTTGTCTTGTCTTTGTCTTGTCTTTGTCTTGTCTTTGTCTTGTCTTTGTCTTGTCTTTGTCTTGTCTTTGTCTTGTCTTTGTCTTGTCTTTGTCTTGTCTTTGTCTTGTCTTTGTCTTGTCTTTGTCTTGTCTTTGTCTTGTCTTTGTCTTGTCTTTGTCTTGTCTTTGTCTTGTCTTTGTCTTGTCTTTGTCTTGTCTTTGTCTTGTCTTTGTCTTGTCTTTGTCTTGTCTTTGTCTTGTCTTTGTCTTGTCTTTGTCTTGTCTTTGTCTTGTCT
Organism: Topomyia yanbarensis; assembly: GCF_030247195.1. Lineage (NCBI taxonomy): Eukaryota > Metazoa > Arthropoda > Insecta > Diptera > Culicidae > Topomyia > Topomyia yanbarensis. The sequence goes on from NC_080672.1 coordinate 229,838,077, forward strand.
TTGTCTTGTCTTTGTCTTGTCTTTGTCTTGTCTTTGTCTTGTCTTTGTCTTGTCTTTGTCTTGTCTTTGTCTTGTCTTTGTCTTGTCTTTGTCTTGTCTTTGTCTTGTCTTTGTCTTGTCTTTGTCTTGTCTTTGTCTTGTCTTTGTCTTGTCTTTGTCTTGTCTTTGTCTTGTCTTTGTCTTGTCTTTGTCTTGTCTTTGTCTTGTCTTTGTCTTGTCTTTGTCTTGTCTTTGTCTTGTCTTTGTCTTGTCTTTGTCTTGTCTTTGTCTTGTCTTTGTCTTGTCTTTGTCTTGTCTTTGTCTTGTCTTTGTCTTGTCTTTGTCTTGTCTTTGTCTTGTCTTTGTCTTGTCTTTGTCTTGTCTTTGTCTTGTCTTTGTCTTGTCTTTGTCTTTGTCTTGTCTTTGTCTTGTCTTTGTCTTGTCTTTGTCTTGTCTTTGTCTTGTCTTTGTCTTGTCTTTGTCTTGTCTTTGTCTTGTCTTTGTCTTGTCTTTGTCTTGTCTTTGTCTTGTCTTTGTCTTGTCTTTGTCTTGTCTTTGTCTTGTCTTTGTCTTGTCTTTGTCTTGTCTTTGTCTTGTCTTTGTCTTGTCTTTGTCTTGTCTTTGTCTTGTCTTTGTCTTGTCTTTGTCTTGTCTTTGTCTTGTCTTTGTCTTGTCTTTGTCTTGTCTTTGTCTTGTCTTTGTCTTGTCTTTGTCTTGTCTTTGTCTTGTCTTGTCTTGTCTTTGTCTTGTCTTTGTCTTGTCTTTGTCTTGTCTTTGTCTTGTCTTTGTCTTGTCTTTGTCTTGTCTTTGTCTTGTCTTTGTCTTGTCTTGTCTTGTCTTTGTCTTGTCTTTGTCTTGTCTTTGTCTTGTCTTTGTCTTGTCTTTGTCTTGTCTTTGTCTTGTCTTTGTCTTGTCTTTGTCTTGTCTTTGTCTTGTCTTTGTCTTGTCTTTGTCTTGTCTTTGTCTTGTCTTGTCTTGTCTTTGTCTTGTCTTTGTCTTGTCTTTGTCTTGTCTTTGTCTTGTCTTTGTCTTGTCTTTGTCTTGTCTTTGTCTTTGTCTTGTCTTTGTCTTGTCTTTGTCTTGTCTTTGTCTTGTCTTTGTCTTGTCTTTGTGTCTTGTCTTTGTCTTGTCTTTGTCTTGTCTTTGTCTTGTCTTTGTCTTGTCTTTGTCTTGTCTTTGTCTTGTCTTTGTCTTGTCTTTGTCTTGTCTTTGTCTTGTCTTTGTCTTGTCTTTGTCTTGTCTTTGTCTTGTCTTTGTCTTGTCTTTGTCTTGTCTTTGTCTTGTCTTTGTCTTGTCTTTGTCTTGTCTTGTCTTGTCTTTGTCTTGTCTTTGTCTTGTCTTTGTCTTGTCTTTGTCTTGTCTTTGTCTTGTCTTTGTCTTGTCTTTGTCTTGTCTTTGTCTTGTCTTTGTCTTGTCTTTGTCTTGTCTTTGTCTTGTCTTTGTCTTGTCTTTGTCTTGTCTTGTCTTGTCTTTGTCTTGTCTTTGTCTTGTCTTTGTCTTGTCTTTGTCTTGTCTTTGTCTTGTCTTTGTCTTGTCTTTGTCTTGTCTTTGTCTTGTCTTTGTCTTGTCTTTGTCTTGTCTTTGTCTTGTCTTTGTCTTGTCTTTGTCTTGTCTTTGTCTTGTCTTTGTCTTGTCTTTGTCTTGTCTTTGTCTTGTCTTTGTCTTGTCTTTGTCTTGTCTTTGTCTTGTCTTTGTCTTGTCTTTGTCTTGTCTTTGTCTTGTCTTTGTCTTGTCTTTGTCTTGTCTTTGTCTTGTCTTTGTCTTGTCTTTGTCTTGTCTTTGTCTTGTCTTTGTCTTGTCTTTGTCTTGTCTTTGTCTTGTCTTTGTCTTGTCTTTGTCTTGTCTTTGTCTTGTCTTTGTCTTGTCTTTGTCTTGTCTTTGTCTTGTCTTTGTCTTGTCTTTGTCTTGTCTTTGTCTTGTCTTTGTCTTGTCTTTGTCTTGTCTTTGTCTTGTCTTTGTCTTGTCTTTGTCTTGTCTTTGTCTTGTCTTTGTCTTGTCTTTGTCTTGTCTTTGTCTTGTCTTTGTCTTGTCTTTGTCTTGTCTTTGTCTTGTCTTTGTCTTGTCTTTGTCTTGTCTTTGTCTTGTCTTTGTCTTTGTCTTGTCTTTGTCTTGTCTTTGTCTTGTCTTTGTCTTGTCTTTGTCTTGTCTTTGTCTTGTCTTTGTCTTGTCTTTGTCTTGTCTTTGTCTTGTCTTTGTCTTGTCTTTGTCTTGTCTTTGTCTTGTCTTTGTCTTGTCTTTGTCTTGTCTTTGTCTTGTCTTTGTCTTGTCTTTGTCTTGTCTTTGTCTTGTCTTTGTCTTGTCTTTGTCTTGTCTTTGTCTTGTCTTTGTCTTGTCTTTGTCTTGTCTTTGTCTTGTCTTTGTCTTGTCTTTGTCTTGTCTTTGTCTTGTCTTTGTCTTGTCTTTGTCTTGTCTTTGTCTTGTCTTTGTCTTGTCTTTGTCTTGTCTTTGTCTTGTCTTTGTCTTGTCTTTGTCTTGTCTTTGTCTTGTCTTTGTCTTGTCTTTGTCTTGTCTTTGTCTTGTCTTTGTCTTGTCTTTGTCTTGTCTTTGTCTTGTCTTTGTCTTGTCTTTGTCTTGTCTTTGTCTTGTCTTTGTCTTGTCTTTGTCTTGTCTTTGTCTTGTCTTTGTCTTGTCTTTGTCTTGTCTTTGTCTTGTCTTTGTCTTGTCTTTGTCTTGTCTTTGTCTTGTCTTTGTCTTGTCTTTGTCTTGTCTTTGTCTTGTCTTTGTCTTGTCTTTGTCTTGTCTTTGTCTTGTCTTTGTCTTGTCTTTGTCTTGTCTTTGTCTTGTCTTTGTCTTGTCTTTGTCTTGTCTTTGTCTTGTCTTTGTCTTGTCTTTGTCTTGTCTTTGTCTTGTCTTTGTCTTGTCTTTGTCTTGTCTTTGTCTTGTCTTTGTCTTGTCTTTGTCTTGTCTTTGTCTTGTCTTTGTCTTGTCTTTGTCTTGTCTTTGTCTTGTCTTTGTCTTGTCTTTGTCTTGTCTTTGTCTTGTCTTTGTCTTGTCTTTGTCTTGTCTTTGTCTTGTCTTTGTCTTGTCTTTGTCTTGTCTTTGTCTTGTCTTTGTCTTGTCTTTGTCTTGTCTTTGTCTTGTCTTTGTCTTGTCTTTGTCTTGTCTTTGTCTTGTCTTTGTCTTGTCTTTGTCTTGTCTTTGTCTTGTCTTTGTCTTGTCTTTGTCTTGTCTTTGTCTTGTCTTTGTCTTGTCTTTGTCTTGTCTTTGTCTTGTCTTTGTCTTGTCTTTGTCTTGTCTTTGTCTTGTCTTTGTCTTGTCTTTGTCTTGTCTTTGTCTTGTCTTTGTCTTGTCTTTGTCTTGTCTTTGTCTTGTCTTTGTCTTGTCTTTGTCTTGTCTTTGTCTTGTCTTTGTCTTGTCTTTGTCTTGTCTTTGTCTTGTCTTTGTCTTGTCTTTGTCTTGTCTTTGTCTTGTCTTTGTCTTGTCTTTGTCTTGTCTTTGTCTTGTCTTTGTCTTGTCTTTGTCTTGTCTTTGTCTTGTCTTTGTCTTGTCTTTGTCTTGTCTTTGTCTTGTCTTTGTCTTGTCTTTGTCTTGTCTTTGTCTTGTCTTTGTCTTGTCTTTGTCTTGTCTTTGTCTTGTCTTTGTCTTGTCTTTGTCTTGTCTTTGTCTTGTCTTTGTCTTGTCTTTGTCTTGTCTTTGTCTTGTCTTTGTCTTGTCTTTGTCTTGTCTTTGTCTTGTCTTTGTCTTGTCTTTGTCTTGTCTTTGTCTTGTCTTTGTCTTGTCTTTGTCTTGTCTTTGTCTTGTCTTTGTCTTGTCTTTGTCTTGTCTTTGTCTTGTCTTTGTCTTGTCTTTGTCTTGTCTTTGTCTTGTCTTTGTCTTGTCTTTGTCTTGTCTTTGTCTTGTCTTTGTCTTGTCTTTGTCTTGTCTTTGTCTTGTCTTTGTCTTGTCTTTGTCTTGTCTTTGTCTTGTCTTTGTCTTGTCTTTGTCTTGTCTTTGTCTTGTCTTTGTCTTGTCTTTGTCTTGTCTTTGTCTTGTCTTTGTCTTGTCTTTGTCTTGTCTTTGTCTTGTCTTTGTCTTGTCTTTGTCTTGTCTTTGTCTTGTCTTTGTCTTGTCTTTGTCTTGTCTTTGTCTTGTCTTTGTCTTGTCTTTGTCTTGTCTTTGTCTTGTCTTTGTCTTGTCTTTGTCTTGTCTTTGTCTTGTCTTTGTCTTGTCTTTGTCTTGTCTTTGTCTTGTCTTTGTCTTGTCTTTGTCTTGTCTTTGTCTTGTCTTTGTCTTGTCTTTGTCTTGTCTTTGTCTTGTCTTTGTCTTGTCTTTGTCTTGTCTTTGTCTTGTCTTTGTCTTGTCTTTGTCTTGTCTTTGTCTTGTCTTTGTCTTGTCTTTGTCTTGTCTTTGTCTTGTCTTTGTCTTGTCTTTGTCTTGTCTTTGTCTTGTCTTTGTCTTGTCTTTGTCTTGTCTTTGTCTTGTCTTTGTCTTGTCTTTGTCTTGTCTTTGTCTTGTCTTTGTCTTGTCTTTGTCTTGTCTTTGTCTTGTCTTTGTCTTGTCTTTGTCTTGTCTTTGTCTTGTCTTTGTCTTGTCTTTGTCTTGTCTTTGTCTTGTCTTTGTCTTGTCTTTGTCTTGTCTTTGTCTTGTCTTTGTCTTGTCTTTGTCTTGTCTTTGTCTTGTCTTTGTCTTGTCTTTGTCTTGTCTTTGTCTTGTCTTTGTCTTGTCTTTGTCTTGTCTTTGTCTTGTCTTTGTCTTGTCTTTGTCTTGTCTTTGTCTTGTCTTTGTCTTGTCTTTGTCTTGTCTTTGTCTTGTCTTTGTCTTGTCTTTGTCTTGTCTTTGTCTTGTCTTTGTCTTGTCTTTGTCTTGTCTTTGTCTTGTCTTTGTCTTGTCTTTGTCTTGTCTTTGTCTTGTCTTTGTCTTGTCTTTGTCTTGTCTTTGTCTTGTCTTTGTCTTGTCTTTGTCTTGTCTTTGTCTTGTCTTTGTCTTGTCTTTGTCTTGTCTTTGTCTTGTCTTTGTCTTGTCTTTGTCTTGTCTTTGTCTTGTCTTTGTCTTGTCTTTGTCTTGTCTTTGTCTTGTCTTTGTCTTGTCTTTGTCTTGTCTTTGTCTTGTCTTTGTCTTGTCTTTGTCTTGTCTTTGTCTTGTCTTTGTCTTGTCTTTGTCTTGTCTTTGTCTTGTCTTTGTCTTGTCTTTGTCTTGTCTTTGTCTTGTCTTTGTCTTGTCTTTGTCTTGTCTTTGTCTTGTCTTTGTCTTGTCTTTGTCTTGTCTTTGTCTTGTCTTTGTCTTGTCTTTGTCTTGTCTTTGTCTTGTCTTTGTCTTGTCTTTGTCTTGTCTTTGTCTTGTCTTTGTCTTGTCTTTGTCTTGTCTTTGTCTTGTCTTTGTCTTGTCTTTGTCTTGTCTTTGTCTTGTCTTTGTCTTGTCTTTGTCTTGTCTTTGTCTTGTCTTTGTCTTGTCTTTGTCTTGTCTTTGTCTTGTCTTTGTCTTGTCTTTGTCTTGTCTTTGTCTTGTCTTTGTCTTGTCTTTGTCTTGTCTTTGTCTTGTCTTTGTCTTGTCTTTGTCTTGTCTTTGTCTTGTCTTTGTCTTGTCTTTGTCTTGTCTTTGTCTTGTCTTTGTCTTGTCTTTGTCTTGTCTTTGTCTTGTCTTTGTCTTGTCTTTGTCTTGTCTTTGTCTTGTCTTTGTCTTGTCTTTGTCTTGTCTTTGTCTTGTCTTTGTCTTGTCTTTGTCTTGTCTTTGTCTTGTCTTTGTCTTGTCTTTGTCTTGTCTTTGTCTTGTCTTTGTCTTGTCTTTGTCTTGTCTTTGTCTTGTCTTTGTCTTGTCTTTGTCTTGTCTTTGTCTTGTCTTTGTCTTGTCTTTGTCTTGTCTTTGTCTTGTCTTTGTCTTGTCTTTGTCTTGTCTTTGTCTTGTCTTTGTCTTGTCTTTGTCTTGTCTTTGTCTTGTCTTTGTCTTGTCTTTGTCTTGTCTTTGTCTTGTCTTTGTCTTGTCTTTGTCTTGTCTTTGTCTTGTCTTTGTCTTGTCTTTGTCTTGTCTTTGTCTTGTCTTTGTCTTGTCTTTGTCTTGTCTTTGTCTTGTCTTTGTCTTGTCTTTGTCTTGTCTTTGTCTTGTCTTTGTCTTGTCTTTGTCTTGTCTTTGTCTTGTCTTTGTCTTGTCTTTGTCTTGTCTTTGTCTTGTCTTTGTCTTGTCTTTGTCTTGTCTTTGTCTTGTCTTTGTCTTGTCTTTGTCTTGTCTTTGTCTTGTCTTTGTCTTGTCTTTGTCTTGTCTTTGTCTTGTCTTTGTCTTGTCTTTGTCTTGTCTTTGTCTTGTCTTTGTCTTGTCTTTGTCTTGTCTTTGTCTTGTCTTTGTCTTGTCTTTGTCTTGTCTTTGTCTTGTCTTTGTCTTGTCTTTGTCTTGTCTTTGTCTTGTCTTTGTCTTGTCTTTGTCTTGTCTTTGTCTTGTCTTTGTCTTGTCTTTGTCTTGTCTTTGTCTTGTCTTTGTCTTGTCTTTGTCTTGTCTTTGTCTTGTCTTTGTCTTGTCTTTGTCTTGTCTTTGTCTTGTCTTTGTCTTGTCTTTGTCTTGTCTTTGTCTTGTCTTTGTCTTGTCTTTGTCTTGTCTTTGTCTTGTCTTTGTCTTGTCTTTGTCTTGTCTTTGTCTTGTCTTTGTCTTGTCTTTGTCTTGTCTTTGTCTTGTCTTTGTCTTGTCTTTGTCTTGTCTTTGTCTTGTCTTTGTCTTGTCTTTGTCTTGTCTTTGTCTTGTCTTTGTCTTGTCTTTGTCTTGTCTTTGTCTTGTCTTTGTCTTGTCTTTGTCTTGTCTTTGTCTTGTCTTTGTCTTGTCTTTGTCTTGTCTTTGTCTTGTCTTTGTCTTGTCTTTGTCTTGTCTTTGTCTTGTCTTTGTCTTGTCTTTGTCTTGTCTTTGTCTTGTCTTTGTCTTGTCTTTGTCTTGTCTTTGTCTTGTCTTTGTCTTGTCTTTGTCTTGTCTTTGTCTTGTCTTTGTCTTGTCTTTGTCTTGTCTTTGTCTTGTCTTTGTCTTGTCTTTGTCTTGTCTTTGTCTTGTCTTTGTCTTGTCTTTGTCTTGTCTTTGTCTTGTCTTTGTCTTGTCTTTGTCTTGTCTTTGTCTTGTCTTTGTCTTGTCTTTGTCTTGTCTTTGTCTTGTCTTTGTCTTGTCTTTGTCTTGTCTTTGTCTTGTCTTTGTCTTGTCTTTGTCTTGTCTTTGTCTTGTCTTTGTCTTGTCTTTGTCTTGTCTTTGTCTTGTCTTTGTCTTGTCTTTGTCTTGTCTTTGTCTTGTCTTTGTCTTGTCTTTGTCTTGTCTTTGTCTTGTCTTTGTCTTGTCTTTGTCTTGTCTTTGTCTTGTCTTTGTCTTGTCTTTGTCTTGTCTTTGTCTTGTCTTTGTCTTGTCTTTGTCTTGTCTTTGTCTTGTCTTTGTCTTGTCTTTGTCTTGTCTTTGTCTTGTCTTTGTCTTGTCTTTGTCTTGTCTTTGTCTTGTCTTTGTCTTGTCTTTGTCTTGTCTTTGTCTTGTCTTTGTCTTGTCTTTGTCTTGTCTTTGTCTTGTCTTTGTCTTGTCTTTGTCTTGTCTTTGTCTTGTCTTTGTCTTGTCTTTGTCTTGTCTTTGTCTTGTCTTTGTCTTGTCTTTGTCTTGTCTTTGTCTTGTCTTTGTCTTGTCTTTGTCTTGTCTTTGTCTTGTCTTTGTCTTGTCTTTGTCTTGTCTTTGTCTTGTCTTTGTCTTGTCTTTGTCTTGTCTTTGTCTTGTCTTTGTCTTGTCTTTGTCTTGTCTTTGTCTTGTCTTTGTCTTGTCTTTGTCTTGTCTTTGTCTTGTCTTTGTCTTGTCTTTGTCTTGTCTTTGTCTTGTCTTTGTCTTGTCTTTGTCTTGTCTTTGTCTTGTCTTTGTCTTGTCTTTGTCTTGTCTTTGTCTTGTCTTTGTCTTGTCTTTGTCTTGTCTTTGTCTTGTCTTTGTCTTGTCTTTGTCTTGTCTTTGTCTTGTCTTTGTCTTGTCTTTGTCTTGTCTTTGTCTTGTCTTTGTCTTGTCTTTGTCTTGTCTTTGTCTTGTCTTTGTCTTGTCTTTGTCTTGTCTTTGTCTTGTCTTTGTCTTGTCTTTGTCTTGTCTTTGTCTTGTCTTTGTCTTGTCTTTGTCTTGTCTTTGTCTTGTCTTTGTCTTGTCTTTGTCTTGTCTTTGTCTTGTCTTTGTCTTGTCTTTGTCTTGTCTTTGTCTTGTCTTTGTCTTGTCTTTGTCTTGTCTTTGTCTTGTCTTTGTCTTGTCTTTGTCTTGTCTTTGTCTTGTCTTTGTCTTGTCTTTGTCTTGTCTTTGTCTTGTCTTTGTCTTGTCTTTGTCTTGTCTTTGTCTTGTCTTTGTCTTGTCTTTGTCTTGTCTTTGTCTTGTCTTTGTCTTGTCTTTGTCTTGTCTTTGTCTTGTCTTTGTCTTGTCTTTGTCTTGTCTTTGTCTTGTCTTTGTCTTGTCTTTGTCTTGTCTTTGTCTTGTCTTTGTCTTGTCTTTGTCTTGTCTTTGTCTTGTCTTTGTCTTGTCTTTGTCTTGTCTTTGTCTTGTCTTTGTCTTGTCTTTGTCTTGTCTTTGTCTTGTCTTTGTCTTGTCTTTGTCTTGTCTTTGTCTTGTCTTTGTCTTGTCTTTGTCTTGTCTTTGTCTTGTCTTTGTCTTGTCTTTGTCTTGTCTTTGTCTTGTCTTTGTCTTGTCTTTGTCTTGTCTTTGTCTTGTCTTTGTCTTGTCTTTGTCTTGTCTTTGTCTTGTCTTTGTCTTGTCTTTGTCTTGTCTTTGTCTTGTCTTTGTCTTGTCTTTGTCTTGTCTTTGTCTTGTCTTTGTCTTGTCTTTGTCTTGTCTTTGTCTTGTCTTTGTCTTGTCTTTGTCTTGTCTTTGTCTTGTCTTTGTCTTGTCTTTGTCTTGTCTTTGTCTTGTCTTTGTCTTGTCTTTGTCTTGTCTTTGTCTTGTCTTTGTCTTGTCTTTGTCTTGTCTTTGTCTTGTCTTTGTCTTGTCTTTGTCTTGTCTTTGTCTTGTCTTTGTCTTGTCTTTGTCTTGTCTTTGTCTTGTCTTTGTCTTGTCTTTGTCTTGTCTTTGTCTTGTCTTTGTCTTGTCTTTGTCTTGTCTTTGTCTTGTCTTTGTCTTGTCTTTGTCTTGTCTTTGTCTTGTCTTTGTCTTGTCTTTGTCTTGTCTTTGTCTTGTCTTTGTCTTGTCTTTGTCTTGTCTTTGTCTTGTCTTTGTCTTGTCTTTGTCTTGTCTTTGTCTTGTCTTTGTCTTGTCTTTGTCTTGTCTTTGTCTTGTCTTTGTCTTGTCTTTGTCTTGTCTTTGTCTTGTCTTTGTCTTGTCTTTGTCTTGTCTTTGTCTTGTCTTTGTCTTGTCTTTGTCTTGTCTTTGTCTTGTCTTTGTCTTGTCTTTGTCTTGTCTTTGTCTTGTCTTTGTCTTGTCTTTGTCTTGTCTTTGTCTTGTCTTTGTCTTGTCTTTGTCTTGTCTTTGTCTTGTCTTTGTCTTGTCTTTGTCTTGTCTTTGTCTTGTCTTTGTCTTGTCTTTGTCTTGTCTTTGTCTTGTCTTTGTCTTGTCTTTGTCTTGTCTTTGTCTTGTCTTTGTCTTGTCTTTGTCTTGTCTTTGTCTTGTCTTTGTCTTGTCTTTGTCTTGTCTTTGTCTTGTCTTTGTCTTGTCTTTGTCTTGTCTTTGTCTTGTCTTTGTCTTGTCTTTGTCTTGTCTTTGTCTTGTCTTTGTCTTGTCTTTGTCTTGTCTTTGTCTTGTCTTTGTCTTGTCTTTGTCTTGTCTTTGTCTTGTCTTTGTCTTGTCTTTGTCTTGTCTTTGTCTTGTCTTTGTCTTGTCTTTGTCTTGTCTTTGTCTTGTCTTTGTCTTGTCTTTGTCTTGTCTTTGTCTTGTCTTTGTCTTGTCTTTGTCTTGTCTTTGTCTTGTCTTTGTCTTGTCTTTGTCTTGTCTTTGTCTTGTCTTTGTCTTGTCTTTGTCTTGTCTTTGTCTTGTCTTTGTCTTGTCTTTGTCTTGTCTTTGTCTTGTCTTTGTCTTGTCTTTGTCTTGTCTTTGTCTTGTCTTTGTCTTGTCTTTGTCTTGTCTTTGTCTTGTCTTTGTCTTGTCTTTGTCTTGTCTTTGTCTTGTCTTTGTCTTGTCTTTGTCTTGTCTTTGTCTTGTCTTTGTCTTGTCTTTGTCTTGTCTTTGTCTTGTCTTTGTCTTGTCTTTGTCTTGTCTTTGTCTTGTCTTTGTCTTGTCTTTGTCTTGTCTTTGTCTTGTCTTTGTCTTGTCTTTGTCTTGTCTTTGTCTTGTCTTTGTCTTGTCTTTGTCTTGTCTTTGTCTTGTCTTTGTCTTGTCTTTGTCTTGTCTTTGTCTTGTCTTTGTCTTGTCTTTGTCTTGTCTTTGTCTTGTCTTTGTCTTGTCTTTGTCTTGTCTTTGTCTTGTCTTTGTCTTGTCTTTGTCTTGTCTTTGTCTTGTCTTTGTCTTGTCTTTGTCTTGTCTTTGTCTTGTCTTTGTCTTGTCTTTGTCTTGTCTTTGTCTTGTCTTTGTCTTGTCTTTGTCTTGTCTTTGTCTTGTCTTTGTCTTGTCTTTGTCTTGTCTTTGTCTTGTCTTTGTCTTGTCTTTGTCTTGTCTTTGTCTTGTCTTTGTCTTGTCTTTGTCTTGTCTTTGTCTTGTCTTTGTCTTGTCTTTGTCTTGTCTTTGTCTTGTCTTTGTCTTGTCTTTGTCTTGTCTTTGTCTTGTCTTTGTCTTGTCTTTGTCTTGTCTTTGTCTTGTCTTTGTCTTGTCTTTGTCTTGTCTTTGTCTTGTCTTTGTCTTGTCTTTGTCTTGTCTTTGTCTTGTCTTTGTCTTGTCTTTGTCTTGTCTTTGTCTTGTCTTTGTCTTGTCTTTGTCTTGTCTTTGTCTTGTCTTTGTCTTGTCTTTGTCTTGTCTTTGTCTTGTCTTTGTCTTGTCTTTGTCTTGTCTTTGTCTTGTCTTTGTCTTGTCTTTGTCTTGTCTTTGTCTTGTCTTTGTCTTGTCTTTGTCTTGTCTTTGTCTTGTCTTTGTCTTGTCTTTGTCTTGTCTTTGTCTTGTCTTTGTCTTGTCTTTGTCTTGTCTTTGTCTTGTCTTTGTCTTGTCTTTGTCTTGTCTTTGTCTTGTCTTTGTCTTGTCTTTGTCTTGTCTTTGTCTTGTCTTTGTCTTGTCTTTGTCTTGTCTTTGTCTTGTCTTTGTCTTGTCTTTGTCTTGTCTTTGTCTTGTCTTTGTCTTGTCTTTGTCTTGTCTTTGTCTTGTCTTTGTCTTGTCTTTGTCTTGTCTTTGTCTTGTCTTTGTCTTGTCTTTGTCTTGTCTTTGTCTTGTCTTTGTCTTGTCTTTGTCTTGTCTTTGTCTTGTCTTTGTCTTGTCTTTGTCTTGTCTTTGTCTTGTCTTTGTCTTGTCTTTGTCTTGTCTTTGTCTTGTCTTTGTCTTGTCTTTGTCTTGTCTTTGTCTTGTCTTTGTCTTGTCTTTGTCTTGTCTTTGTCTTGTCTTTGTCTTGTCTTTGTCTTGTCTTTGTCTTGTCTTTGTCTTGTCTTTGTCTTGTCTTTGTCTTGTCTTTGTCTTGTCTTTGTCTTGTCTTTGTCTTGTCTTTGTCTTGTCTTTGTCTTGTCTTTGTCTTGTCTTTGTCTTGTCTTTGTCTTGTCTTTGTCTTGTCTTTGTCTTGTCTTTGTCTTGTCTTTGTCTTGTCTTTGTCTTGTCTTTGTCTTGTCTTTGTCTTGTCTTTGTCTTGTCTTTGTCTTGTCTTTGTCTTGTCTTTGTCTTGTCTTTGTCTTGTCTTTGTCTTGTCTTTGTCTTGTCTTTGTCTTGTCTTTGTCTTGTCTTTGTCTTGTCTTTGTCTTGTCTTTGTCTTGTCTTTGTCTTGTCTTTGTCTTGTCTTTGTCTTGTCTTTGTCTTGTCTTTGTCTTGTCTTTGTCTTGTCTTTGTCTTGTCTTTGTCTTGTCTTTGTCTTGTCTTTGTCTTGTCTTTGTCTTGTCTTTGTCTTGTCTTTGTCTTGTCTTTGTCTTGTCTTTGTCTTGTCTTTGTCTTGTCTTTGTCTTGTCTTTGTCTTGTCTTTGTCTTGTCTTTGTCTTGTCTTTGTCTTGTCTTTGTCTTGTCTTTGTCTTGTCTTTGTCTTGTCTTTGTCTTGTCTTTGTCTTGTCTTTGTCTTGTCTTTGTCTTGTCTTTGTCTTGTCTTTGTCTTGTCTTTGTCTTGTCTTTGTCTTGTCTTTGTCTTGTCTTTGTCTTGTCTTTGTCTTGTCTTTGTCTTGTCTTTGTCTTGTCTTTGTCTTGTCTTTGTCTTGTCTTTGTCTTGTCTTTGTCTTGTCTTTGTCTTGTCTTTGTCTTGTCTTTGTCTTGTCTTTGTCTTGTCTTTGTCTTGTCTTTGTCTTGTCTTTGTCTTGTCTTTGTCTTGTCTTTGTCTTGTCTTTGTCTTGTCTTTGTCTTGTCTTTGTCTTGTCTTTGTCTTGTCTTTGTCTTGTCTTTGTCTTGTCTTTGTCTTGTCTTTGTCTTGTCTTTGTCTTGTCTTTGTCTTGTCTTTGTCTTGTCTTTGTCTTGTCTTTGTCTTGTCTTTGTCTTGTCTTTGTCTTGTCTTTGTCTTGTCTTTGTCTTGTCTTTGTCTTGTCTTTGTCTTGTCTTTGTCTTGTCTTTGTCTTGTCTTTGTCTTGTCTTTGTCTTGTCTTTGTCTTGTCTTTGTCTTGTCTTTGTCTTGTCTTTGTCTTGTCTTTGTCTTGTCTTTGTCTTGTCTTTGTCTTGTCTTTGTCTTGTCTTTGTCTTGTCTTTGTCTTGTCTTTGTCTTGTCTTTGTCTTGTCTTTGTCTTGTCTTTGTCTTGTCTTTGTCTTGTCTTTGTCTTGTCTTTGTCTTGTCTTTGTCTTGTCTTTGTCTTGTCTTTGTCTTGTCTTTGTCTTGTCTTTGTCTTGTCTTTGTCTTGTCTTTGTCTTGTCTTTGTCTTGTCTTTGTCTTGTCTTTGTCTTGTCTTTGTCTTGTCTTTGTCTTGTCTTTGTCTTTGTCTTGTCTTTGTCTTGTCTTTGTCTTGTCTTTGTCTTGTCTTTGTCTTGTCTTTGTCTTGTCTTTGTCTTGTCTTTGTCTTGTCTTTGTCTTGTCTTTGTCTTGTCTTTGTCTTGTCTTTGTCTTGTCTTTGTCTTGTCTTTGTCTTGTCTTTGTCTTGTCTTTGTCTTGTCTTTGTCTTGTCTTTGTCTTGTCTTTGTCTTGTCTTTGTCTTGTCTTTGTCTTGTCTTTGTCTTGTCTTTGTCTTGTCTTTGTCTTGTCTTTGTCTTGTCTTTGTCTTGTCTTTGTCTTGTCTTTGTCTTGTCTTTGTCTTGTCTTTGTCTTGTCTTTGTCTTGTCTTTGTCTTGTCTTTGTCTTGTCTTTGTCTTGTCTTTGTCTTGTCTTTGTCTTGTCTTTGTCTTGTCTTTGTCTTGTCTTTGTCTTGTCTTTGTCTTGTCTTTGTCTTGTCTTTGTCTTGTCTTTGTCTTGTCTTTGTCTTGTCTTTGTCTTGTCTTTGTCTTGTCTTTGTCTTGTCTTTGTCTTGTCTTTGTCTTGTCTTTGTCTTGTCTTTGTCTTGTCTTTGTCTTGTCTTTGTCTTGTCTTTGTCTTGTCTTTGTCTTGTCTTTGTCTTGTCTTTGTCTTGTCTTTGTCTTGTCTTTGTCTTGTCTTTGTCTTGTCTTTGTCTTGTCTTTGTCTTGTCTTTGTCTTGTCTTTGTCTTGTCTTTGTCTTGTCTTTGTCTTGTCTTTGTCTTGTCTTTGTCTTGTCTTTGTCTTGTCTTTGTCTTGTCTTTGTCTTGTCTTTGTCTTGTCTTTGTCTTGTCTTTGTCTTGTCTTTGTCTTGTCTTTGTCTTGTCTTTGTCTTGTCTTTGTCTTGTCTTTGTCTTGTCTTTGTCTTGTCTTTGTCTTGTCTTTGTCTTGTCTTTGTCTTGTCTTTGTCTTGTCTTTGTCTTGTCTTTGTCTTGTCTTTGTCTTGTCTTTGTCTTGTCTTTGTCTTGTCTTTGTCTTGTCTTTGTCTTGTCTTTGTCTTGTCTTTGTCTTGTCTTTGTCTTGTCTTTGTCTTGTCTTTGTCTTGTCTTTGTCTTGTCTTTGTCTTGTCTTTGTCTTGTCTTTGTCTTGTCTTTGTCTTGTCTTTGTCTTGTCTTTGTCTTGTCTTTGTCTTGTCTTTGTCTTGTCTTTGTCTTGTCTTTGTCTTGTCTTTGTCTTGTCTTTGTCTTGTCTTTGTCTTGTCTTTGTCTTGTCTTTGTCTTGTCTTTGTCTTGTCTTTGTCTTGTCTTTGTCTTGTCTTTGTCTTGTCTTTGTCTTGTCTTTGTCTTGTCTTTGTCTTGTCTTTGTCTTGTCTTTGTCTTGTCTTTGTCTTGTCTTTGTCTTGTCTTTGTCTTGTCTTTGTCTTGTCTTTGTCTTGTCTTTGTCTTGTCTTTGTCTTGTCTTTGTCTTGTCTTTGTCTTGTCTTTGTCTTGTCTTTGTCTTGTCTTTGTCTTGTCTTTGTCTTGTCTTTGTCTTGTCTTTGTCTTGTCTTTGTCTTGTCTTTGTCTTGTCTTTGTCTTGTCTTTGTCTTGTCTTTGTCTTGTCTTTGTCTTGTCTTTGTCTTGTCTTTGTCTTGTCTTTGTCTTGTCTTTGTCTTGTCTTTGTCTTGTCTTTGTCTTGTCTTTGTCTTGTCTTTGTCTTGTCTTTGTCTTGTCTTTGTCTTGTCTTTGTCTTGTCTTTGTCTTGTCTTTGTCTTGTCTTTGTCTTGTCTTTGTCTTGTCTTTGTCTTGTCTTTGTCTTGTCTTTGTCTTGTCTTTGTCTTGTCTTTGTCTTGTCTTTGTCTTGTCTTTGTCTTGTCTTTGTCTTGTCTTTGTCTTGTCTTTGTCTTGTCTTTGTCTTGTCTTTGTCTTGTCTTTGTCTTGTCTTTGTCTTGTCTTTGTCTTGTCTTTGTCTTGTCTTTGTCTTGTCTTTGTCTTGTCTTTGTCTTGTCTTTGTCTTGTCTTTGTCTTGTCTTTGTCTTGTCTTTGTCTTGTCTTTGTCTTGTCTTTGTCTTGTCTTTGTCTTGTCTTTGTCTTGTCTTTGTCTTGTCTTTGTCTTGTCTTTGTCTTGTCTTTGTCTTGTCTTTGTCTTGTCTTTGTCTTGTCTTTGTCTTGTCTTTGTCTTGTCTTTGTCTTGTCTTTGTCTTGTCTTTGTCTTGTCTTTGTCTTGTCTTTGTCTTGTCTTTGTCTTGTCTTTGTCTTGTCTTTGTCTTGTCTTTGTCTTGTCTTTGTCTTGTCTTTGTCTTGTCTTTGTCTTGTCTTTGTCTTGTCTTTGTCTTGTCTTTGTCTTGTCTTTGTCTTGTCTTTGTCTTGTCTTTGTCTTGTCTTTGTCTTGTCTTTGTCTTGTCTTTGTCTTGTCTTTGTCTTGTCTTTGTCTTGTCTTGTCTTTGTCTTGTCTTTGTCTTGTCTTTGTCTTGTCTTTGTCTTGTCTTTGTCTTGTCTTTGTCTTGTCTTTGTCTTGTCTTTGTCTTGTCTTTGTCTTGTCTTTGTCTTGTCTTTGTCTTGTCTTTGTCTTGTCTTTGTCTTGTCTTTGTCTTGTCTTTGTCTTGTCTTTGTCTTGTCTTTGTCTTGTCTTTGTCTTGTCTTTGTCTTGTCTTTGTCTTGTCTTTGTCTTGTCTTTGTCTTGTCTTTGTCTTGTCTTTGTCTTGTCTTTGTCTTGTCTTTGTCTTGTCTTTGTCTTGTCTTTGTCTTGTCTTTGTCTTGTCTTTGTCTTGTCTTTGTCTTGTCTTTGTCTTGTCTTTGTCTTGTCTTTGTCTTGTCTTTGTCTTGTCTTTGTCTTGTCTTTGTCTTGTCTTTGTCTTGTCTTTGTCTTGTCTTTGTCTTGTCTTTGTCTTGTCTTTGTCTTGTCTTTGTCTTGTCTTTGTCTTGTCTTTGTCTTGTCTTTGTCTTGTCTTTGTCTTGTCTTTGTCTTGTCTTTGTCTTGTCTTTGTCTTGTCTTTGTCTTGTCTTTGTCTTGTCTTTGTCTTGTCTTTGTCTTGTCTTTGTCTTGTCTTTGTCTTGTCTTTGTCTTGTCTTTGTCTTGTCTTTGTCTTGTCTTTGTCTTGTCTTTGTCTTGTCTTTGTCTTGTCTTTGTCTTGTCTTTGTCTTGTCTTTGTCTTGTCTTTGTCTTGTCTTTGTCTTGTCTTTGTCTTGTCTTTGTCTTGTCTTTGTCTTGTCTTTGTCTTGTCTTTGTCTTGTCTTTGTCTTGTCTTTGTCTTGTCTTTGTCTTGTCTTTGTCTTGTCTTTGTCTTGTCTTTGTCTTGTCTTTGTCTTGTCTTTGTCTTGTCTTTGTCTTGTCTTTGTCTTGTCTTTGTCTTGTCTTTGTCTTGTCTTTGTCTTGTCTTTGTCTTGTCTTTGTCTTGTCTTTGTCTTGTCTTTGTCTTGTCTTTGTCTTGTCTTTGTCTTGTCTTTGTCTTGTCTTTGTCTTGTCTTTGTCTTGTCTTTGTCTTGTCTTTGTCTTGTCTTTGTCTTGTCTTTGTCTTGTCTTTGTCTTGTCTTTGTCTTGTCTTTGTCTTGTCTTTGTCTTGTCTTTGTCTTGTCTTTGTCTTGTCTTTGTCTTGTCTTTGTCTTGTCTTTGTCTTGTCTTTGTCTTGTCTTTGTCTTGTCTTTGTCTTGTCTTTGTCTTGTCTTTGTCTTGTCTTTGTCTTGTCTTTGTCTTGTCTTTGTCTTGTCTTTGTCTTGTCTTTGTCTTGTCTTTGTCTTGTCTTTGTCTTGTCTTTGTCTTGTCTTTGTCTTGTCTTTGTCTTGTCTTTGTCTTGTCTTTGTCTTGTCTTTGTCTTGTCTTTGTCTTGTCTTTGTCTTGTCTTTGTCTTGTCTTTGTCTTGTCTTTGTCTTGTCTTTGTCTTGTCTTTGTCTTGTCTTTGTCTTGTCTTTGTCTTGTCTTTGTCTTGTCTTTGTCTTGTCTTTGTCTTGTCTTTGTCTTGTCTTTGTCTTGTCTTTGTCTTGTCTTTGTCTTGTCTTTGTCTTGTCTTTGTCTTGTCTTTGTCTTGTCTTTGTCTTGTCTTTGTCTTGTCTTTGTCTTGTCTTTGTCTTGTCTTTGTCTTGTCTTTGTCTTGTCTTTGTCTTGTCTTTGTCTTGTCTTTGTCTTGTCTTTGTCTTGTCTTTGTCTTGTCTTTGTCTTGTCTTTGTCTTGTCTTTGTCTTGTCTTTGTCTTGTCTTTGTCTTGTCTTTGTCTTGTCTTTGTCTTGTCTTTGTCTTGTCTTTGTCTTGTCTTTGTCTTGTCTTTGTCTTGTCTTTGTCTTGTCTTTGTCTTGTCTTTGTCTTGTCTTTGTCTTGTCTTTGTCTTGTCTTTGTCTTGTCTTTGTCTTGTCTTTGTCTTGTCTTTGTCTTGTCTTTGTCTTGTCTTTGTCTTGTCTTTGTCTTGTCTTTGTCTTGTCTTTGTCTTGTCTTTGTCTTGTCTTTGTCTTGTCTTTGTCTTGTCTTTGTCTTGTCTTTGTCTTGTCTTTGTCTTGTCTTTGTCTTGTCTTTGTCTTGTCTTTGTCTTGTCTTTGTCTTGTCTTTGTCTTGTCTTTGTCTTGTCTTTGTCTTGTCTTTGTCTTGTCTTTGTCTTGTCTTTGTCTTGTCTTTGTCTTGTCTTTGTCTTGTCTTTGTCTTGTCTTTGTCTTGTCTTTGTCTTGTCTTTGTCTTGTCTTTGTCTTGTCTTTGTCTTGTCTTTGTCTTGTCTTTGTCTTGTCTTTGTCTTGTCTTTGTCTTGTCTTTGTCTTGTCTTTGTCTTGTCTTTGTCTTGTCTTTGTCTTGTCTTTGTCTTGTCTTTGTCTTGTCTTTGTCTTGTCTTTGTCTTGTCTTTGTCTTGTCTTTGTCTTGTCTTTGTCTTGTCTTTGTCTTGTCTTTGTCTTGTCTTTGTCTTGTCTTTGTCTTGTCTTTGTCTTGTCTTTGTCTTGTCTTTGTCTTGTCTTTGTCTTGTCTTTGTCTTGTCTTTGTCTTGTCTTTGTCTTGTCTTTGTCTTGTCTTTGTCTTGTCTTTGTCTTGTCTTTGTCTTGTCTTTGTCTTGTCTTTGTCTTGTCTTTGTCTTGTCTTTGTCTTGTCTTTGTCTTGTCTTTGTCTTGTCTTTGTCTTGTCTTTGTCTTGTCTTTGTCTTGTCTTTGTCTTGTCTTTGTCTTGTCTTTGTCTTGTCTTTGTCTTGTCTTTGTCTTGTCTTGTCTTTGTCTTTGTCTTGTCTTTGTCTTGTCTTTGTCTTGTCTTTGTCTTGTCTTTGTCTTTTTTTTTTTTTTATTCATTTCGTTTATTTGATAGGCACAAATGCGTTAGCTTGGCGGTGCCAAATTCTTTTGTTTTTACATTTTGTATATTTTAAAACTAGGAGGTTACAATGTTGAAATATTTTTTTAAAAAAGAAAAATTTTACAGCTATCTTAAGACTAGAAATAAGATTCTATATACAAGAGAGGGGGCGAAAGATTTTTTTTATGAAAAAATTTTAAAACAAGGAATTCAATAGTAATAATTTTTAGGAAATATTTACACTTATCTTAAAACTAACAATATAGTTTGGTACACAAAAGGGGGAACAAATATTTATGAGAAAATTCGCATGTGTTTTAAGACTAGGGATACAATTCTATTTACAAGATGGGGGACAATAGTTTTAACAAAGAGGTAAAATTACAACTATCTTAAAACTAGGAATACAGAATACAAATTTGAACTTTTTTAGCGGAGACTTATGCTTGGTCAAGATATTCAGAGGGGGGCTGTAGAAGCAGTTGTATCAAGGACAGGGGAGAGAAAGCGTAGATGGTGACCGGGAGAGAAGAGCAAAACTTGCAACTTTCGCTCAAACGGGAGATCAGCGAAAGATTACCGCCTCAGTCTAGTAGGTCGGATTGGCGGATGGTATTCTTCGGACCCGCGGGGAATCCTTCAAAAGTCATCGGACCTTGAGTCGCTCTCGCTTCAGTTTCCGTAGTGGTAAGTGCGACGGCGGTTACATAGTTGCAGTCTGGAGCTGATCGGTCCCACAAGGCAAGAGAAAGCTTCTAAAACGAGAAATAAAAAGAGAGGGGCTAAATTGGGATATTTGTCGTTTTTATGAAAGTATAAATAAGGGACATATAGGGGAAATCACGATTTGCCAGTATATCTCGGACTGGGACATTGGGTGGTCTACCTCGGGCCCGAAGGGAATCCTTTAACTGAGACCTGGCGTCCAAGTACCCGGCGCATACCCAGACAACGTGCTCGATGTCGTGATAGCCCTCGTCACAAGCGCACAGACTACTCTCCGCAAGCCCAATACGCCGCAGATGCGCATCCAAGGTGTAGTGGTTGGACATAAGTCGGGACATTACACGAATAAAATCCCGAACCACATCCATCCCCCTGAACCAAGGCTTCGTTGATACCTTTGGGATAATGGAATGTAGCCATCGTCCAAGTTCACCATTGCTCCACGAGGTTTGCCAACTGTTGAGTGTCCTCTGACGACAAATACTAAAAAATTCGTTGAAGCAGATTGGTCTTTCGTATATGTCACCATTTAATGCGCCCACCTTTGCTAATGAGTCGGCCTTTTCATTGCCCGGGATAGAACAATGAGAGGGGACCCAAACAAAGGTAATTTGATAAGATTTTTCAGATAACGTACACAAGGACTCCCGTATCTTCCCCAGGAAATATGGGAATTGCTTTTTGGGCTTCATCGCACGAAGAGCCTCGATGGAGCTGAGGCTGTCCGAAATGATGAAGTAGTGATCTGTGGGCAGAGTGTCGATGATCCCAAGGGTGTACTGAATTGCAGCTAACTCTGCGACGTAAACTGAAGCGGGATCATTGAGCTTGAATGAAGCGGTGATAGTATTGTTGAAGATACCGAAGCCAGTGGACCCATCGAGATTTGATCCGTCAGTGTAGAACATTTTGTCACAGTCGACTTCTCGGAATTTATTATAAAATATATTGGGGATCACTTGAGGGCGTATATGGTCCGGGATTCCACGAATCTCTTCCTTCATGGATGTGTCGAAGAATACAGTAGAATCAGAAGTATCTAGGAAACGAACACGGCTGGGAGTATATGAAGAAGGATTAATGCTCTGTGCCATGTAGTCGAAGTACAAGGCCATAAATCGGGTTTGAGAATTAAGCTCGACGAGCCTCTCGAAGTTTTCAATCACCAACGGGTTCAGAATGTCGCATCGGATGAGCAATCGATATGAGAGTTCCCAAAATCGATTTTTTAGCGGAAGAACGCCCGCCAGCACTTCGAGACTCATCGTATGGGTCGAGTGCATGCAACCCAAGGCAACGCGCAAGCAACGATACTGGATTCTCTCCAGTTTGATGAAGTGTATGTTCGCAGCGGAGCGGAAACAGAAACACCCGTACTCCATCACCGACAATATCGTTGTTTGGTATAACCTGATCAGGTCTCCTGGGTGAGCACCCCACCATGTTCCAGTTATTGTTCGGAGAAAATTGATCCTTTGTTGGCATTTCTGTTTCAGATACCTAATGTGACATCCCCAGGTACCTTTAGAGTCGAACCAGACCCCGAGATATTTAAATGTGAAAACCTGGTTGATCGTTGCACCCATTAATAGAAGCTGGAGTTGCGCCGGCTCACGCTTCCTAGAAAAAACAACCAACTCAGTTTTCTCCGTGGAGAACTCAATACCCAGCTGAAGAGCCCAAGCAGACAAATTGTCCAAGGTATTTTGTAATGGTCCTTGCAAGTCGGCAGCTTTGGGCCCTGTAACAGAGACCACGCCGTCGTCTGCAAGTTGCCTTAGCGTGCATGAATTGGCAAGACAATCGTCAATGTCATTCACGTAGAAATTGTAGAGCAGGGGACTTAGACATGAGCCCTGGGGAAGACCCATGTAGCTAAATCGCGATGTTGTTAAATCGCCATGCGAAAAGTGCATGTGCTTTTCAGACAACAGGTTTAGCAAAAAGTTATTTAAAATTGGCGAAAGACCATGCTGGTGCAGCTTCTCTGACAGAATGTTGATAGAAACTGAGTCAAAAGCCCCCTTAATATCCAAGAAGACTGATGCCATCTGCTCTTTGTTAGCATAGGCTATTTGGATTTCTGTAGAAAGCAACGCAAGGCAATCGTTCGTCCCTTTGCCTTTGCGGAAGCCAAATTGTGTATCTGACAGTAAGCCATTTGCTTCAACCCAATTGTCGAGGCGAAACAAGATCATTTTCTCGAACAACTTCCGAATACAGGACAGCATTGCAATCGGCCGATATGAGTTGTGGTCGGAGGCTGGTTTTCCTGGTTTTTGGATGGCGATGACCTTCACTTGCCTCCAGTCATGAGGGACAATGTTACCCTCAAGAAACTTGTTAAATAAATTCAACAAGCGCCTTTTTGCAGTGTCAGGTAGATTCTTCAGCAAGTTGAATTTGATTCTGTCTAACCCTGGGGCGTTATTGTTGCATGATAAGAGAGCAAGTGAAAACTCCACCATCGAAAACGGTGTTTCGTTCGCGGTATCGTGAGGAGACGCGGCGCGGTACGTTTTCTGTACCGGGACAGAGTCCGGACAGATCTTCTTGGCGAAAGCAAATATCCAACGGTTTGAATATTCCACGTTCTCGTTGGTACTATTACGGTTACGCATACGTCGAGCCGTACCCCAAAGAGTGCTCATCGCTGTTTCTCTCGTTAACCCGTCGACGAACCGGCGCCAATAACTACGTTTTTTGGCTTTCATTAGACTCTTCATTCGCCTTTCTAACGACGCGTACTGTAGATAGCTAGCGGGTAACCCGTCTTCCCGGAAGGCCTTATATGCAGTGGACTTTTCCGCGTACAGCTCTGAGCACTCTTTATCCCACCACAGGGTGGGAGACCGTCCATGGGTATTCGCGCTGGGTACTGGTTTAGTCTGAGCTTGATTCGCACTGTCGAGAATCAAGCCAGCCAAAAACCTGTACTCTTCCTCCGGAGGAAGTTCTTGAGTGGATTCGATTTTAACGGATATCGCGGTCGCGTAACTCTTCCAATCAATGTTCCGTGTGAGGTCATACGATACATTGATTGTTTCCGATGGTCTTGAACCGTTAGCAATTGAAATCACGATAGGCAAATGGTCGCTACCGTGGGGATCAGGGATCACCTTCCACATGCAATCTAACTGTAGCGAAGTCGAGCATAGAGATAAATCCAACGCGCTTGCGCGTGCTGGTGGTGTAGGAATCCGCGTCATTTCTCCCGTGTTTAAGATGGTCATGTTGAAATTATCGCAAAGATCTTGGATTAATGTTGATCTATTATCATCATGAAGGCAGCCCCATACCGTACCGTGCGAGTTAAAGTCTCCCAGAACTAGCCGCGGTGCCGGTAAGGATTCCGTGATATTACAAAGCGTTCGGTGCCCTATCGAGGCTCTAGGAGGAATGTAGATGGAAGCAATGCAAAGGTCTTTACCTTTGATTAAAACTTGACAAGCGACAATTTCAATGCCTGGTGTCGAAGGGAGGTTAATTCGGTTGAAAGAATAGCACTTTTTGATCCCCAAAAGTACTCCTCCATAGGGGTTTTCTCGATCCAGACGAATTATATTAAAGTCGTGGAAGTTGAGATTTATATCGGAAGTTAACCAAGTTTCACATAATGCGAAAGCATCACATTTTAAACTATTTAGTAAAAATTTAAAGGAATCGATTTTCGGGAGGATACTTCTGCTGTTCCACTGTAGAACAGTGATCGAATCGGTGACCTCGTTCGATGACTTAGCCATCGAAGGATACGATCGCTGCAAGGAGGGGCCATTTAGTAGTCAACTGCTTCAAAAATGTTTGCACTATAGGGAGAAAACGTATCAGAAGGCTTTTAAGAGGATCAGTAACATTGAAAGCTGTGAAAATTAAGTCCACTATGTCAGAAAATTTCATTAGTCCGCTACTGGACTGAGTATCTGTTTGAAAAAAGGGGACACTTGGGGTTTTTGGTGTCCCTGGAAGTGGTGGGTACTCCTTGTTAGAATTAATATTTCCAAGTCCTGGAGCAAATTGCTTCGGCTTTTGTGCATCACTTCCGTTGGATTTATTGATTGCGGTTGGCGCACTCTGAGTGGACGACATTTCCAAGTCCTGGAGCAAATTGCTTCGGCTTTTGTGCATCACTTCCGTTGGATTTATTGATTGCGGTTGGCGCACTCTGAGTGGACGACACCTTGGCACCCTTACGAGGCAATGTAGGGGAGGCTGGATTTCTCCTCTTCCTGGATTCCCCTGGGTTAACCAATGATGTTCCCTCTTGTGGGTCGTCAGATTCTTGCTCAACGCCAGCCAAAAGAGCAAAGGAATTTTCGGAAGCGACAGATGGCGAAGCATTCTTTAGCATTTCTGCATAAGAGTGCCTCGAGCGATCCTTAAGGGAGCGCTTAATTTTATCCCCGCGCTGCTTGTACGCCGGGCATGACTTAAGAGCATGCGGAGGGCCCCCGCAGTAAATACACTTCTCAGTTTCTCCACCGCAAGCGTCATCCTCATGCTCTCCCTCGCATTTGCCGCACCGTTTTTTATTGCCACAATAAGTGGCTGTGTGGCCCAGTTGCTTGCAATTGCTGCAGTTCATTACCCGCGGTACAAATAGGCGAACAGGTAGGCGAACCTTATCCAGGAGGACATAGTTGGGAAGAGCAGATCCGGAGAAAGTCACCCGAATCGAGTCTGACGGAGAATAAGTTGTCTTATCATCTTCAGTTTTTGCGGAATACAATTGCTTGCATTCCAGAATTTTCACCTTTTGAAGTGAAGGGTCCTTAAAGCAGCCAACCCCGTACTTCAACAGGTCTTCGCACTTTAGACCCAGTTCGGCGACGACCCCATCGATCTCCACAACTCTACAAGGCACATACACTTTGAATTGCTTCGTAAAACGCTCGCTGCGAGCAATCTGGTTTGCCTGGTCGAGGTCATTTACTATAACGCGTATCTTATTAGCTCGAACACGTGTTATCTGAGCCACGGACGGGTAGTTGGCAGTCAGCTCCCGTGAGATTTCTAGAATATTGGGCGATTTCGTGTTGGGCCGGAAATACACCACCCAGGGTCCAGTCGAACTGGCTGGGTATGTTTTAATACGGGGAGGACTGGGGGAATCAGGGGAGGGAGTAATTTCGGGTTTATCCGGTATATCCATGGGAATATCATTCCCATCCAATGTTACTTCGCCCTCGGCCATTTAGGCACGAGGATAACACGTGGTGTAAACGAGAGATGAAACTTATATTCAGGGGAAAGGGCAGAAGTAGAGACCGATCGGGGAAAGGGAAATGAAAGAAAAAAAATACTTAGCTTATATAGCGGCGATTCCGGCTATTCTGGTATTCACTTCACCAGCCTGGGCACCGGCGAACAAAGACTGCCTCGAACAATGGTTGACCTTCACTGACAATTTATTCTTGTTCACTTTATGCACAGCACCAGAAAACGAACTGCTTCGATCGAGAGCTCGGAGAGTTATGTCTGTCTTTGTCTTGTCTTTGTCTTGTCTTTGTCTTGTCTTTGTCTTGTCTTTGTCTTGTCTTTGTCTTGTCTTTGTCTTGTCTTTGTCTTGTCTTTGTCTTGTCTTTGTCTTGTCTTTGTCTTGTCTTTGTCTTGTCTTTGTCTTGTCTTTGTCTTGTCTTTGTCTTGTCTTTGTCTTGTCTTTGTCTTGTCTTTGTCTTGTCTTTGTCTTGTCTTTGTCTTGTCTTTGTCTTGTCTTTGTCTTGTCTTTGTCTTGTCTTTGTCTTGTCTTTGTCTTGTCTTTGTCTTGTCTTTGTCTTGTCTTTGTCTTGTCTTTGTCTTGTCTTTGTCTTGTCTTTGTCTTGTCTTTGTCTTGTCTTTGTCTTGTCTTTGTCTTGTCTTTGTCTTGTCTTTGTCTTGTCTTTGTCTTGTCTTTGTCTTGTCTTTGTCTTGTCTTTGTCTTGTCTTTGTCTTGTCTTTGTCTTGTCTTTGTCTTGTCTTTGTCTTGTCTTTGTCTTGTCTTTGTCTTGTCTTTGTCTTGTCTTTGTCTTGTCTTTGTCTTGTCTTTGTCTTGTCTTTGTCTTGTCTTTGTCTTGTCTTTGTCTTGTCTTTGTCTTGTCTTTGTCTTGTCTTTGTCTTGTCTTTGTCTTGTCTTTGTCTTGTCTTTGTCTTGTCTTTGTCTTGTCTTTGTCTTGTCTTTGTCTTGTCTTTGTCTTGTCTTTGTCTTGTCTTTGTCTTGTCTTTGTCTTGTCTTTGTCTTGTCTTTGTCTTGTCTTTGTCTTGTCTTTGTCTTGTCTTTGTCTTGTCTTTGTCTTGTCTTTGTCTTGTCTTTGTCTTGTCTTTGTCTTGTCTTTGTCTTGTCTTTGTCTTGTCTTTGTCTTGTCTTTGTCTTGTCTTTGTCTTGTCTTTGTCTTGTCTTTGTCTTGTCTTTGTCTTGTCTTTGTCTTGTCTTTGTCTTGTCTTTGTCTTGTCTTTGTCTTGTCTTTGTCTTGTCTTTGTCTTGTCTTTGTCTTGTCTTTGTCTTGTCTTTGTCTTGTCTTTGTCTTGTCTTTGTCTTGTCTTTGTCTTGTCTTTGTCTTGTCTTTGTCTTGTCTTTGTCTTGTCTTTGTCTTGTCTTTGTCTTGTCTTTGTCTTGTCTTTGTCTTGTCTTTGTCTTGTCTTTGTCTTGTCTTTGTCTTGTCTTTGTCTTGTCTTTGTCTTGTCTTTGTCTTGTCTTTGTCTTGTCTTTGTCTTGTCTTTGTCTTGTCTTTGTCTTGTCTTTGTCTTGTCTTTGTCTTGTCTTTGTCTTGTCTTTGTCTTGTCTTTGTCTTGTCTTTGTCTTGTCTTTGTCTTGTCTTTGTCTTGTCTTTGTCTTGTCTTTGTCTTGTCTTTGTCTTGTCTTTGTCTTGTCTTTGTCTTGTCTTTGTCTTGTCTTTGTCTTGTCTTTGTCTTGTCTTTGTCTTGTCTTTGTCTTGTCTTTGTCTTGTCTTTGTCTTGTCTTTGTCTTGTCTTTGTCTTGTCTTTGTCTTGTCTTTGTCTTGTCTTTGTCTTGTCTTTGTCTTGTCTTTGTCTTGTCTTTGTCTTGTCTTTGTCTTGTCTTTGTCTTGTCTTTGTCTTGTCTTTGTCTTGTCTTTGTCTTGTCTTTGTCTTGTCTTTGTCTTGTCTTTGTCTTGTCTTTGTCTTGTCTTTGTCTTGTCTTTGTCTTGTCTTTGTCTTGTCTTTGTCTTGTCTTTGTCTTGTCTTTGTCTTGTCTTTGTCTTGTCTTTGTCTTGTCTTTGTCTTGTCTTTGTCTTGTCTTTGTCTTGTCTTTGTCTTGTCTTTGTCTTGTCTTTGTCTTGTCTTTGTCTTGTCTTTGTCTTGTCTTTGTCTTGTCTTTGTCTTGTCTTTGTCTTGTCTTTGTCTTGTCTTTGTCTTGTCTTTGTCTTGTCTTTGTCTTGTCTTTGTCTTGTCTTTGTCTTGTCTTTGTCTTGTCTTTGTCTTGTCTTTGTCTTGTCTTTGTCTTGTCTTTGTCTTGTCTTTGTCTTGTCTTTGTCTTGTCTTTGTCTTGTCTTTGTCTTGTCTTTGTCTTGTCTTTGTCTTGTCTTTGTCTTGTCTTTGTCTTGTCTTTGTCTTGTCTTTGTCTTGTCTTTGTCTTGTCTTTGTCTTGTCTTTGTCTTGTCTTTGTCTTGTCTTTGTCTTGTCTTTGTCTTGTCTTTGTCTTGTCTTTGTCTTGTCTTTGTCTTGTCTTTGTCTTGTCTTTGTCTTGTCTTTGTCTTGTCTTTGTCTTGTCTTTGTCTTGTCTTTGTCTTGTCTTTGTCTTGTCTTTGTCTTGTCTTTGTCTTGTCTTTGTCTTGTCTTTGTCTTGTCTTTGTCTTGTCTTTGTCTTGTCTTTGTCTTGTCTTTGTCTTGTCTTTGTCTTGTCTTTGTCTTGTCTTTGTCTTGTCTTTGTCTTGTCTTTGTCTTGTCTTTGTCTTGTCTTTGTCTTGTCTTTGTCTTGTCTTTGTCTTGTCTTTGTCTTGTCTTTGTCTTGTCTTTGTCTTGTCTTTGTCTTGTCTTTGTCTTTGTCTTGTCTTTGTCTTGTCTTTGTCTTGTCTTTGTCTTGTCTTTGTCTTGTCTTTGTCTTGTCTTTGTCTTGTCTTTGTCTTGTCTTTGTCTTGTCTTTGTCTTGTCTTTGTCTTGTCTTTGTCTTGTCTTTGTCTTGTCTTTGTCTTGTCTTTGTCTTGTCTTTGTCTTGTCTTTGTCTTGTCTTTGTCTTGTCTTTGTCTTGTCTTTGTCTTGTCTTTGTCTTGTCTTTGTCTTGTCTTTGTCTTGTCTTTGTCTTGTCTTTGTCTTGTCTTTGTCTTGTCTTTGTCTTGTCTTTGTCTTGTCTTTGTCTTGTCTTTGTCTTGTCTTTGTCTTGTCTTTGTCTTGTCTTTGTCTTGTCTTTGTCTTGTCTTTGTCTTGTCTTTGTCTTGTCTTTGTCTTGTCTTTGTCTTGTCTTTGTCTTGTCTTTGTCTTGTCTTTGTCTTGTCTTTGTCTTGTCTTTGTCTTGTCTTTGTCTTGTCTTTGTCTTGTCTTTGTCTTGTCTTTGTCTTGTCTTTGTCTTGTCTTTGTCTTGTCTTTGTCTTGTCTTTGTCTTGTCTTTGTCTTGTCTTTGTCTTGTCTTTGTCTTGTCTTTGTCTTGTCTTTGTCTTGTCTTTGTCTTGTCTTTGTCTTGTCTTTGTCTTGTCTTTGTCTTGTCTTTGTCTTGTCTTTGTCTTGTCTTTGTCTTGTCTTTGTCTTGTCTTTGTCTTGTCTTTGTCTTGTCTTTGTCTTGTCTTTGTCTTGTCTTTGTCTTGTCTTTGTCTTGTCTTTGTCTTGTCTTTGTCTTGTCTTTGTCTTGTCTTTGTCTTGTCTTTGTCTTGTCTTTGTCTTGTCTTTGTCTTGTCTTTGTCTTGTCTTTGTCTTGTCTTTGTCTTGTCTTTGTCTTGTCTTTGTCTTGTCTTTGTCTTGTCTTTGTCTTGTCTTTGTCTTGTCTTTGTCTTGTCTTTGTCTTGTCTTTGTCTTGTCTTTGTCTTGTCTTTGTCTTGTCTTTGTCTTGTCTTTGTCTTGTCTTTGTCTTGTCTTTGTCTTGTCTTTGTCTTGTCTTTGTCTTGTCTTTGTCTTGTCTTTGTCTTGTCTTTGTCTTGTCTTTGTCTTGTCTTTGTCTTGTCTTTGTCTTGTCTTTGTCTTGTCTTTGTCTTGTCTTTGTCTTGTCTTTGTCTTGTCTTTGTCTTGTCTTTGTCTTGTCTTTGTCTTGTCTTTGTCTTGTCTTTGTCTTGTCTTTGTCTTGTCTTTGTCTTGTCTTTGTCTTGTCTTTGTCTTGTCTTTGTCTTGTCTTTGTCTTGTCTTTGTCTTGTCTTTGTCTTGTCTTTGTCTTGTCTTTGTCTTGTCTTTGTCTTGTCTTTGTCTTGTCTTTGTCTTGTCTTTGTCTTGTCTTTGTCTTGTCTTTGTCTTGTCTTTGTCTTGTCTTTGTCTTGTCTTTGTCTTGTCTTTGTCTTGTCTTTGTCTTGTCTTTGTCTTGTCTTTGTCTTGTCTTTGTCTTGTCTTTGTCTTGTCTTTGTCTTGTCTTTGTCTTGTCTTTGTCTTGTCTTTGTCTTGTCTTTGTCTTGTCTTTGTCTTGTCTTTGTCTTGTCTTTGTCTTGTCTTTGTCTTGTCTTTGTCTTGTCTTTGTCTTGTCTTTGTCTTGTCTTTGTCTTGTCTTTGTCTTGTCTTTGTCTTGTCTTTGTCTTGTCTTTGTCTTGTCTTTGTCTTGTCTTTGTCTTGTCTTTGTCTTGTCTTTGTCTTGTCTTTGTCTTGTCTTTGTCTTGTCTTTGTCTTGTCTTTGTCTTGTCTTTGTCTTGTCTTTGTCTTGTCTTTGTCTTGTCTTTGTCTTGTCTTTGTCTTGTCTTTGTCTTGTCTTTGTCTTGTCTTTGTCTTGTCTTTGTCTTGTCTTTGTCTTGTCTTTGTCTTGTCTTTGTCTTGTCTTTGTCTTGTCTTTGTCTTGTCTTTGTCTTGTCTTTGTCTTGTCTTTGTCTTGTCTTTGTCTTGTCTTTGTCTTGTCTTTGTCTTGTCTTTGTCTTGTCTTTGTCTTGTCTTTGTCTTGTCTTTGTCTTGTCTTTGTCTTGTCTTTGTCTTGTCTTTGTCTTGTCTTTGTCTTGTCTTTGTCTTGTCTTTGTCTTGTCTTTGTCTTGTCTTTGTCTTGTCTTTGTCTTGTCTTTGTCTTGTCTTTGTCTTGTCTTTGTCTTGTCTTTGTCTTGTCTTTGTCTTGTCTTTGTCTTGTCTTTGTCTTGTCTTTGTCTTGTCTTTGTCTTGTCTTTGTCTTGTCTTTGTCTTGTCTTTGTCTTGTCTTTGTCTTGTCTTTGTCTTGTCTTTGTCTTGTCTTTGTCTTGTCTTTGTCTTGTCTTTGTCTTGTCTTTGTCTTGTCTTTGTCTTGTCTTTGTCTTGTCTTTGTCTTGTCTTTGTCTTGTCTTTGTCTTGTCTTTGTCTTGTCTTTGTCTTGTCTTTGTCTTGTCTTTGTCTTGTCTTTGTCTTGTCTTTGTCTTGTCTTTGTCTTGTCTTTGTCTTGTCTTTGTCTTGTCTTTGTCTTGTCTTTGTCTTGTCTTTGTCTTGTCTTTGTCTTGTCTTTGTCTTGTCTTTGTCTTGTCTTTGTCTTGTCTTTGTCTTGTCTTTGTCTTGTCTTTGTCTTGTCTTTGTCTTGTCTTTGTCTTGTCTTTGTCTTGTCTTTGTCTTGTCTTTGTCTTGTCTTTGTCTTGTCTTTGTCTTGTCTTTGTCTTGTCTTTGTCTTGTCTTTGTCTTGTCTTTGTCTTGTCTTTGTCTTGTCTTTGTCTTGTCTTTGTCTTGTCTTTGTCTTGTCTTTGTCTTGTCTTTGTCTTGTCTTTGTCTTGTCTTTGTCTTGTCTTTGTCTTGTCTTTGTCTTGTCTTTGTCTTGTCTTTGTCTTGTCTTTGTCTTGTCTTTGTCTTGTCTTTGTCTTGTCTTTGTTCTTGTCTTTGTCTTGTCTTTGTCTTGTCTTTGTCTTGTCTTTGTCTTGTCTTTGTCTTGTCTTTGTCTTGTCTTTGTCTTGTCTTTGTCTTGTCTTTGTCTTGTCTTTGTCTTGTCTTTGTCTTGTCTTTGTCTTGTCTTTGTCTTGTCTTTGTCTTGTCTTTGTCTTGTCTTTGTCTTGTCTTTGTCTTGTCTTTGTCTTGTCTTTGTCTTGTCTTTGTCTTGTCTTTGTCTTGTCTTTGTCTTGTCTTTGTCTTGTCTTTGTCTTGTCTTTGTCTTGTCTTTGTCTTGTCTTTGTCTTGTCTTTGTCTTGTCTTTGTCTTGTCTTTGTCTTGTCTTTGTCTTGTCTTTGTCTTGTCTTTGTCTTGTCTTTGTCTTGTCTTTGTCTTGTCTTTGTCTTGTCTTTGTCTTGTCTTTGTCTTGTCTTTGTCTTGTCTTTGTCTTGTCTTTGTCTTGTCTTTGTCTTGTCTTTGTCTTGTCTTTGTCTTGTCTTTGTCTTGTCTTTGTCTTGTCTTTGTCTTGTCTTTGTCTTGTCTTTGTCTTGTCTTTGTCTTGTCTTTGTCTTGTCTTTGTCTTGTCTTTGTCTTGTCTTTGTCTTGTCTTTGTCTTGTCTTTGTCTTGTCTTTGTCTTGTCTTTGTCTTGTCTTTGTCTTGTCTTTGTCTTGTCTTTGTCTTGTCTTTGTCTTGTCTTTGTCTTGTCTTTGTCTTGTCTTTGTCTTGTCTTTGTCTTGTCTTTGTCTTGTCTTTGTCTTGTCTTTGTCTTGTCTTTGTCTTGTCTTTGTCTTGTCTTTGTCTTGTCTTTGTCTTGTCTTTGTCTTGTCTTTGTCTTGTCTTTGTCTTGTCTTTGTCTTGTCTTTGTCTTGTCTTTGTCTTGTCTTTGTCTTGTCTTTGTCTTGTCTTTGTCTTGTCTTTGTCTTGTCTTTGTCTTGTCTTTGTCTTGTCTTTGTCTTGTCTTTGTCTTGTCTTTGTCTTGTCTTTGTCTTGTCTTTGTCTTGTCTTTGTCTTGTCTTTGTCTTGTCTTTGTCTTGTCTTTGTCTTGTCTTTGTCTTGTCTTTGTCTTGTCTTTGTCTTGTCTTTGTCTTGTCTTTGTCTTGTCTTTGTCTTGTCTTTGTCTTGTCTTTGTCTTGTCTTTGTCTTGTCTTTGTCTTGTCTTTGTCTTGTCTTTGTCTTGTCTTTGTCTTGTCTTTGTCTTGTCTTTGTCTTGTCTTTGTCTTGTCTTTGTCTTGTCTTTGTCTTGTCTTTGTCTTGTCTTTGTCTTGTCTTTGTCTTGTCTTTGTCTTGTCTTTGTCTTGTCTTTGTCTTGTCTTTGTCTTGTCTTTGTCTTGTCTTTGTCTTGTCTTTGTCTTGTCTTTGTCTTGTCTTTGTCTTGTCTTTGTCTTGTCTTTGTCTTGTCTTTGTCTTGTCTTTGTCTTGTCTTTGTCTTGTCTTTGTCTTGTCTTTGTCTTGTCTTTGTCTTGTCTTTGTCTTGTCTTTGTCTTGTCTTTGTCTTGTCTTTGTCTTGTCTTTGTCTTGTCTTTGTCTTGTCTTTGTCTTGTCTTTGTCTTGTCTTTGTCTTGTCTTTGTCTTGTCTTTGTCTTGTCTTTGTCTTGTCTTTGTCTTGTCTTTGTCTTGTCTTTGTCTTGTCTTTGTCTTGTCTTTGTCTTGTCTTTGTCTTGTCTTTGTCTTGTCTTTGTCTTGTCTTTGTCTTGTCTTTGTCTTGTCTTTGTCTTGTCTTTGTCTTGTCTTTGTCTTGTCTTTGTCTTGTCTTTGTCTTGTCTTTGTCTTGTCTTTGTCTTGTCTTTGTCTTGTCTTTGTCTTGTCTTTGTCTTGTCTTTGTCTTGTCTTTGTCTTGTCTTTGTCTTGTCTTTGTCTTGTCTTTGTCTTGTCTTTGTCTTGTCTTTGTCTTGTCTTTGTCTTGTCTTTGTCTTGTCTTTGTCTTGTCTTTGTCTTGTCTTTGTCTTGTCTTTGTCTTGTCTTTGTCTTGTCTTTGTCTTGTCTTTGTCTTGTCTTTGTCTTGTCTTTGTCTTGTCTTTGTCTTGTCTTTGTCTTGTCTTTGTCTTGTCTTTGTCTTGTCTTTGTCTTGTCTTTGTCTTGTCTTTGTCTTGTCTTTGTCTTGTCTTTGTCTTGTCTTTGTCTTGTCTTTGTCTTGTCTTTGTCTTGTCTTTGTCTTGTCTTTGTCTTGTCTTTGTCTTGTCTTTGTCTTGTCTTTGTCTTGTCTTTGTCTTGTCTTTGTCTTGTCTTTGTCTTGTCTTTGTCTTGTCTTTGTCTTGTCTTTGTCTTGTCTTTGTCTTGTCTTTGTCTTGTCTTTGTCTTGTCTTTGTCTTGTCTTTGTCTTGTCTTTGTCTTGTCTTTGTCTTGTCTTTGTCTTGTCTTTGTCTTGTCTTTGTCTTTGTCTTTGTCTTGTCTTTGTCTTGTCTTTGTCTTGTCTTTGTCTTGTCTTTGTCTTGTCTTTGTCTTGTCTTTGTCTTGTCTTTGTCTTGTCTTTGTCTTGTCTTTGTCTTGTCTTTGTCTTGTCTTTGTCTTGTCTTTGTCTTGTCTTTGTCTTGTCTTTGTCTTGTCTTTGTCTTGTCTTTGTCTTGTCTTTGTCTTGTCTTTGTCTTGTCTTTGTCTTGTCTTTGTCTTGTCTTTGTCTTGTCTTTGTCTTGTCTTTGTCTTGTCTTTGTCTTGTCTTTGTCTTGTCTTTGTCTTGTCTTTGTCTTGTCTTTGTCTTGTCTTTGTCTTGTCTTTGTCTTGTCTTTGTCTTGTCTTTGTCTTGTCTTTGTCTTGTCTTTGTCTTGTCTTTGTCTTGTCTTTGTCTTGTCTTTGTCTTGTCTTTGTCTTGTCTTTGTCTTGTCTTTGTCTTGTCTTTGTCTTGTCTTTGTCTTGTCTTTGTCTTGTCTTTGTCTTGTCTTTGTCTTGTCTTTGTCTTGTCTTTGTCTTGTCTTTGTCTTGTCTTTGTCTTGTCTTTGTCTTGTCTTTGTCTTGTCTTTGTCTTGTCTTTGTCTTGTCTTTGTCTTGTCTTTGTCTTGTCTTTGTCTTGTCTTTGTCTTGTCTTTGTCTTGTCTTTGTCTTGTCTTTGTCTTGTCTTTGTCTTGTCTTTGTCCTGTCTTTGTCTTGTCTTTGTCTTGTCTTTGTCCTGTGTTTGTCTTGTGTTTGTCTTGTGTTTGTCTTGTGTTTGTCTTGTGTTTGTCTTGTGTTTGTCTTGTCTTTGTCTTGTCTTTGTCTTGTCTTTGTCTTGTCTTTGTCTTGTCTTTGTCTTGTCTTTGTCTTGTCTTTGTCTTGTCTTTGTCTTGTCTTTGTCTTGTCTTTGTCTTGTCTTTGTCTTGTCTTTGTCTTGTCTTTGTCTTGTCTTTGTCTTGTCTTTGTCTTGTCTTTGTCTTGTCTTTGTCTTGTCTTTGTCTTGTCTTTGTCTTGTCTTTGTCTTGTCTTTGTCTTGTCTTTGTCTTGTCTTTGTCTTGTCTTTGTCTTGTCTTTGTCTTGTCTTTGTCTTGTCTTTGTCTTGTCTTTGTCTTGTCTTTGTCTTGTCTTTGTCTTGTCTTTGTCTTGTCTTTGTCTTGTCTTTGTCTTGTCTTTGTCTTGTCTTTGTCTTGTCTTTGTCTTGTCTTTGTCTTGTCTTTGTCTTGTCTTTGTCTTGTCTTTGTCTTGTCTTTGTCTTGTCTTTGTCTTGTCTTTGTCTTGTCTTTGTCTTGTCTTTGTCTTGTCTTTGTCTTGTCTTTGTCTTGTCTTTGTCTTGTCTTTGTCTTGTCTTTGTCTTGTCTTTGTCTTGTCTTTGTCTTGTCTTTGTCTTGTCTTTGTCTTGTCTTTGTCTTGTCTTTGTCTTGTCTTTGTCTTGTCTTTGTCTTGTCTTTGTCTTGTCTTTGTCTTGTCTTTGTCTTGTCTTTGTCTTGTCTTTGTCTTGTCTTTGTCTTGTCTTTGTCTTGTCTTTGTCTTGTCTTTGTCTTGTCTTTGTCTTGTCTTTGTCTTGTCTTGTCTTTGTCTTGTCTTTGTCTTGTCTTTGTCTTGTCTTTGTCTTGTCTTTGTCTTGTCTTTGTCTTGTCTTTGTCTTGTCTTTGTCTTGTCTTTGTCTTGTCTTTGTCTTGTCTTTGTCTTGTCTTTGTCTTGTCTTTGTCTTGTCTTTGTCTTGTCTTTGTCTTGTCTTTGTCTTGTCTTTGTCTTGTCTTTGTCTTGTCTTTGTCTTGTCTTTGTCTTGTCTTTGTCTTGTCTTTGTCTTGTCTTTGTCTTGTCTTTGTCTTGTCTTTGTCTTGTCTTTGTCTTGTCTTTGTCTTGTCTTTGTCTTGTCTTTGTCTTGTCTTTGTCTTGTCTTTGTCTTGTCTTTGTCTTGTCTTTGTCTTGTCTTTGTCTTGTCTTTGTCTTGTCTTTGTCTTGTCTTTGTCTTGTCTTTGTCTTGTCTTTGTCTTGTCTTTGTCTTGTCTTTGTCTTGTCTTTGTCTTGTCTTTGTCTTGTCTTTGTCTTGTCTTTGTCTTGTCTTTGTCTTGTCTTTGTCTTGTCTTTGTCTTGTCTTTGTCTTGTCTTTGTCTTGTCTTTGTCTTGTCTTTGTCTTGTCTTTGTCTTGTCTTTGTCTTGTCTTTGTCTTGTCTTTGTCTTGTCTTTGTCTTGTCTTTGTCTTGTCTTTGTCTTGTCTTTGTCTTGTCTTTGTCTTGTCTTTGTCTTGTCTTTGTCTTGTCTTTGTCTTGTCTTTGTCTTGTCTTTGTCTTGTCTTGTCTTTGTCTTGTCTTTGTCTTGTCTTTGTCTTGTCTTTGTCTTGTCTTTGTCTTGTCTTTGTCTTGTCTTTGTCTTGTCTTTGTCTTGTCTTTGTCTTGTCTTTGTCTTGTCTTTGTCTTGTCTTTGTCTTGTCTTTGTCTTGTCTTTGTCTTGTCTTTGTCTTGTCTTTGTCTTGTCTTTGTCTTGTCTTTGT
The DNA here is from genome assembly GCF_030247195.1 of Topomyia yanbarensis. Lineage (NCBI taxonomy): Eukaryota > Metazoa > Arthropoda > Insecta > Diptera > Culicidae > Topomyia > Topomyia yanbarensis. The sequence goes on from NC_080672.1 coordinate 229,872,510, forward strand.
CTTGTCTTTGTCTTGTCTTTGTCTTGTCTTTGTCTTGTCTTTGTCTTGTCTTTGTCTTGTCTTTGTCTTGTCTTTGTCTTGTCTTTGTCTTGTCTTTGTCTTGTCTTTGTCTTGTCTTTGTCTTGTCTTTGTCTTGTCTTTGTCTTGTCTTTGTCTTGTCTTTGTCTTGTCTTTGTCTTGTCTTTGTCTTGTCTTTGTCTTGTCTTTGTCTTGTCTTTGTCTTGTCTTTGTCTTGTCTTTGTCTTGTCTTTGTCTTGTCTTTGTCTTGTCTTTGTCTTGTCTTTGTCTTGTCTTTGTCTTGTCTTTGTCTTGTCTTTGTCTTGTCTTTGTCTTGTCTTTGTCTTGTCTTTGTCTTGTCTTTGTCTTGTCTTTGTCTTGTCTTTGTCTTGTCTTTGTCTTGTCTTTGTCTTGTCTTTGTCTTGTCTTTGTCTTGTCTTTGTCTTGTCTTTGTCTTGTCTTTGTCTTGTCTTTGTCTTGTCTTTGTCTTGTCTTTGTCTTGTCTTTGTCTTGTCTTTGTCTTGTCTTTGTCTTGTCTTTGTCTTGTCTTTGTCTTGTCTTTGTCTTGTCTTTGTCTTGTCTTTGTCTTGTCTTTGTCTTGTCTTTGTCTTGTCTTTGTCTTGTCTTTGTCTTGTCTTTGTCTTGTCTTTGTCTTGTCTTTGTCTTGTCTTTGTCTTGTCTTTGTCTTGTCTTTGTCTTGTCTTTGTCTTGTCTTTGTCTTGTCTTTGTCTTGTCTTTGTCTTGTCTTTGTCTTGTCTTTGTCTTGTCTTTGTCTTGTCTTTGTCTTGTCTTTGTCTTGTCTTTGTCTTGTCTTTGTCTTGTCTTTGTCTTGTCTTTGTCTTGTCTTTGTCTTGTCTTTGTCTTGTCTTTGTCTTGTCTTTGTCTTGTCTTTGTCTTGTCTTTGTCTTGTCTTTGTCTTGTCTTTGTCTTGTCTTTGTCTTGTCTTTGTCTTGTCTTTGTCTTGTCTTTGTCTTGTCTTTGTCTTGTCTTTGTCTTGTCTTTGTCTTGTCTTTGTCTTGTCTTTGTCTTGTCTTTGTCTTGTCTTTGTCTTGTCTTTGTCTTGTCTTTGTCTTGTCTTTGTCTTGTCTTTGTCTTGTCTTTGTCTTGTCTTTGTCTTGTCTTTGTCTTGTCTTTGTCTTGTCTTTGTCTTGTCTTTGTCTGTCTTGTCTTTGTCTTGTCTTTGTCTTGTCTTTGTCTTGTCTTTGTCTTGTCTTTGTCTTGTCTTTGTCTTGTCTTTGTCTTGTCTTTGTCTTGTCTTTGTCTTGTCTTTGTCTTGTCTTTGTCTTGTCTTTGTCTTGTCTTTGTCTTGTCTTTGTCTTGTCTTTGTCTTGTCTTTGTCTTGTCTTTGTCTTGTCTTTGTCTTGTCTTTGTCTTGTCTTTGTCTTGTCTTTGTCTTGTCTTTGTCTTGTCTTTGTCTTGTCTTTGTCTTGTCTTTGTCTTGTCTTTGTCTTGTCTTTGTCTTGTCTTTGTCTTGTCTTTGTCTTGTCTTTGTCTTGTCTTTGTCTTGTCTTTGTCTTGTCTTTGTCTTGTCTTTGTCTTGTCTTTGTCTTGTCTTTGTCTTGTCTTTGTCTTGTCTTTGTCTTGTCTTTGTCTTGTCTTTGTCTTGTCTTTGTCTTGTCTTTGTCTTGTCTTTGTCTTGTCTTTGTCTTGTCTTTGTCTTGTCTTTGTCTTGTCTTTGTCTTGTCTTTGTCTTGTCTTTGTCTTGTCTTTGTCTTGTCTTTGTCTTGTCTTTGTCTTGTCTTTGTCTTGTCTTTGTCTTGTCTTTGTCTTGTCTTTGTCTTGTCTTGTCTTTGTCTTGTCTTTGTCTTGTCTTTGTCTTGTCTTTGTCTTGTCTTGTCTTTGTCTTGTCTTTGTCTTGTCTTTGTCTTGTCTTTGTCTTGTCTTTGTCTTGTCTTTGTCTTGTCTTTGTCTTGTCTTTGTCTTGTCTTTGTCTTGTCTTTGTCTTGTCTTTGTCTTGTCTTTGTCTTGTCTTTGTCTTGTCTTTGTCTTGTCTTTGTCTTGTCTTTGTCTTGTCTTTGTCTTGTCTTTGTCTTGTCTTTGTCTTGTCTTTGTCTTGTCTTTGTCTTGTCTTTGTCTTGTCTTTGTCTTGTCTTTGTCTTGTCTTTGTCTTGTCTTTGTCTTGTCTTTGTCTTGTCTTTGTCTTGTCTTTGTCTTGTCTTTGTCTTGTCTTTGTCTTGTCTTTGTCTTGTCTTTGTCTTGTCTTTGTCTTGTCTTTGTCTTGTCTTTGTCTTGTCTTTGTCTTGTCTTTGTCTTGTCTTTGTCTTGTCTTTGTCTTGTCTTTGTCTTGTCTTTGTCTTGTCTTTGTCTTGTCTTTGTCTTGTCTTTGTCTTGTCTTTGTCTTGTCTTTGTCTTGTCTTTGTCTTGTCTTTGTCTTGTCTTTGTCTTGTCTTTGTCTTGTCTTTGTCTTGTCTTTGTCTTGTCTTTGTCTTGTCTTTGTCTTGTCTTTGTCTTGTCTTTGTCTTGTCTTTGTCTTGTCTTTGTCTTGTCTTTGTCTTGTCTTTGTCTTGTCTTTGTCTTGTCTTTGTCTTGTCTTTGTCTTGTCTTTGTCTTGTCTTTGTCTTGTCTTTGTCTTGTCTTTGTCTTGTCTTTGTCTTGTCTTTGTCTTGTCTTTGTCTTGTCTTTGTCTTGTCTTTGTCTTGTCTTTGTCTTGTCTTTGTCTTGTCTTTGTCTTGTCTTTGTCTTGTCTTTGTCTTGTCTTTGTCTTGTCTTTGTCTTGTCTTTGTCTTGTCTTTGTCTTGTCTTTGTCTTGTCTTTGTCTTGTCTTTGTCTTGTCTTTGTCTTGTCTTTGTCTTGTCTTTGTCTTGTCTTTGTCTTGTCTTTGTCTTGTCTTTGTCTTGTCTTTGTCTTGTCTTTGTCTTGTCTTTGTCTTGTCTTTGTCTTGTCTTTGTCTTGTCTTTGTCTTGTCTTTGTCTTGTCTTTGTCTTGTCTTTGTCTTGTCTTTGTCTTGTCTTTGTCTTGTCTTTGTCTTGTCTTTGTCTTGTCTTTGTCTTGTCTTTGTCTTGTCTTTGTCTTGTCTTTGTCTTGTCTTTGTCTTGTCTTTGTCTTGTCTTTGTCTTGTCTTTGTCTTGTCTTTGTCTTGTCTTTGTCTTGTCTTTGTCTTGTCTTTGTCTTGTCTTTGTCTTGTCTTTGTCTTGTCTTTGTCTTGTCTTTGTCTTGTCTTTGTCTTGTCTTTGTCTTGTCTTTGTCTTGTCTTTGTCTTGTCTTTGTCTTGTCTTTGTCTTGTCTTTGTCTTGTCTTTGTCTTGTCTTTGTCTTGTCTTTGTCTTGTCTTTGTCTTGTCTTTGTCTTGTCTTTGTCTTGTCTTTGTCTTGTCTTTGTCTTGTCTTTGTCTTGTCTTTGTCTTGTCTTTGTCTTGTCTTTGTCTTGTCTTTGTCTTGTCTTTGTCTTGTCTTTGTCTTGTCTTTGTCTTGTCTTTGTCTTGTCTTTGTCTTGTCTTTGTCTTGTCTTTGTCTTGTCTTTGTCTTGTCTTTGTCTTGTCTTTGTCTTGTCTTTGTCTTGTCTTTGTCTTGTCTTTGTCTTGTCTTTGTCTTGTCTTTGTCTTGTCTTTGTCTTGTCTTTGTCTTGTCTTTGTCTTGTCTTTGTCTTGTCTTTGTCTTGTCTTTGTCTTGTCTTTGTCTTGTCTTTGTCTTGTCTTTGTCTTGTCTTTGTCTTGTCTTTGTCTTGTCTTTGTCTTGTCTTTGTCTTGTCTTTGTCTTGTCTTTGTCTTGTCTTTGTCTTGTCTTTGTCTTGTCTTTGTCTTGTCTTTGTCTTGTCTTTGTCTTGTCTTTGTCTTGTCTTTGTCTTGTCTTTGTCTTGTCTTTGTCTTGTCTTTGTCTTGTCTTTGTCTTGTCTTTGTCTTGTCTTTGTCTTGTCTTTGTCTTGTCTTTGTCTTGTCTTTGTCTTGTCTTTGTCTTGTCTTTGTCTTGTCTTTGTCTTGTCTTTGTCTTGTCTTTGTCTTGTCTTTGTCTTGTCTTTGTCTTGTCTTTGTCTTGTCTTTGTCTTGTCTTTGTCTTGTCTTTGTCTTGTCTTTGTCTTGTCTTTGTCTTGTCTTTGTCTTGTCTTTGTCTTGTCTTTGTCTTGTCTTTGTCTTGTCTTTGTCTTGTCTTTGTCTTGTCTTTGTCTTGTCTTTGTCTTGTCTTTGTCTTGTCTTTGTCTTGTCTTTGTCTTGTCTTTGTCTTGTCTTTGTCTTGTCTTTGTCTTGTCTTTGTCTTGTCTTTGTCTTGTCTTTGTCTTGTCTTTGTCTTGTCTTTGTCTTGTCTTTGTCTTGTCTTTGTCTTGTCTTTGTCTTGTCTTTGTCTTGTCTTTGTCTTGTCTTTGTCTTGTCTTTGTCTTGTCTTTGTCTTGTCTTTGTCTTGTCTTTGTCTTGTCTTTGTCTTGTCTTTGTCTTGTCTTTGTCTTGTCTTTGTCTTGTCTTTGTCTTGTCTTTGTCTTGTCTTTGTCTTGTCTTTGTCTTGTCTTTGTCTTGTCTTTGTCTTGTCTTTGTCTTGTCTTTGTCTTGTCTTTGTCTTGTCTTTGTCTTGTCTTTGTCTTGTCTTTGTCTTGTCTTTGTCTTGTCTTTGTCTTGTCTTTGTCTTGTCTTTGTCTTGTCTTTGTCTTGTCTTTGTCTTGTCTTTGTCTTGTCTTTGTCTTGTCTTTGTCTTGTCTTTGTCTTGTCTTTGTCTTGTCTTTGTCTTGTCTTTGTCTTGTCTTTGTCTTGTCTTTGTCTTGTCTTTGTCTTGTCTTTGTCTTGTCTTTGTCTTGTCTTTGTCTTGTCTTTGTCTTGTCTTTGTCTTGTCTTTGTCTTGTCTTTGTCTTGTCTTTGTCTTGTCTTTGTCTTGTCTTTGTCTTGTCTTTGTCTTGTCTTTGTCTTGTCTTTGTCTTGTCTTTGTCTTGTCTTTGTCTTGTCTTTGTCTTGTCTTTGTCTTGTCTTTGTCTTGTCTTTGTCTTGTCTTTGTCTTGTCTTTGTCTTGTCTTTGTCTTGTCTTTGTCTTGTCTTTGTCTTGTCTTTGTCTTGTCTTTGTCTTGTCTTTGTCTTGTCTTTGTCTTGTCTTTGTCTTGTCTTTGTCTTGTCTTTGTCTTGTCTTTGTCTTGTCTTTGTCTTGTCTTTGTCTTGTCTTTGTCTTGTCTTTGTCTTGTCTTTGTCTTGTCTTTGTCTTGTCTTTGTCTTGTCTTTGTCTTGTCTTTGTCTTGTCTTTGTCTTGTCTTTGTCTTGTCTTTGTCTTGTCTTTGTCTTGTCTTTGTCTTGTCTTTGTCTTGTCTTTGTCTTGTCTTTGTCTTGTCTTTGTCTTGTCTTTGTCTTGTCTTTGTCTTGTCTTTGTCTTGTCTTTGTCTTGTCTTTGTCTTGTCTTTGTCTTGTCTTTGTCTTGTCTTTGTCTTGTCTTTGTCTTGTCTTTGTCTTGTCTTTGTCTTGTCTTTGTCTTGTCTTTGTCTTGTCTTTGTCTTGTCTTTGTCTTGTCTTTGTCTTGTCTTTGTCTTGTCTTTGTCTTGTCTTTGTCTTGTCTTTGTCTTGTCTTTGTCTTGTCTTTGTCTTGTCTTTGTCTTGTCTTTGTCTTGTCTTTGTCTTGTCTTTGTCTTGTCTTTGTCTTGTCTTTGTCTTGTCTTTGTCTTGTCTTTGTCTTGTCTTTGTCTTGTCTTTGTCTTGTCTTTGTCTTGTCTTTGTCTTGTCTTTGTCTTGTCTTTGTCTTGTCTTTGTCTTGTCTTTGTCTTGTCTTTGTCTTGTCTTTGTCTTGTCTTTGTCTTGTCTTTGTCTTGTCTTTGTCTTGTCTTTGTCTTGTCTTTGTCTTGTCTTTGTCTTGTCTTTGTCTTGTCTTTGTCTTGTCTTTGTCTTGTCTTTGTCTTGTCTTTGTCTTGTCTTTGTCTTGTCTTTGTCTTGTCTTTGTCTTGTCTTTGTCTTGTCTTTGTCTTGTCTTTGTCTTGTCTTTGTCTTGTCTTTGTCTTGTCTTTGTCTTGTCTTTGTCTTGTCTTTGTCTTGTCTTTGTCTTGTCTTTGTCTTGTCTTTGTCTTGTCTTTGTCTTGTCTTTGTCTTGTCTTTGTCTTGTCTTTGTCTTGTCTTTGTCTTGTCTTTGTCTTGTCTTTGTCTTGTCTTTGTCTTGTCTTTGTCTTGTCTTTGTCTTGTCTTTGTCTTGTCTTTGTCTTGTCTTTGTCTTGTCTTTGTCTTGTCTTTGTCTTGTCTTTGTCTTGTCTTTGTCTTGTCTTTGTCTTGTCTTTGTCTTGTCTTTGTCTTGTCTTTGTCTTGTCTTTGTCTTGTCTTTGTCTTGTCTTTGTCTTGTCTTTGTCTTGTCTTTGTCTTGTCTTTGTCTTGTCTTTGTCTTGTCTTTGTCTTGTCTTTGTCTTGTCTTTGTCTTGTCTTTGTCTTGTCTTTGTCTTGTCTTTGTCTTGTCTTTGTCTTGTCTTTGTCTTGTCTTTGTCTTGTCTTTGTCTTGTCTTTGTCTTGTCTTTGTCTTGTCTTTGTCTTGTCTTTGTCTTGTCTTTGTCTTGTCTTTGTCTTGTCTTTGTCTTGTCTTTGTCTTGTCTTTGTCTTGTCTTTGTCTTGTCTTTGTCTTGTCTTTGTCTTGTCTTTGTCTTGTCTTTGTCTTGTCTTTGTCTTGTCTTTGTCTTGTCTTTGTCTTGTCTTTGTCTTGTCTTTGTCTTGTCTTTGTCTTGTCTTTGTCTTGTCTTTGTCTTGTCTTTGTCTTGTCTTTGTCTTGTCTTTGTCTTGTCTTTGTCTTGTCTTTGTCTTGTCTTTGTCTTGTCTTTGTCTTGTCTTTGTCTTGTCTTTGTCTTGTCTTTGTCTTGTCTTTGTCTTGTCTTTGTCTTGTCTTTGTCTTGTCTTTGTCTTGTCTTTGTCTTGTCTTTGTCTTGTCTTTGTCTTGTCTTTGTCTTGTCTTTGTCTTGTCTTTGTCTTGTCTTTGTCTTGTCTTTGTCTTGTCTTTGTCTTGTCTTTGTCTTGTCTTTGTCTTGTCTTTGTCTTGTCTTTGTCTTGTCTTTGTCTTGTCTTTGTCTTGTCTTTGTCTTGTCTTTGTCTTGTCTTTGTCTTGTCTTTGTCTTGTCTTTGTCTTGTCTTTGTCTTGTCTTTGTCTTGTCTTTGTCTTGTCTTTGTCTTGTCTTTGTCTTGTCTTTGTCTTGTCTTTGTCTTGTCTTTGTCTTGTCTTTGTCTTGTCTTTGTCTTGTCTTTGTCTTGTCTTTGTCTTGTCTTTGTCTTGTCTTTGTCTTGTCTTTGTCTTGTCTTTGTCTTGTCTTTGTCTTGTCTTTGTCTTGTCTTTGTCTTGTCTTTGTCTTGTCTTTGTCTTGTCTTTGTCTTGTCTTTGTCTTGTCTTTGTCTTGTCTTTGTCTTGTCTTTGTCTTGTCTTTGTCTTGTCTTTGTCTTGTCTTTGTCTTGTCTTTGTCTTGTCTTTGTCTTGTCTTTGTCTTGTCTTTGTCTTGTCTTTGTCTTGTCTTTGTCTTGTCTTTGTCTTGTCTTTGTCTTGTCTTTGTCTTGTCTTTGTCTTGTCTTTGTCTTGTCTTTGTCTTGTCTTTGTCTTGTCTTTGTCTTGTCTTTGTCTTGTCTTTGTCTTGTCTTTGTCTTGTCTTTGTCTTGTCTTTGTCTTGTCTTTGTCTTGTCTTTGTCTTGTCTTTGTCTTGTCTTTGTCTTGTCTTTGTCTTGTCTTTGTCTTGTCTTTGTCTTGTCTTTGTCTTGTCTTTGTCTTGTCTTTGTCTTGTCTTTGTCTTGTCTTTGTCTTGTCTTTGTCTTGTCTTTGTCTTGTCTTTGTCTTGTCTTTGTCTTGTCTTTGTCTTGTCTTTGTCTTGTCTTTGTCTTGTCTTTGTCTTGTCTTTGTCTTGTCTTTGTCTTGTCTTTGTCTTGTCTTTGTCTTGTCTTTGTCTTGTCTTTGTCTTGTCTTTGTCTTGTCTTTGTCTTGTCTTTGTCTTGTCTTTGTCTTGTCTTTGTCTTGTCTTTGTCTTGTCTTTGTCTTGTCTTTGTCTTGTCTTTGTCTTGTCTTTGTCTTGTCTTTGTCTTGTCTTTGTCTTGTCTTTGTCTTGTCTTTGTCTTGTCTTTGTCTTGTCTTTGTCTTGTCTTTGTCTTGTCTTTGTCTTGTCTTTGTCTTGTCTTTGTCTTGTCTTTGTCTTGTCTTTGTCTTGTCTTTGTCTTGTCTTTGTCTTGTCTTTGTCTTGTCTTTGTCTTGTCTTTGTCTTGTCTTTGTCTTGTCTTTGTCTTGTCTTTGTCTTGTCTTTGTCTTGTCTTTGTCTTGTCTTTGTCTTGTCTTTGTCTTGTCTTTGTCTTGTCTTTGTCTTGTCTTTGTCTTGTCTTTGTCTTGTCTTTGTCTTGTCTTTGTCTTGTCTTTGTCTTGTCTTTGTCTTGTCTTTGTCTTGTCTTTGTCTTGTCTTTGTCTTGTCTTTGTCTTGTCTTTGTCTTGTCTTTGTCTTGTCTTTGTCTTGTCTTTGTCTTGTCTTTGTCTTGTCTTTGTCTTGTCTTTGTCTTGTCTTTGTCTTGTCTTTGTCTTGTCTTTGTCTTGTCTTTGTCTTGTCTTTGTCTTGTCTTTGTCTTGTCTTTGTCTTGTCTTTGTCTTGTCTTTGTCTTGTCTTTGTCTTGTCTTTGTCTTGTCTTTGTCTTGTCTTTGTCTTGTCTTTGTCTTGTCTTTGTCTTGTCTTTGTCTTGTCTTTGTCTTGTCTTTGTCTTGTCTTTGTCTTGTCTTTGTCTTGTCTTTGTCTTGTCTTTGTCTTGTCTTTGTCTTGTCTTTGTCTTGTCATGAATCTTACTTGAAAACACATTGTGATACAATTTCTCACCTTGCAGTATAGGGTAACATAATCATTCTGCAAGGTTTCGTAAATAAATATATTTCTTTCTATAAAAATAAATTTGATCGTCCTCCCAACTTTTCCAACCCACCAATTTCCACTACTGATCATGGAAATTTCTCGAAAACACATGGCAATAAAATTTCCTTCTTCTGATGGATGCAGGATAGGAAAACAGAATCTTTCTGCAAAGTTTCGTAAACAAAATTATTTCTTTCGATAAATATCAATTTTATCGTCCTCGCAATTTATTCCAACCCACCAATTTACACTACTGATCATGGAAATTACTTGAAAACACATGGCGATAAAATTTTCTTTTTCTAATGTATGTAGGATTGGGAAAAAGAATCATCCTGCAAGGTTTCCTATGCAAAAACAATTCTTTCAATGAAAATCCATTTAAAATCGTCCTCTCAATTATTCCAACCCACTAATTTCCACTACTGATCATTGGAACTTCTGGAAAGCACATGACAATAAAATTTTCTTCTTCTGATGGATACAGGATAGGCAAACAAAATCATCCTGCAAGGTTTTCTAAGCAAAAACAATCCTTTCAATAAAAATCAATTTTATTGTTCTCTTAATTTTTCCAACCCACCAATTTTCACTACTGATCATGAAAATTACTTGAAAATACATGGCAATAAAATTTTCTTCTAATGTATGCAGGATAGGGAAACAGAACCATTCTGCAAGGTTTCGTAAACAAAATTATTTCTTTGTATAAAAATCAATTTTATCGCTCTCCCAATTTTTTTCCAACCCACCAATTTCCAAATTTCCACTACTGATCATGGAAATTACTGGAAAATACATGGCGATAAAATTTTCTTTTTCTGATGGATACAGGATAGGAAAAAAGAATAATCCTGTAAGGTTTAATAAGCAAAAACAATTCTGTCAATGAAAATCAATTTGATTGTCCTCTCAATTTTTCCACCGCACCAATTTCCACTACCGATCATGGAAATGTCTTGAAAACACATGGCGATAAAATTTTCTTTTTCTAATGTAAGCAGGATAGGGAAAAAGAATCATCCTGCAAGGTGGAAACCTAAAAGTAAGTAAAAACAATTCTTTCAATGAAAATCCATTTTATTGTCCACTCAATTTTTCTAACTCACCAATTTCCACTATTGATCATGCAAATTACTTGAAAACACATGGCAATAAAATTTCCTCCTTCTGATTGATGCAGAATAGGAAAACAGAATCATTTTGCAAAGTTTCGCAAACAAAAATATTTCTTGCTATAAAAATCAATTTGATCATGCTTCCAATTTTTTCCAACCCACCAATTTCGACTACTGACCATGGAAATTTCTTGAAAACACATGGCAATAAAATTTTCTTTTTCTGATGGATATAGGATAGAAAAAAAGAATCATCCTGCAAAGTTTCCTAAGCAAAAATAATTCTTTCAATAAAAATCAATTTGATCGTTCTCTCAATTTTTCCAACCCATCAATTTCCACTACCGATCATGGAAATTTCTTGAAAACACATGGCGATAAAATTTTCTTTTTCTGATGAATACAGGATAGTAAAAAAAACATCATCCTGCAAGGTTTCTTAAGCAAAAATAATTGTTTCAATAAAAATCAATTTGATCGTCCTCTCAATTATTCCAACCCACCAATTTCCACTACCGATCATGGAAATTTCTTGAAAACACATGGCGATAAAATTTTCTTCTTCTAATGGATGCAGGATAGGGAAAAAGAATCATCCTGCAAGGTTTCCTAAGCAAAAATATATAATCAATTTGATCGTCCTCTCAATTTTTCCAACCCACCAATTTCCACTACTGATCATGAAAATTTCTTGAATACACATGACAATAAAAATTTTTTCTTCTGATGGATACAGGATAGGCAAACAAAATTATCCTGCAAGGTTTCCTAAACCAAAACATTTCTTTCAATAAAAACAATTGTATTGTCCTCCCATTTTTTCCAAACTACCACTTTTCACGACTGATCATGAAAATTTCTTGAAAACACATGACGATACATTTTTAAATTTTTGTTTGGTGCAGGATAGGGAAACAGAATCATTCTGCAAGGTTTCAATAAAAATCAATCCTCCCAAATTTTTCCCACCACACCACCCTTTTGCGTGGACACTATTTTGAGCCCCAATTAGTCGAAATCCCATAAGCTAGGTAATTCCTATTACCGTAAACCGGGGTGGCTTTGATCATCGGGGTAACTTTGATCACTCGAAACCTATTTCGTAGATCGCTTATTAAACCAGAATAGTGTACCGAATCATTTTAATTTGAAATGATTTTTAGTCTAAACTTATAAAATACTGATTTGTTATACTTTTTAAGTATATTGTTCGGTGTTAGGGTAGAAAAACTCCAAAAAACCGAAATTTGACTTTATTTTATTTTTACGAAGCTTCGCAAAGTGTTTATTTTTACATTTCTTATAAAAGAAATGTATAGACTTCGCTCAAACTTTCAAGATTTTTTCCGAGGCCCGGAGGGCCGAGTCTTATATACCAATCGACTCAGCTCGACGATTTGGGACAATGTCTGTGTGTGTGTGTGTCTGTGTGTGTGTGTGTGTGTGTGTGTGTGTGTATGTAACGAACAAATTCTCATTCGTGTTTCTCAGCAATGGCTGAACCGATCTTATCCAAACCAACTTTAAATGAAAGAACTAAAAAACAGTATGAACGCTATCAATTTGTTTTTGATTCTGATGTTTAGTTTCCAAGATATGAATGCTTGAATGTGTAAAAATGGCGTTTTTCGCAGTTTTTTTAAATTATCTCCCGAAATTGACAACAAACTTGGTTTAACAATTTATATGTTTTTAGACAGCTTTAACGAATACCTTTCGAACAAGCTATAGATTGTTGAAATCGGACTATTATCAAAAGAGATATTTAACATTAAAAGCGGACGAAAGATTTTTATCATTTTCCATTGCCAGAAATATGACCAAAAATATGTAATCTATTATTAACGCCAAAACGGCTTTTTTTAGGTCAATAGTATCTTCGGAGAATTTAATGGAGGTAATATGCCCTTTCTTTCGGTATTGTGCTTTTGCTGATTAATTCCCCTATGAGTGAGATATTTTCACAAATTTTCTTGGAAGTGATTATATCGAAATGATGTCTTCAGCAAATTTGTAGCTCTTACTTTTGCGAATAACTTTACTGAAGACTTTAAACATCTATTTTGAATACTTTAAAAGTTATGGCTTGTTGTTTGTTGATTACTCTTTGTCGCCTATTTATTTTTCAATATAGTAATAATCCATTGAAATAAGCTAAACATTATTTCGATAAAACGAATTTTGTATTTCATTTTACTATCTACAACCGCTAGAGATAATCACCGAACACTTCCAAGTTGTCTGGAAGGAACTTGATAACTTATCAGTACAAAAATGTTCATTTGTGCAAACCTTCTGACTGCAATTTTTCTAACTTTGAGGAGAATGACCCTTAGGGTTAAATCCTCTATAATAAACAACATCATCATCATTTTCTAACTTATAACCGTCGGATCGATCTGAAACATATCGGAAAATGAAAGCGAAATAAATAACTCCAAGCAACGGCGTAGCCAAGAGAAGGTTTTGGGGTTTAACACCATACAACCCCCCCCCCCCCCCCACACCAAAAAAAATATTGGATTGAAGTTGAAAATTTATTGATGCAGACTGATTTAATTAAATTTTACAATAACAATTATCTGATCCCTGGATTGATAACCTGTTGTTGTAAACATCATGAGGACTTTTGATAAATTGTCGGAATGGGGTCCTGACATGTAACTGATCTATTGATCTTGTTCTCATAGTTATCTAATAGCATCAATATCAAATTCCTGCCTGAAAACATTCCAATAGAAAATTCCAGAGTTCTGTAATCAATCATAATTCTCAGATTTATTTTCAAATTGAGCTCGTTTTTTGTAGAAATGTACTGTAATAAGGGTCTTTATTTAATAGGAAGCGAAGTTAAAATTGATCTAATGTCTATGAAACATAGAATTGCTCACCAAAAAAATGCATAACTTTCAACATTTGCTAAAAATGTTTTTGCCTTTCCCATTCACTCTAAAATTCGTCAATCTAATCCCGACCCGGATGGCCGAGTGTCATATGCCAATCGACTGAGTTCGTCGAGGTCGGAAAATGTCTGTGTGTATGTATGTGTGTATGTGTAAAAAAATGTGACCTCTGTTTCTCAGAGATGGCTGGACCGATTAGCACAAAGTTAGTCTCAAATGAAAGGTACAACCTTCCCATCGGCTGCTATTGAATTTTTTTTATTGATTGGACTTCCGGTTCCGGAGCTACGAGTTGAAGAGTGCAATCACACAGCAAATTCCCATATAAACTGAAATGAAAAATTTTCAAAATCAAATTTGTATTTTTGATGCCAAATGACTTTAAAATGCATGAAACATTGAGATGTTTGACAAAAATTGACTTCTTTGGACTTTGGTACATTTTTGCCTTTCTCATATAGAAAGGTTATGCAATCACTCCAAAAATCGTCAATCATACCGGCCCGGTGGAGGGAGTATGCAGTGAGGGATTGCTACTTTAAAATTAAAACTAGTTTAAAATTACTTAACAAGTTGAAAAATTTCGGCAGTACCTGGACCTCCCGGATCTTTCTCCATGATCCGCCGCTGGTTTCATACTATGTGTTTGAGTATCACATAGTATCTCAAGATGGCTGTCGATCCATTGTATGTATGTGCAAATCGTACTGAACATGTAATATTCATATCCACCATTGTATTGAACATAACCAGCCATGGAATCGTAGTCTGGACAAATGAGAAAAGCACAATTGCACCACTAGGTGGATTAAAACAGGTTTTTATTTTGGGAATGCGTCCAGTTGAGACGAAAACGTAATATGATTAAGAACGAGGATAACACTTTCCGAATGTAGAGAGAAATTTATGAAAAATGACGATTTCCATTCGACTCTAGCAGGTTCTGATAGATTTTGATGAGCTTTTGATTTTTGTTTTATGACCAATTATATGTATAGGTCAAATGTTTAAAAACAGTAATTTTAGGTCAAGATAGCATCATTTTGAAACCGCGAATTTCGGAGGTTTAGTATCTTCGATGAGTTTTACAAACGTTAAACAGGGCATCATTTGATAAAATAATGTTGATGGTATATCGTCCAAGAAGTATTTATGGTGAATTTCTCAGGTTAATATTCATGACTACAATAAAGTCTCAACAAATTCGCTAAAGACACGAACTCTGTTACTATTTCCTGAAAAATTAATTCTGAATAATTTTAAAACTTCAAAAATTACGGTTTCGGAATTATGCCGTTTGGACAGTATGATCGATTTTCACCAAACCGAATTTCTGGCTACGCCGCTGATTTCAAGTAAGTAGAAACAAAGTCGTTCTACACTCGTTCACAAGAAACTTCTTCGAATGCTGAATATCTATTATAACACATTGAAACCCCGATTTTATCAGCCAAAAATGAATGATGGGCTCTAGCAGACGAACAAGACTGAATTCGAGTAAATCCTTTCTTGAGCATGTTTTCCTTATCATGAAGATGGAAGTATGCAAAAATAAAAAGTTCATCATAATCAGAAATAGTTATCAGACTATATCAAGGGACGAGAAGAATATTTTAACAGCTTCAGTTTATTATAAAGAAAAAAATTGCCCGATTTAGTCAATGTCCCCATTTTGTCAGCCTAAAATACGCCAGGAGACTGATAAAAATGGGTCTTTATTGTATGTATTATTCGCTGTGTTTCACATTACATTTCAATTTTGGAGATTTTTTTATTGCATCGAAATACAACAATTTTTAGGTAGTTTTCAAGGGGTTATTTTATAGAATTCTTCCAAAATTTGGCGAACCTATTCCAATTCGTATACCAATTAATTGGTATACTTAAAGGTTTATATGTTGCAGATAGAGAAAATACTGAAATTTTCAGCTTTTTTCCTACACAATATTACGAAAGCTTATTAAACAATTTTTCCTAATAAGTTTGTGAAAATTAGAAACTATTTGAATTTTTTTAATAGTTTTATTTATTATTTAACCGTGATTTTTTAATAAATAGTGACCATCGCTTCACAACGTAGTCTATTTTTCATGGCTTGCGGTGAGCACGATCTCTCGAATTGCTGAACTGAAAATTATGGAATAGAAATTAATTTTTAGTATTCTTTACAGATTTAACTCGCCGCGCAGATAGCTCTGAATTAGACCCGCTGGTGCCCTAAGACGATTTCGGTAGATTTTCAGAGCACTGTGCACCCAGTGAATTAACGCATGAAACGGAATGTTATCGAAAAGATTCGTGAAAATGAAAATTTCAGTAATGATGATGATTTTCCCAAACGGTTAGTTTTCAAGAGGTTTTTTATATGTTCTTTGGCATTAGGATTAGCGATAATAATTCAAATCTAGGATACTACTGGGAAGTCACCTTTAGAAAAAGTCGATGACGAAGTAAAATTTGGAACTATGCACGCATGATAGTGTGATATCAGAAGCTGCGATTTCATTTCAACGCTTTTTTGTGAATAGGGCGATACTTACAAATATAAACATACGGCTTTTTCATACATGCGAATGAGGGCTTTGAAACGCAACAAATTAACCTAAAAATTTTGATTCTACGATATTCCTTTCTTAAACTACAGCAAAAAATACAACGGACGAAACTGTATTTTTGTTTGTTTATTTAAAGTTTCGCCTTCCACGCTCCATGCAAACAAACAGGGCGATACTTTTTTGCTAGCAGTTTAGAGGCGAAACTGTTATTTTCGTATTTTTGTTAGGCTTATCAAGCTGATACCAGCTGTAAATAGTAACAATGATCTCTATTAAAAAACACGGACGAAATCGGTGGTGTAGAACGGTAGTTATTGTAAGAAAACGTAAGGGCGATACTTCAATGCTGATAGGTGGGACCGAAAAAGTAAACAATCGCCAAAGGAGCGATACTATCATTTTGTCAATTTCAATAGCAAAAACAAATTTTAATTTAATAATTTCAAATATTTTATGAAGTTTTGGGTTTCGATCACTGAATCATGCAATCTAGGATGTAAAAAAAACACAATAGTTCTTAAATAGGAAATAAAACCAAGTCTGGAAATATTCACTGTTGATTTTCTTTGAATGGTATCACTGCTAGTATCGCCCTTTTCAAGAAAAAGCGTTGATTTCTTAGTTCTCAGTCGCGTTGGAAATTTGAGTAAAGTATAAACTTCAAATCGATTCAAAAAAAATTTCGATTTTTTTGGCTCAGTGCAATATATAACCCCTTTAGGAAAATTCAGTTTTCCCATCACAATATAGATATTTTATTACCAGAGCATTAACAATAATTCGTTGGTATGTCTATTTTATGGGCCATTTTTTCGCTTTCCCATTGATTTGGTTTGAGATTTCTAGCACTGATGTTGTCCTATGCTGATTTGAGCGATTCTCTGAGTCCTGCCACTATCCCATGTAGTATGTGTTATCAAAAACATCGCGAAGCATCAAGTTCTAAATGTTCTCAAACGATATAATATCCGAAGAGTGATAAGAGTTATAAGAAATGTCTCATCACACTGTTAGGTGGATTAAAATCGTTTTTATAAAACAAATTAATCTCAGATTTGAGCAAGAGTAATAAATTACAAGCGAGTTTTTATTTTCCTTCAGATTGGGATGTGCTAAATTTAGTTTTAAGAGTTTGTTTATTTTAAATACATTTTTGTGAAACTAGTTGGCAATTATTTCAAATTATTTTAATCTAAAATTCGCAATATTTTTTTTATTGTTCAATATTTTAACGTGTTAAAATGGATGAAACTGTTTGTACATTGATAAATCACTGAAATAAAACATTTTTTGGCAGTTTTAAAGGTATTCAGAATCTCTAACATCTATTTAACAATGAGTATCTTTCCAGAATTAATTTAAACAAACATTTTAATGAAAAAAATTGACATCAATAACTTAATGTGGGTGAACATGCAGGTTATCAAAGTCACCCCGGAATACGAAAACGGAATTCAACTTGAAATCATTTTTGGAAAAATAGCTGCAAGCAAACAATTTTAGGTAAAACCATCCAATCTTGTTCTCCATACATCAGTACATGGTTTAAGAATATTAAACTTGAAAAAAATGTGTTGCGTCTCAAAATATGTAACGATTACTTCGAAAAGTGATCAATGTCACCCCGGTTTACGGTACGTGGGTACCGCACAGGAAGGGAATCAGCGTAGTAGGAGACCCGACTGTGTCAAAATTCAGTATGTAGACAACCTTGGAGAACTTTTTTATCATTTGAGGAATTATAAAAAATCCTTATTGGAAATTGTAAAAAAAAATCGATGAAAAATAATTGCACAATTCAGAAAAAAGATTATTCCTCGAAGAGCCTAAAATTAACCGAGTAAGTACATATTTTTCTGTCAGTAGTGCTATCGCCAGTTGCTGGACGTAGTACTGGTAGCACAATCTTCCTGACCAATATAACTACTAAAGCATTTTCTGTTGATTTGAAAGTGATCGATTTGGATTTCAGATCCTTTGTCAGGTGATGTGCAGGGAGCCATGTGCGTTTTTTTGGGCATATCCTGGATTCGGCGCATTAGTGAATCGTTTTGGTGTGTTTGAAGTGGCCAAAAGTGAAAAAAGTGTTATGAATGTTAAGTTTAAATGAAGCTCTTGTAATATACAGTGAAAGTGTTGGAT
The DNA here is from genome assembly GCF_030247195.1 of Topomyia yanbarensis. Taxonomy (NCBI): domain Eukaryota; kingdom Metazoa; phylum Arthropoda; class Insecta; order Diptera; family Culicidae; genus Topomyia; species Topomyia yanbarensis. The sequence continues at coordinate 229,889,957 of NC_080672.1, forward strand.
GAAATAGGTGTTTAAGTGCACAGGAGGCAATTGCAGAAATGCTGCTGTCGGCAGGAGAAAACCGCCATTTTGTGCATCAGTAGATACACAAGGGAGTATATTTTTCTAACACATTTTCCAATAAGATTGTTTATGTTTGCGGATGTCGTGGAAGGGGGTTGGAAGGAAGGAAAGGATTGAAAGGAAGGTGTGACTGTATTAGTGAGATTTGCGAATCGTTTTAGAATGCCCTTACTCGGACGGCTGGAGCACAAGTCGAAAGTAGTTTACCGACAGTTGTTTTTGTCAGGGTGTTTGAATAACCGATATTGCGCTTTTGAAGAGTTTTTCAGGGACACATAGCCTTTCAATGCCACTGTATGCTAATGCGTACATTATATGATCAGATGCAGATGATCCAATTGGTACCCGGTCACTGACATTTTTGCATAATGCTGCTGGAGGGAGACAGACCCCCGAGTGGGGTGTGCGTAAGTTGAGTTACCCAGAAGGTGATAATATTTTAATTTCGTGAAAATCGATGAAGACGTCAGGGCATACACATAATTTCAGAGAAAAGCGGCAAATAAGTTTGACAGACTTGTTTTTTCGTGTTTTGGAATAGCGAAAGCAGGGTAGCGAGCGCAGGGAGATACCATCATAGACTCATTCGCTCATTCTCCGGCGGTTTTGTTTATCCGGAGAAATAACGCGTTGTATTTATCCGGAGAGGTTGTGTGAGGCACAGTGGCTTTTCGGGTGAAAATGTGAGATTTTGTTGTCGCAGTTATGTCTGATTTTTGCAAATGGTCGATTATCCGTTAGTCGAATGATTTTTGAGACCTTGATTAATTCATTCGATTGATCGACCAAGATAATCGATTAGGGTCAATAATCGATTACTTTGTAAATCTTAGTTGGTCAACAGAAAAAAGGTCATTGGATACATTTTGAAAAATTTGGAGAAGTCTTGTCATTTTTTTTTGTTCTGCAACTTTCATTTTCAACGCTCACGCTTCATTAATTATGCTCTCGATAAATTGATAGCAACTACTCGATTTGCTCGATTATACCGAAAGCTTGTAATCGATTGTTGATTTTTCGATTGTTTTGGAAATTAGTCGATTATTTGCGATTATCGAATAAAAAAGACATCACTAGTCGCAGTGGCAAATTGTCCGGACGCATTCATTCATATGAGCGATAAATGCAATGCCTGCGTCGCTCTAACACACTGGTAATTATTAATACAGTTATGTATTGCAAATCTGGGTTTACCGTGACCGCACAAAATGCCACGCAGTACTGTATTCCGTGCATTTTCAACATCAAATTCAACTTTGAAAACCAGACTAGAGTGCGTTGTTCTCTTCTGTGAACTATTATAGAAATGTCTGATTTTTAAAATTCGCTTATTGAAATGTCGCATTCTTGTATTGCCGCCCTCCCTTTAGGTCTGGAAGCTGATTGTTTTCCTGAAAATTTCCCGTGACAACGATTTGTTTTCCTCCAGGTTGGGCGAGGAAATACAACCCATGTTTGTTTGGTTTTCTTTTTAAGTTCCACTTTACAGTGAAAAATCGTAAAAAAGCGGTACGGGAAACGAGAGGCATCGTTTCCAGAGTGCGCAGAGTTAGGCGCTTTCGCGGTACTGAGGCTGTGAAGTTGGTACCAGCTAGAGTGGTGTGGTATGGCGATTCAATGGGTTACCGGGAATGTTGGAGTATTGAAAAAAATCCATTACAATTGATTAAATGGTTGCAAGAACTGAATTAGTAGTGGTATTTTTACGAAATAAACAGGTTTAGAGGAACAGAGTGCGCTATTTGATTGGAAATAACCGTAATCGGGGTCGAAGTTGAAACTGGTCTATAAAGTGTGTCCGTAACATTTAGCCGTATTAGACGTTTACTGCATGAGTTGAAAGTGTTGACGAGTGTGTGTTTTCTGGTCTGACGTTGGGAGGTGATCAAGGCTAATGCTTGTTCTCCAACAACTCAGGTAAATTGGTTTTTATCTGGAATCCTACAAAATGTATGGTTTTACGCGTATGGGCGGCCCTGATGGCGATCGGTTAACGTGCATTCTCTCTGCCTACTGGGTTGATCGAGGAGCAAGCACTAGCTTGTTTTGAGTGCGTCGTATTGAAAATACAAGCGTGTTTTGAATATAATCAAAGTAAATTATGAATGTATCTAAAAATTCTGCTGTTGTACTTAATAAGGTACTTAATGTAATTAATATCGATGTGTACCTACTTAAAGTATTTAAAGTACATGTTGATGGTAATTAAAATATTTTGCGTATTTAAAGTACGGAGATGCTGTACTTAAAATCGTTTCAGTGAGTCAAGTACAATGAATTTGACGTACTTTTTGGAATCTTTGCGGTACTTAATGTACTTTGTGGTACTTAAAGTTACTAATTATGTAAGACTTTTGGCACTGCGTCGTATTGAAGATTTAGTGCTTGCCCCTCGGGGATAATAGTGTTTGCTGGCGAGTGGTGGGGCGCGTGAGGTTTCATGTGTACACTCACATGTGCGCACGCGTGAGCGGCACTGAGTGTCATACTTGCGCTCGGTCTAGCCTTTGGACGGATTGAATTTACACTGTACCTGGCTCATTGAGAATCCACAAAGTATTGAGAGTGGTATCCGGTGTGTTTGTGTCATGTGATGGGTTTGTGAGGTGCGTGTGGTGAAAGAGCAGCGCCTTATGCGTGTGGGTTCGGATCGGCTGAGCTCGCATGTGATTTTGTTTGTTTGGTCTGCCCTCGATACGAGTTCCTAAGCATGCAACCACGTTCGTTATACAGATGCGGGCTTTGTTTCTTATAGCGTTTTCGATTTTTCTTGGTGCTACATCGGTGTGGTGCAGGAAAAAAGACAGACTGATTACACACAGGTTTGAGTGTAACACCGGTGTAGTGCACTGTCAGGGGCGAAAGCGACATGAGAGAGGTGCGAGTCGAGATTTTTGATGGCTTGCGAGTCATCTGGTCTGGTGTTGTGTTGTATGTGCCGCGGGTGTAAGTAGACATAAACGTTGTACGAAATTCTTGGATTTAGTGATGTCCGATTTTGACAAATTGTTATCTGCTGGTCGATTGATTTTCGAGAGCCCGATTGGTGTATTCGATTAGTCGACCGTAACAAACGATTACTGCGTACAGGTATGGGTGGCTTGGTGTTTTGGGAGTCTTCCCGTTTTGTTCCGCGATTTGCAAACTTGGGTGGTGGGCTCTTTGTGGTATTTTGTGGCGCTTAACGGATATCAGTTGGTCGAGTTACTGTATATTCCGAAAACTGACAGCCGATTATTGATTTTTTCGATTGTTATAATGATTAATCGATTATCTGCGTGAATCGTGTAAAAAATCCATCACTGTATGTATTACCTATGTATTTTCTTGTTAACGGTTTTCTACGGATATGATTTTCTATAGACTCTTTACGCCCGGTCTTGCGAGGTGTCGGGGATTACGTCCAGAAGGACTGTCTAAACGTTTTATTCCTTTTTGGTTGCGTTTTTTTTTACGATTCGCGGGTCTGTATAAAGAGTCCACAATTTTGTAAGTCGATGGGATGTAATTTGCTTCCATTGAGAGTAACGTTGGGAATATTGAATTGAGAAGGGATTCTCTGCATCGGTCTATATCAGCGGTTCTGAATCATTTTCGTGCCACGAGCCCCTTAGGGGTCGCCCTTCGATGTTGTGGACCCCACGGTTGAACATTGCTATCAATGGGTCATTTTAAGTCTGTTGGGAGGCAAGACTTGATTTTTTATATCCACTCGGAAAAGGTATTTTGCTTCGCGGACCCCCAAAGGCGACTTCTCGGCCCCCTCTCAATACCTAAAATTAGGGTTCTTCATTTGGGATAAACCATGAAAAATAAAAACCAAACATTGCCATACCCCAGCGCGAATTCGTCGTGAGCTAGCATAACATCGCGCGTGAATAATAGTTACAAGAGCCGGCTTGTTCCTCATGACTGTATAAGAAAGTATATATGCTATCGCGATTTAACCTCGATAATTATACTAAGATAGTAAGATAGTAATATTCAATCGACAACTTTTCCATTACGACAGATATCTCCGGACAGTTAATATAATAGTATCATATTCTATGTTATTGTTCTAAGATTTTCGACCTTCGTCGGAGTGAAGAAACTTGAAAGTTCCCTTGTCTTATAAAAATATTTGTTCAATTAAAGAAAAGCAATACTCCCGATGGTCGGCTGTCCGGAGTTTAAGTTGCATATCTTTAAGCCTATAATTCCCAAATTAATACAACAAACGATAAATCTTCTTGAAATTCTCGGCAGCCGGCTGCCCAGAGCAATTATTAACTTATAACGCTTCTGAGAGTCGCATAGATTGTATCACTTACCAAGGCGAATCCAGATTTATGTAACTATGTATCCCATCCCACTAACAAAACCCCCTTTCCGTGATAACCGTGGAGATGCAGAAGTATACACGGTCTCCATAACAACGGTTATCACATTAACATTCCCTTCCTTCCCCGATGACTGTAAGGACGTGGCCGGCGCCGTTATTGACATTTCAAAATTTGAAACTCTCAAAACGTGCACACTGAGGATGGTATGCTGCTCCCAGGCTCCATTCGTTGGTTCTTTGTGCAATTTCGCTTGTTCTGGTCAATCACGGAGTAGCAACTACGAATTGTATGGTCATCATGCTCATGCTCACATCCGGGATTCGGCGCATTAGTAGTTGAAAATATGAACCGGAACAATGTAAAATTGCGTGACAGATTTGTGTTTTCCAACGTTGGAATATTCAAACAAATCCATTCAGTCAATCCTTTAGACGTAATCAGCGAGAATGGTTTTATGGTAGTTCAAACCACGCGTATCATTTACAATACACTATTAATCGTATCTTTTCTATAAATCGTTATAAGTCAATGGAAGTGTAGTAAGTAAATTGATTAGAGAGTGCCAAATATTTTTTTTTTTAAATTTAACGGAAAAAATCAGCTCTCGAAAATTAATCTAATTATTATTTCCTAATTTCAATGCACTTTGACATTCAATAAAGCGATTAAATATTATCAAGTGATTCATTTTCAATCGTCCTGGTCGGGACTATTGATTGATTCATAAATGAAATACGACACGGCCGTTATCAAATATACTTCCTTCAAAACTCAATTTTTCATGGCGTAAGAACGCTATGGAAACAAAAAAAAGTTGTTGATTTCAGCGTGATTTTCGTGATACCTACTCTTGAATCTCAATAAAATAAAAGAAAGACAAATATTATCAAAACAAATATATAATTTTGGTTACAATCTCGCAAAATGTGTCATTAAAATTTTTTTAAATCCAAGTAGCAGTATGATAATTATTCCATGAGAATCGAGGAAACTTTGCAAAGATTTCTTGCATTTCTGAAAACACGAAAACACATCTGTGTTCAAAAATGTTTCAAAACAGTCCAGTATGGAAATTAATTATAGGGAACCTAAAAATTCGTTCGTTGGTATTTGTGGAATGTCGAAAATATTTGCTTCAACAATTAAAAATTTCATCAGGTTTTCATCGATGCTGTGTGGAAATTGGTTTCTGAGAAATAAAGCCAATCTTACCAAAAATTGTTACATATGATAATTGATGGAACTTCCAAATAATTTTCAATTTGGCAAGCCTCAATTATTGTTTGGAATGAAGCCAAAGATGTTGTTAAACACAAAACCGTTGGTTTCAAACGACCATCAGTTTCAAAATCATCAAATATCAACATGCAAATTCAACATAGAAATTGTTTTTCCATTATTTGGCTATAAAGATAAAATAGCGTCCCGGTTTGTTTCAGTCTCGTAAAATCATATCATAAAATGATATCATAGATCCAGAGCTTGGAAAACGAATCAGCTGAAAAAGAACGAACACTCTTCATTCGTTCTTCGCTTCGCGAATATACCACCCACTGAACCATTCACCACCCAGCTGCGGTGTTGACGGCTTTAGTTCATCACCACGGAAGCTGGTGAACCATTACTGTTCTATGTGTAGGTATATGAGCATAGCGTAATAGTACCTGTTGCTCATTCTCTCTCCCATTCGAAGAGATATCAACCGCTGTGCACCATTCGTTCTTCATAGCAAGCATAGGCACGCAGATTCTCTTTGCTTGCTGGGTGCGAATGTAGCTGCGAACTATGATGCCGCCCAGCTGCCCCGGAGAACAGCGCTCATAACGAGATTGTGTTTGTTGTCTTTTATTATTTTTATTCGAGGTAGGTACATGTTCTGTGTGCTTTTCATATGCCCTATTTTTTAGTTTTGTCTTCAACCTATTGAATCTGTCGAATTGTGAAACAGGGTTTGGGGAACATGGGGAAACTTGACCAAGCGCGAAATTCAACAATTATTAATAACGTGGTCCATTTGGTTAATTTTTATTTTTTTTTAATATTTTTATATTTGTTTCGGTCCCATCAGCTAATTTCAAAAGTTTGGAGCGAAAAATCCTTTCCTCATAGAAAATATTCCGTAATTCATGAATTTGCGTTAAGGGCTGATTTGACCAAGATTTTATGAGAAGACCTGACCAAGTGCCAATAAGCCGAAGAAAGATTCAAATTTTTTGATATTTACTATTCTTTGGTGTCTACTGTGAATGTCAATAACGTCACAAAAAATCCCATCTCAAATACCAATATAAATCTTTATAGTGTAGTCAACAAAGTTATCAGTTATATGGCTGATTTTCTGACACGTTAATCTGCAATGTAATCAGTACAGTTAATTCCAAAAAAGAAATGCATTAAAAAAATCAAAGCTCATGAAATAGAATCGTTTTATATTTTTAACTAGTACTAAGGAACTCAATAATATGAGAAAAATTATAACAGCATGTATTATGCCATTGTATTTTGTTCCGATATTTCAAAATTCTCATGGTCAAGTCTCCTCACGCCTTGGTCAAGTCAAGAAAAACTTTTATAACTTTTGAAAAAGTAAATTATCAATTCTAAAAAACAATAATACGCATTTTCATGTATTCGGGTGAGAGATTTCCAATAGGATTTTTGTGTAATGCCAAATATATCTCGACAAACATATGATTGCGGGCCGACTGTCGGAATTCGAATGGGGATTCCGGACGAGCCGCTGCTCGCTGATCGCAGATATTACAAGTAAACAAAAGAGAAAAGTTTTCTCTTTCACAAACTGATGGGAACTGTATTCAAGCAGTAATGTGCTTGTTTCGTTTTTGGATCGGAGTTGCTCTGGGTTCGCTCGGAGCTGTCATTCTTATATGGATTTTGTAAATATTGGAGCGGACCTGGAGCGGCTCCGGTCTGGAGGCGGGATCGGCAATGGTTTCTCCGGGGTTCCCCTTCGGGGGGAGTTTTGGCGGATGGCTTTTACGTAGTTTGTCGAGATATGATTTAGTTGGTTCAGTGCGGGTGGGACAGGTTTCAACAGGGTCTAATGCGTCAAGGCACCGTCACGCGCACAACCTCGATGGAGTATGCACTGGAGTTCGATTTGTTCTGATTGAGATGGTTATTATGGGCATAATTTCGATGCTTATTATTGGCGTCTTTGTTGATATTGGATTGCATCATAGGGGCGATGCGAGTAACAACTACACTATGCATAATCATCATTTTCTAAAAAATTTCAGCCAATATTACTATGTTCTCCACGTAGCAAGCTTCTCTTAAATATTTCTCAACAAATCATGCTTTGTTAGTTCGGAGTTGGAAGATGGTTCGGAGTTGTTTGTTGGAAAATAGTTCGGAGGACTTCTATAGTTTTTTTTTATACATGCATACAAGTTTTTAAAGCATCATTTTAAAAGTACCAAACACTGGTCAGTAGCGGAGTGGCACGACTCGGTCTCTTTATGCTCACATTTAATTGGCAAATTGGTTTCTTGTCGTTCTTCTTGTCTCTAGTTTTGTTTCTATTTCTAGTGGTAGGCTGAGAAATAAAACACGCGTGTGTCGTCGGTTGTGTGTCCGACATACAGGGTCGCTCGGTTCAGACACATCGGTTATGCTTATTTTATACCTCGCAGGATGCACTCCGGTTAGCATAACGACGCGTGCGATTATTGTTATATTAGCTATATTACGAAGACTTTAACTACATGGTTCCTACCATAAAAAAAACTCATGAGTCAGAAAAAATAGTCGCTTTTCGTTGTATTCTACAGTTCTTTGAATGTCGTGTATAGAAACAAGGTGAAAGCTCACGTTCCGTTATACAATTAATAGCTCTTCAGGATCGGTCATAGATCGAGGACCCATATTCTGTACAGCGCTGCAGCGATGGCTTCTCATCTGGCGCTGTTAAACGCGTATGGGTATATATGTATATGTGCAAATATGTGTGTGTGCAAATATATGTGTGTGAATGTGTGCATGAGTGCGTATGTATGCATGTATACATGCGTCTTTTCATATGTATGTTTACAGGCATGCACACATGTGTGTATATATGTGCATACACTGGATATTTGAAAGTAGATCGCGATCGGTGGTCCGACGAAACTTTGCCTTAGAGGTTGGAGGTAGGTTCAGCCCGCGGTGGCTATGACTCGATATGAGGATAGACTAAGTTGTGGTTTTATTTGAAAGTGCACATTAAAAATACTCTTGACTTGTGTTCCTACTACCCAATTCTCAAGCGAATATTTATATCAGACTAGCTCGCGCTTTTAGCAATACTCCTACGGCCGGCTGTTTGGAGTTCAAATTGCTGTAGTTTAGGGAAAAACAAAATCACTCTTGATGGCCGGCTATCCAGAGTTTAAATACAAGAAAAATCATAACTAAATATCTTTTTGCTCTGAGTATACGTGTACTCGGAGATTAACCATCCCACCGCATAAAACATATTCATTTTGTGGTCGCATTGCCTGCTTGTGACGAATCCTAGACCTGTACCTGTCCTTCAATCCAACTCCGTAATATCTATGGAAGCATCGCTGAGTCGGGGGCCTTCCTTAAGTAGGTATTACATCAACATTTTCCTACCCTATCCTAAGTATCGGTGAAGATGGTCGTGGCCGGCAATAACGATTCTCATGCTATTGGTTTACTGAACTCATAAGAGATAAAGTTCATTCCCGATCATTTATCTCACAAGCAAGATGAGTTGAGCTACCTATAGGCAACATGATAATCGTTAGTATGCAATCTACGAATAGCACCGTGCTTCGCAACGCAACGCAACGCAAATTCTAAAAAACAATAATACGCATAATACTTTTGCATATTACATTTCAACGAGTTTTGGAAGATGGATAACGTTTTCAGATATTTACGTAGGTTCAATTGGTCAAGTCTCTCTATGTTCCTCTATTCACATTTAAAATTAGGGGAACATTGAATAGTGAATGGTTTTATTAAAATATGTTGGATATCCTTAAAATTTGAGGGAGATTAATGTTTGGTGATGGTTTATGACATTAGAGGTTCATGCTTCCTGTTTATTCAATTATTAAACCAAAAACAATTTGTCTTGTGGAATACAATATATTTTAAAATATTCAGGAGCCAGTCGTTCAAGTTCAACTCAGGGGGGCTTTTTAGTATTACATAGAACTAGAAAAAATCGTATAAATTTACGTGTTCTGCTCCTGACATATACATAGATTTAATTTTAATTGCACATGACGTTGAATTTCGTAAATCATGTTTGATTTAAATGTCGATGAATGCAATTTGTTAAATTGTGTCAAGTTTTTACTAACCAGTTGACAAATTTTGAATAATATTTTTGGTTGCCAGGTTGTAAAAAGACTCGGCTAACTTAGAATAAAGGCATTGAAGTCAACTGTCAAGATTCATTTGGAGGATATTCCGAATAAAACTTTATTCGCCAAACTCGGAATAATTGCAGCGAACTAATCTGTCCAGATCATTAAAGCATTAAAGCGAGATACTAATTTCTTCCCAAAGATTGAAAGGCATTTGTAATTTTACTATTCCTGCTCAACTTTAGACGAAGTTCAAAGTAATTTTCTGATTATTAAATATTCCACAATATGCCGTACATTTTAAACACTCCGTTAGTAGGTATTATCCAATTTAATCAGGAGTCATAAATCTTGCTCATCAAATTTGTGTTTAATATTATATTTGTTAACATTTAACCAGTCTGCACAACATTTAGGAAAAGAATGCAGTACATCATATTTGAACCATATATTATCCTTGTTAAATGCGTTAACTTATAACCAAGCTAATAACCACTTCGTTTTGGTTCACGACTATAAAATTCCAAATATTCGTAAGCTAAAGATACAATGTTAGAAAGAACTGAACCTATATGGTTTGGGCTTAGTCGTCTGAGGAACCAACATAAAAAAAATAAAATGCATATCGATGTTTGAATATCCACGATTTCCCTAAATTTATAAAGCAGCGTGAACGCAAGCTCAATCTTTTCCCCTCAAACCTCAACAGAATCAAATTAGCGATACCTATTGCCTGATGTCCGCTCCACAAGCCATATGTTCTTAACTGACGTAGCGAAATACGCTGAAAACCGCTAATATGGCCAGTCGAATTTTATATTCGGATTCAGCATTTCACAATGAATCTGAATGATTCAACAGCTATTATGTTCGTGAACCAATTCCGTCAAATAATCAACCAAGCAACAAGGGACCACTATTCAAGAGAGAAGAAAATACTGACATACTCTCTCTCAATGATACTCACAACTGTTCATCATTATAATAGGCGTGTTTCGAAATTCAACATTGCTCAACAATTGGTCATCGATGACCAAATTGTTGAGTTAAACATGGCCACCGCGATTTTTTTCGGTGAGCAAAAGAGAAAGTTTTGCTCTGTTGTGATACAAAACTTCGGATGCAACATTGCACGTTGGAGAGCTGCGACACCCATTCCCCTCTCGCTGCTAAGCGGCAAAGAGAAACTAAAATAAGCTGGTACCAGTGATGCCACATTTTATATCATTTACCGGGAATAAAAAAATCGCACTACTTTTTCAGAAAATTTGTACCGAAATTTACAGCAATAAGTTAATGCAAACGTTTTGCTAGTTGAATAATATTTGGTTAATTTGGGTGTATTATACATCAACCTTTCCAATCTCGCTTTATTTTTCCGTCAATAATAAATAAAAAACACTGAGTTCTTAGTGCAAAAATCATTTGTTCTATTGTTAAGGATTCAATAATAAGTTCATTCGCCAGCAAATCATTTGTTTGGAGTAGTCAAATTACAAAATATATTTGTATTACACACCAAAGAAAAACAGTTTCCGTAAATTTATATATCCTATATACACTTTCTCAATATTACTAGGTATTAGAAATGTCAAATAAAACTATTGTTTTACCATTTTATTTTTATGTACCATGCTGTAGTTTCCTTAGACATCATTTTAATCTGTACCTATACAATTCAAATAATCTGCAGCTTTATAGAAACATCTGTACTTTTGGTAGCACTGCACGGTACGCATACAGATCTGTCAATCGCGCTTCTCATTCGTTCTTGAAATGATGTTGGGGGCATGCAGTCGGCTGAAATAAATTCCCATTCTCACAACATGTGGTCGGCACCCAGACATGCTATCTCTTTCGCTTCTTTTACCTGTTGTATAAGCTTCTTTCAAGAATGCGTGTACCACCGTCAACGAAGTTTTGGCGTCAGTGTGCTCTTGGGCTCGCATCTGGTAGGATGGTTGCTCATTGATGCGCGCAGTTGTATGATAAATAGGGCATTCATGTTTTCATTGCGCTCAAATACAGTTTTTCACTATTCTCGGGTTATTTTTGCTATTATCAGTTTCTCGGTGATGGTTTGGCCGATTATCACAAATGCCTCAAATTAAAGGTATGTTTTCTTGCTACAAAATTTCGTACGGATTCGTTGTATGGTTCCGGAAATATAAACTGTTATTCGTCCGGTCACATGAAATTCCCATAGAAGAAGGAACTAAAAAATTCTAAGAAATCGAATTTGAATTTGGGATGACAAATATCTTTAAAATGCATGAAACATCGAAATTTTAACCAGATCATTTTTGGTGTTTAGATCATATGGGCATCCTTCCTATACATTATGCGAACATTATCCTGTTTCTCCTACCAGCTGATCAAGACGACCAAACTCAAACCGCTGATTACTGGTTCAAGTTATCGATTTGGTCTTTTCTTTTACAAAATTTTAGAACTCGAATATTGATTTCTTGTATATAGTCGTCATGTCATGTATAATGAAAATGCATTACACTCAGGTTTTTTTACGCGGGGGATACGTACCGCGTTAATTGGAAAAGCCGCGTTAATTAGAAAATCCTCTAAAAAACCGCGTTAATTCGAAAGTTCGCCTAAAAAACTCTTAACACAAGACTCTCAACACAAGAATATTTTTAAAAAATTTTTTTTTGCACGGATTTCGCAATTAATACGGTTTTTGCAAAAATAAGTCCTTTTGAATGCCTGTCTTTTGCATTTTTCCTATAAAAATGCTGAGTTCTTTTAAATCCAAAGAACTTAGAAGAATTTTGGCAGTTTTATTGCGCGGATTTCGCAATTATCTCGTTTTTTGCAAAAAAATATGCCTAGTCCTTTTGAATGCAACAGACTTAAAAGATTTTCGGATAGATGGAAGAAGCGGGTCTGGACTCCTTATGTCCCGCACCTCAACAATATGGGTTTTTTTCTGAATGGTCTTGACGAGTAGGTGCCAGAAATTGGTTTTTGGTGCCATTTTGAAATCCAAGATGGCGACTTCCGGTTTAGCGAAATTCTCTACAACCCATGCAATATGGGTATTGTCGGAATAGTCTTGACGAGTAGGTGCCAGAAATGTATGTTTGACGGCATTTTGAAATCCAAAATGGCGACTTCCGGTTTGGCGAAATTCGTTATAACCCAATAAATATGTGTATTTTCGGAATGGTCTTGAAGAGTAGCTGCCAGAAATTGATATTTGACGCTATTTTGAAATCCAAGATGGCAACTTCCGGTTTAGCGAAATTCGCTGTAACCCAATCAATATAGGTATTTTCGGAATGGTGTTAACGAGCAGGTGCCAGGAATAAATAAATAAATCAATAAATCAGCATCTTCAGCCCAAGGTTGTCCATGAAAAATTGATTTTGGAAGCCATTTTGAAATCCAAGATGGTGATTTCCGGCTTAGCGAGATTCTCTACAACTTAACCAATATGAATATTTTCGGAATGGTTTTTGACGAGCAGGAGACAAATGTCGATGTTTGACGTCATTTTGAAATTCTAGATGGTGACTTCCGGTTAACCAAAATTCCTGAATGGAAAATCTGGGCGATCATCCAAAACATTCTCGAATATAAGATCTAATCATAAACCAGCGAAATGTAAAATATTTTAATGTGTGCATCCTGAAGAGTGTGGTGAGAATGGAAATGAGAGAAGAAAGAGATGTATGTAATGTGAGTTGGGGGTTTTAATTGATTCAAATTAAACACATTGCTAAAATTCAAGTAAATTCAACTGCTTAATTAAAGCTATTTGTACATCCCATACTGATTGGGTTATAGCGAATTTCGCTAAACCGGAAGTACTTATCTTAGATTTAAAAATGGCGTCAAAATCAATTTCTGGTACCTACTTCAAGACCATTCCGAAAATATCCATATTGTTGAGGTGCGGGCCATAAGGAATCTTCCAGACCCGCGTCTTCCAGCTTTCTGAAAATCTTCTAAGTTTTTTGCATTCAAAAGGACTTAGAATATTTTTTTGAAAAAAAACCGTGTTAATTTAGAAATACACGCAAAACATAAACTGCCAAAATTCTTCTAAGTTCTTTGCAGTTCAAAGGACTTACAATTTTTTTTCAGAAAAACATCTAAGTCTTTTGCATTAAAAAAGGAAATTTATTCATTTCAACTACCATCAAAGGCATTTTGAACATCATTCTTCATTAGATGCACAATATATGTACCTATGTGAAAAACTGGTGCGAGTATTACGTACTACTATTGCACTGGCGGATCGCATTCATTGCAATTGAGTGAGTTTCAGGCAACCTATATTTTAACTAAAGATTAGGACAAATCAGACTTAAGTCCACGCTGGCACGTAGCCAGAGGGAAGGAGGGGGAGTCTAAAGGGTAACTCCGCTCCCTCACCACATTTTCGGGAATAATGATAAATGATCACAAATAAAAAAAATAATATTTCCAAACAAGCGTGTTTTCAAATTGATGTGAAAATGATATAGAATAAATTTAATAGTAGATTGAGCATTGGCAAAATCAAATTCTTACATTGGCGATCCTGCAGGTTATTGTAAAAAGAATCCAGTTAGAATCCCCCACGCGGTTAAATCAAGTAAGGAAAGAGTGAAAGCGTGTTTGGCTTCCCAAAAACAATATGGCGACTCGAAAGAAAAAAGAATTGTGAAAGCGTGTAAACCACGTGCCTTTTCATACTAGCAAAATTGCTGCTTGGTCGCCTGTCATGGAAAATGGCTGCTTTGTAGCCCGCAAAGAAAAAACTCAGCAGCCGCATGCATATATTATATTTCGCAAAAATCGCCTTAAGGGCCATCCACATATCACGTGGACAATTTAGGAAAGGGTAGAGGTCACGAGAAAGTCCATGCTTGTCCATTGGGATGGGGGTGGGGGTACGGATAATGTCCACGTCGTCATATTTTTGTCTTTTATATAAAAATGAAACAAATTTGTATTGTCATTGGTGTGAGCGGTTATATTCAAATTTTTTCAAGAGTTTTAAATAGTCCAAGTGCTTATAACAGCATAGTATATGCGTGTGCATCACGTGTGAAAATTGAAAACATCTATGAATACTATCATCGAAAAAATCATAAGAACTCGCACGAAAAAGAATCAGAATTTTTTATCTAGGGTAACTGCTCCCTAATTCATCTCAGCACCTCTATTCATCTCACCCATTTGAACACATTAGTTAGAGCAGTATCTGCTATCTCTATTCAACGCATTAGCTCAAATGGCAGGATGAATAAGGGTACGTTGTGCTCGACTTTTCGCTTCGCTCAAACGCGAGTATTTTACATTTCCCAGGAAATTTTTTTAAACTGTACTGCTTCTTAGGAACGAAGCAAAGATGATGATACCTATTTAAGCGCAATCCACTAACTCTAAGTCGAGTTATCAACGAAATAGTGTGATATCCTGACTAATGAGATGAATAATCGCTCGTCTACCCTAAATCACTTGATGCAATCATCTGTAACATGGTCTAATCACATTAATTTTGGATTTCATAGCTAGAGGTTGAAATTACGAACCAGTTCAAGAATTCAAAGGTTATTTGTGATGAATCTTTGAAATGTAAATATAAAATATCATAAGTCGTTGAGATTTGAACGATTTTCATAAGGTTTGCTTCATATTAGTCTTCCACATGGGAAAATATTCTAAATCCCATTTTTATGAAACTACCCATTTTTTTGAAAGTCCACATGGACACCGTAGGGAGGGGTAGGGGTTTATGAATCGTCCACACTTGTCCACGAGGGGGTCAGAAAAGAGGGGTTTTTTGTCCACGTGGTAAATAAACGGCCCCTTACAGTACGCCACATCGCAATTGAATAAAAAAGCAAGCGCATAAATATCTTCAAAAATACCTTGCCGCAATGAAAACTAGGCGTGACGGTTCGGGACAACCACATTATATTCAAATCACAAAACAAATAGTTTTCCTTTTGTTCTAACATAATAACATCGCATAATTGCATATAATCAATCGCAAGACTAAAACAAAATGGCCGCCAGCATAAAATATTACCGCTACAAAGCTTGGCATGGCAGATCGGGACGATCACATTGTATTCAGCTAAATGCCTTGAGCAACACGATTTTTTTAGCCATTAATGCATTGCTCGTATACGCACACCAGCGTTAGCAACGACGAGCCAAAGGGCTCATTGATCGCAGCAACCTCGACCGGCCATCTTTTTGCTTACGATCGCCTCACAGGTAAGACGTGCTCCTGTTGCACTCATTTAAGTGTAATACCGTGATGGTATTTTTTTAAGCAATGCAATCAAATTCTCAAATTTTGGTCTACGTGGTTTATGAATGGCCCCTTGTCTCTTTGGTCGTGACAATTTGGTGTATACAGTGCAGTGGTGATTAGGTTAGAGAGAATTAAGCATTTGCCACAAAACTGGGGTAAAATAAATAAAAACAATTGTGGCGAACGTTTCAGTAGCATTCAATTTTTGAACCACAATATAAAATTAATTCACTTCGTAAATATTCTATGGGCATACTTTTTCGATCGATCTGCTTCTTTCTATAACACTCAGCAAATGATCAAAAAACTTTTAAGCAGGTTTTCACTTGTTCAACAAATATTTTGGTTGTAGTACAGAAGCTACGAATCAATTGTCGACAACCGACCAGTGACGGCAACCGACCAGTTTCCCCTACCTACTACGAAACTATATGAAGTGAAACAACGAGAAAAATGTTAGCCTTCGTTAGGTGTAACATTTTTGTAACAAATAATTCAAAATTATTTTAAGCCATATTTAAATGTTTTTGAAACCAAATTGTTTGTTAGAAATTCAGAGTTTGGTAAATAATGTCTTTGATGCGGTTGGCCAACACGAATCGGTGCCGAAGTGGATCATGTGTGGCCTCAATAATACTGTACAAAGATAATGTGGTCAATCGATAAAACTGATTCAAAACCTTTATAATAATTTTTAAAGCATGTAGAAAATCACAACTAAAATAAGATTGAAACTTCATGAATCCAGTACTAAAACTCAGAGTTTTTTTTCGGAAGCATTTTTAGTAGATTTACTAATATTAATATATACTGGTGACTGGATTAGTGTCCATATAAGTTCTAGAATATGAATTGACCAATTTTACACAAACTCGAATTCAAATTCCAATTAGTTCCAATTAAAGTTAAAAAATTTCTTTCGACAAAAACAACACCGCATTTAATGTAAAATTTGTGAATTTTACATTCATCAAGCAGTGACCGCTGGCTTATTTTTTGTTCTGGAACTCTGTGGACTCTCGAAAGTAATTTCAAAATAGCATTGCAACTATTGCGCTTTTTATCTGTTTTACCTAAACAACTTCAAGGTACCGAAGAGGGGCAGTAAAGCAGTTTTTGCATGTCGCTAAATATTGTATTTAAACACTAAAGTGTGTTTTTAACTACGCAAGAGACCTCAATATATTTTACATTCTCGTGTTCGATGATTTTTTTAAGACGGGTCAGAAAATGTAGAAAAACATCTATGGTCCCTTAAGTGATTGGTATACATCAGCAACATTGAACGTATTATTGTTTGAATTATTTTCCAACAGTAAATATGCTGTTTGTTTAGGCTTAGGTGCTTTTCTGATCTAACAGATAGGGTGACAATAGAAACAAGGAGAAAATCTGCTCATTACCTTATATTTTCATAAAAATATATTTTCCAACGTCAACGAAATAAGCAGATTGGAAGCTACACCATTAATTTTGTTCTACCGACTCTCACTTTTCCGCAACTTTTTATATTACTTTTTATATTACTGAAAATCAGTAAATTGAAGCAACGTTGCTGAACTATCAATTGAAAAAATAACTGACCGTTCAGCTGTGCGGAAAACACCGAACTGAAGATGAGATATTCAAATTTTGAATCTTCAAAAGCGCGAACAATTTTGAAGAAACTACTTACCACCGAATCAAACTTAAATTATAAATGCTAATAACAGTTTTGGTTTCATCTCAATTAATGCCTGAAGCATTGAGACGAGTAGTAGTAGACCCAACACGAAAAACACTCAAATAGCTATATAATTAGCTGTAGGAAGCTAAAAATGCATTTAAAGTATAGTCCATAAAGGAAGAGTATTCTGATTGCAATTGAAAAGCGAGATAGTGAACTTGTTCTTTGTTTATTGTCTTATTTTCAGAGTGCGCAACTAGTGTTTAGGATAAGCAATTTATTAACTAAAATGTACATAAGATGCGCATAAGTTGCCCAGGCCGAAAATAGGAAAAAACGACAGGCGCAAGTCCAATCAGTTTCTAAACTGCTCACTCGACTGACACGCAGAAGTAAAACTTCGATCAAGAATCGACCAAAGGGCCGAAGTCGCAATGATATCGAATCGAGAAAAATAGCTTTGAAATTTCGGTTCAGAAAATTAAATCGTATTTTAACAGTGTTTGCATACTGCGCTTTCAAATGTATTGAAACACTTTGAAACAATACTAGTTTTCGGAAGCATAACTAAAATGTTTTATATAATAACGTTTTCGTTGATAAAATTGAAAACAGATTATTTCGCCGAGTGTTGTTATGAAATGTTGATTAGGCCATTTTCGAGTCGCCCTCTTGTTTTGACGACTCTCAATTTCGCCCTGCAGTGTCGCCAAAAAACAAAAATCAAATGTGGCTTTCGCCGTGCTCGCTGGAGGGGAAAATTTGTTATTCCCCCTGGGCGTAACAAGCACTTGGTTTTTGTTTAGGGCGATTCTATTTACGGACCTTGTAAACAATGATGCTGTCAATTTCGCCTGTATACACTACCTTAGAAATGCAAAGGCGTAACCCGCCTGGCATTTTGTTTACAGTTGAAAGTCGGATGCGCCGTTTTGTTTTTTATTGATTTTCATGAAGTGTGGAATATTTATAAATGAGTTTTTATATTTTTTATAAAGTATTTTTACTCCTCTTTCAGATATTAATCAAATCTCTGTTTGTGTACATTTGTTAGTTTCGCCCATTTGTCGGTTCACGATCGACTTATTCACCAGCAATTCAATACTAGCGCATGCCAAATAACTGGTGTATTGGTATGTGTACTTTAAAAGTCTCTTTCCTCTCGATGCCGTTTGTTGACCAAATCATCGGCCCTCACCGTACGATGGATTGTTGAGCTGTCTGATGTGATGATCTCTCTCTCGCGCAACATAATCAAGCTTTGTTTATGTTGCACACTGGTGTCACAGCGCGTCGCTTTACTCTCCCGCAACAAAAAGTCATCAAAATACCGATGAGTTGCTGGTGGATTTTAGAACGTGCCTATTTTCAACTATTTCTACATTCAGAATTACTCAAAAACAGTTGTGCTAAAAGCTTTCGATATTTCAAGCTTTCGTAGCATCAACCCAGGGATAACTTTTAGTACACTTTTTTTCTTTACGTATCTTTCCATGCTGTTTCGCGTGCGACGGTACACTGCGTATCACAAGGAACAATGAAAAACACTGTTATGAAGTTTTCCAAAACAATTTTTTCTTTGTGCCATCAGATTCCTTGGTTTCTAACGAATCCGTACATATGCTACACTTGGGTAGTTTTGTAGGAAATATCGTAGAAACAGCAGGTTAAAAATATTGCTCCACTTTTGCGCACCTATACAGACAAATTTTACTTTACTTGTGTCTATGCGGGTGGAAAAACTGCTTCTAGTAAAATGGAAATTTTTCAATGAAAAGCGGAAAATATGGAAAATCGGAGAAAATGTTGTAGTGGAAAATCAAAATTTTAAACACATGATTGCAAAAACTGTGTGCTTTTTCAATCGGAAAAAGCACAGTTTTCCGAGCTGGAAAATTTTGAATTTTCCTTTTCGGCCAATTCATAGTAAAAACAATTATCTAGGTCGTGATTTTTTTTTCTTTTTTTCCATATTTTGTCATTTTCTTTGATAATAAAATAAAAAAAACGCAAAAAACACGAAAAATGGCGGATTGCCCGACGGGGGCCTTAACTGTATTTTCTGACAGCCAATAGAACCAAAATTTTTGGCTTCAAGACAAATGTATGTAGATGACAGCTGTGCCACTGAGGTGATTTTTAATCTTATAAAAAAGATACAGTGAGCTCGACACCATTCAATTTTTCGATCGTCGCTCTTTTTTGTTTTGACGAAACACGAACACGCACCTAAAACGCATTTTATCTATTTTCCGGACTACTGCGCGCAAGATTATGAATATTAGCAGTAGCGCCACCATACTGCACCTGGCGTTCATGCACACTAACATATTTGCAAAATAACTGTTTTCAACATGAGTGTTGGTGAGTTTAAGAGTGTTATATTTGTTTGTCTGTGATATAACATTAATATTGACTTTGCATGAAGAAAATTATTCGATTTATACAATAGTTATGATTCAAATTATCCAAAAAAGTTGTGTGTATGTGTGTGTGTGTGTATGTATGTGCGTATGTGTCAAATAATGTCACGAATTTTTCTCAGAGATGGCTGGACCGATTTGCCCAAACTTAGTCTCAAATGAAAGGTGCAACCTTCCCATCGGCTGCTATTGAATTTTGGATCGATCGGAATTCTGGTTCCGGAATTACGGGTTTCAGAGTGCGGCCACACAGAAATTTCGCATAAAAACTATAGGAAAAATTAAAAATAGAATTTTTATTTTTGATGCTAAATGTATTCAAGGTGCATAAAACGTCGAGATTTGATGCAAACACGAAAAAAATTTGACGAAGATTCACTTTTTTGAATTTTGCACATTTTTGCCTTTCTCATATAGAAAGGTTATACAATCACTCTGAAAAACGTCAACCTAATCCCGGCCCGGAGGGCCGAGTGTCATATCCCATTCGACTCAGTTCGTCGAGATCGGAAAAAGTCTGTATGTGTGTGTATGTGTGTATGTATGTGTGTGTGTATGTGTGTGTATGTGTGTGTGTGTGTATGTATGTGCGTATGTGTCAAATAATGTCACTAATTTTTCTCAGAGATGGCTGGACCGATTTGCCTAAACTTAGTCTCAAATGAAAGGTGCAACCTTATCATCGGCTGCTATTGAATTTTGGATCGATCGGAATTCTGGTTCCGGAATTACGGGTTTCAGAGTGCGGCCACACAGAAATTTCGCATAAAAACTATAGGAAAAATTAAAAATAGAATTTTTATTTTTGATGCTAAATGTATTCAAGGTGCATAAAACGTCGAGATTTGATGCAAACACGAAAAAAATTTGACGAAGATTCACTTTTTTGAATTTTGCACATTTTTGCCTTTCTCATATAGAAAGGTTATGCAATCACTCTGAAAAACGTCAACCTAATCCCGGCCCGGAGGGCCGAGTGTCATATCCCATTCGACTCAGTTCGTCGAGATCGGAAAAAGTCTGTATGTGTGTGTGTATGTATGTGTGTATGTGTGTGTATGTGTGTGTATGTATGTGCGTATGTGTCAAATAATGTCACTAATTTTTCTCAGAGATGGCTGGACCGATTTGCCTAAACTTAGTCTCAAATGAAAGGTGCAACCTTCCCATCGGCTGCTATTGAATTTTGGATCGATCGGAATTCTGGTTCCGGAATTACGGGTTTCAGAGTGCGGCCACACAGAAATTTCGCATAAAAACTATAGGAAAAATTAAAAATAGAATTTTTATTTTTGATGCTAAATGTATTCAAGGTGCATAAAACGTCGAGATTTGATGCAAACACGAAAAAAAATTGACGAAGATTCACTTTTTTGAATTTTGCACATTTTTGCCTTTCTCATATAGAAAGGTTATGCAATCACTCTGAAAAACGTCAACCTAATCCCGGCCCGGAGGGCCGAGTGTCATATCCCATTCGACTCAGTTCGTCGAGATCGGAAAAAGTCTGTATGTGTGTGTGTATGTGTGTATGTATGTGTGTGTGTATGTGTGTGTATGTGTGTGTATGTATGTGCGTATGTGTCAAATAATGTCACTAATTTTTCTCAGAGATGGCTGGACCGATTTGCCTAAACTTAGTCTCAAATGAAAGGTGCAACCTTATCATCGGCTGCTATTGAATTTTGGATCGATCAGAATTCTGGTTCCGGAATTACGGGTTTCAGAGTGCGGCCACACAGAAATTTCGCATAAAAACTATAGGAAAAATTAAAAATAGAATTTTTATTTTTGATGCTAAATGTATTCAAGGTGCATAAAACGTCGAGATTTGATGCAAACACGAAAAAAATTTGACGAAGATTCACTTTTTTGAATTTTGCACATTTTTGCCTTTCTCATATAGAAAGGTTATGCAATCACTCTGAAAAACGTCAACCTAATCCCGGCCCGGAGGGCCGAGTGTCATATCCCATTCGACTCAGTTCGTCGAGATCGGAAAAAGTCTGTATGTGTGTGTATGTGTGTGTATGTGTGTGTGTATGTATGTGCGTATGTGTCAAATAATGTCACTAATTTTTCTCAGAGATGGCTGGACCGATTTGCCTAAACTTAGTCTCAAATGAAAGGTGCAACCTTCCCATCGGCTGCTATTGAATTTTGGATCGATCGGAATTCTGGTTCCGGAATTACGGGTTTCAGAGTGCGGCCACACAGAAATTTCGCATAAAAACTATAGGAAAAATTAAAAATAGAATTTTTATTTTTGATGCTAAATGTATTCAAGGTGCATAAAACGTCGAGATTTGATGCAAACACGAAAAAAATTTGACGAAGATTCACTTTTTTGAATTTTGCACATTTTTGCCTTTCTCATATAGAAAGGTTATGCAATCACTCTGAAAAACGTCAACCTAATCCCGGCCAAATTTTTTTTTCGACTCGCATAAGGTTTCTGGATTTTAACAGGGGCGTAGTTGATGGTTTACGGAGAGGGGTTACACCCCCCCTCTACTGTTCACTCGCCTCCTTTAAAAATCTCCTTAAATCACCCCTCAGACCACCACCTCATACCCCTCCCTTTCAACCCCATCATCTTTAAACCAGCACTATATTACAAAGCATACCAATTTAAGCTGGGGAGTCGTTCATTCATGGGACTTTCGCCCTCCTCACATACCCATCCCCGCATGACAAAATGAGTTAGCAAGCAGATAACATTGATCTAATGCTGATTAGGCTAATGGAGCATGATATTTTTTTGTTTCAAGTGTTTCACCGTCGACACGTAGCTCATCAAGTTCGTGGCTGGCATGACATTGTGTATAAGTGCAAAGTGTACTAAGAATGTAATGGACATTTCCACAATTATGTTGAACATAAAAAGCCTCCGTGCCATAGGTTAGAGAAATGAGAAAGGCACAATTGCACCGCTAGGTGGATTAAAACAGGTTTTTCTCGTAATGCAGTTGTATTGTGTATCCCCACAGCATGATAGTGTAAAGAAAATTCAGATATTTATTTTAAAATAGGTATCTGGATTGAACGATTTTATTCCTTTAACTCTCTGGAAGTCGCACAAATGACTCACTGAACGAGCAGCCGCAGCTGCTCTAAGACGACTTCGCTAGATTTTCAGAGCAGCGTGCACTCAGTGCCCTAGCGCGACTACCGGAAGGTTAAGTGACTCTTTTTGTCTTGACGGCAAATAACTTGGCTTATACAAGTCACCACAGCTCACGCATCCATTTTTCGGTTAGAAGTTCTACAACATTTACTGATTCCACCTGCCAATTGAGGTTTCTGTTTTTTTTTATTTGCAGGAAAACGTTTACCATCGAAGGACCTCAAGCATTTTTCAAAGGAGGACTTTGCCGAATGATTGTTATAGCTCCACTATTTGGAATAGCACAAATGGTATACTTTTTGGGCGTAGCCGAGTCATTGCTTGGTATCAGTCAAACAAAAGTCTAAAAAGAAACAAAACAAATTGTTCTCGTGCGTTGGATCAGATAGAGTTTAGTATGTAGGCGATTCCATATAAACGTTGTTTTCTACGCAACAAAATATAATGTTCAGATCGGATCTTCGAAGAAGTGTTGGATGTTGGTATATATAATACGATATGACATAATAGGAAATGATATATAGTATGATATGGTGTGATATGATACATATTATAAAGATATAATATGGCATGATATGATACGGTATGATATGATATGATACATAATCAGGATAGCAATGCTCGACAAAAAAACAGTGTTGGTCCTGAAGTGTTCCTTGAAAAGTAGATGGAAAATGTTTAAAATGGTGTTTTTCGTTTGTCTGAAATTCGTCAGGTTGTTATGAGGATTTGTAGATTTTTTGTATTGCCGATTATAAAAATAGTCACCCAGTGGGATTGAAAATTAGAAGAAAACAAGTCAAAAAAGTGACTATTCATGGTACACATTTGTTAATTTCAATGGTGTTATTAGATTTTGTACACAAGTTTTGCATTTTTAAAGAGAAGAAAAGTAGCTAAAATACTAGCAATTTCACGCGCGCGTCGTTTATTATTATCATAACTACTAGAAAGAGAAGCAAGCAGCTTTGTTACGCATAGTAACGAAAAATGATAAACAAATATGATAATTTAATACATAAAATTATAATAAGTTTATAAGAGGCAGGAAATGAAGAACAGAGTTCCTTTTTTGTCACTTCTCACGACATGGGAGCAGAATCAAGCAAGATAATAGTGAAATCAACCTTCTAGTGGGCACCATTTCTCTCTACGATTATTGGATATTCAATAAACGATAAATGATTATCCAAGTATTTATTGTATTGTGGGAAAATATTAAAATAGAAGTGTTTGATGCAAAACCAATGCAAATCACAAGTTATTCGACAAGAACCATGATGGGAAAGCAAGCAGAGTGCTTCATAGGTGAAGAAAGCTTTCTTCTAAATGGCGACCGGACGGTTCGAGAGCGATTTTTCCCATACCCGCGAGCAACGACATTATTTCGTCCATTCTCGGGTGAGCATGAAAAGCAACTATTGGATTATTATTAGGGAACTGAGAGTCGAGTGATTAAAAAGTAGAATGCAACTCTCATAACTGCCCGTAACTGCACTTTCCGAACAACCCAAGTTCATTCGGAAAATCAAAGCTAATCCCAACATCTCTGATAATGATTTGGCGAAAAAACTGAAAACTAACCGCTGTACTGTTGGCGAGCATGTCTCCGAAAATGCTACAAATGTTAATATGAAAATAAACAACTCAATCGAAGCCTCAAACAACAAACAGCGTTCAAAATTCGAGAACGTATGCTGTACCACCAGATGCTGATGAATCTCATTGGATGTTCCTTGAAGGACAATGAACCACACAGGAAAACCGATGTTATACATATAATGGAGCTCAAATTCTATATGGCTCCTGATCGCGGCAACTTTCCTGGGAGAATCAAGTTTGTTTTCACGAAAAAGGATTATGATTTGCCAAGGGATCTATTCCTGTGACAAGAAAAGCATCGTCTTTGTGACGGATAAGGCTACGAATTTGGAATTTTTAAAAATGGGGTTCCCCAACAAACACTTAGTTCAGCCCCATGATGGTCTAGTTACGTTTTGGCCAGATCTAACCAGTGGTCGTTGTAGCAAAACTATACCCCAGTACTCCTAACGTAGAAATAAATGTGAGCGTCTGACAATCACTATTTCTCGATCTGTAAGATGGGATTGAAATAGTTGCAACAAGCTATGGTCTCTCCATTTTGGCGCTTGTTATATCATTGTTCACTTTGTCAAAAGTGCCAGGTAGGTCTGTGTAAATAACATCGGTTTGAGCACTACATTCCATACTCTGTTATGTTATGCATAACAGGTTAGTCGCAGTCATTTTGATCGTCACTTAGGTACTGCTTTCAGTGGGCCTGAAGAGGTTCTATAATCACTCAGCTCGAACAACTTCGAGACAGCACTCAATGAAGTAAAGTGTAGGACTAACATTCCTTCTATTTCAAGCTTCGTTTTACGTACGGCCATTGCCGGTATTGATCAATAAATAACTTTGTATTACCAGGATTTTTCCCAGGCATTACCATGTATTGATTTTCTGTGCAATTTCAGCCAGTCTGTCCTAATCGTTGTCATGTGATGAACCTTCGAGTTTTTTAGTTCGTTCCCAGTTTGCGCATCTAGCCACCCATTGTGATGCTTTTTCAATACCTTTCGCTATGTTATTCTTGGTTATCAGTGAGCTCACTTTGGGCTACCTTGTGATCAACAGTTAGTAGCAGCCACTGTAAACGTATTTTCACATACGTGGTTGCTCGTACCTTTAGCAACACTGGGCATAACAAGCATTTGGCTAAATATTTTTTGGTTTGGTCAGCATGGATATAGCTAGGCAGATTTTGAATATTTAAATTGGTATGGTACCAATAATTTGGCTAATTCACTTAAATTTAATACATTGTGCAAATTGAATGATATTTAGTTTAGATATATGAACCAATATCTATAGGATACCGCATCGGTTTGGATCTAGCTGAATATCGACAACAAAAATAATCAAATTTGCCAGTCGTCATATCCCTTCACATCTACCGCTACCTGAAGCACGCGCCTTGGTGCTACCAGATTCTAGGTATCTCCAAAATCCAAGAGCTCCACACTACAGATCTCTAAGCCTAAAAATTGTAACCTGGAGCCCACCGCCAAACTCACGATACTCAGTGCACTGCTTGGTTTCAGTACTGTTAATAAAATTATGACCTGATGGAATATTCGTAACAAATTGTGTTGTATATCAGGTTCGTTACGAAAGATATAGGTTTGATAATCTTCTGACCAAGAAACCGTTTAAACATATTTACTGCTGTAAGTTGTCGTGATGAGATTTATTTTTACTTCTATTTAACATAGATTATACCGTTGGAATGAATAGAGGAGTAGTCCTTTAGTAAACGAAAAGGTGACTAGGCGGGTTAAGCTAGATATTGGCGAACGGTAGGCTATTGAAACTTGTTCTAGGCTACCCGCCGTAACTTACAATTTACTCTAAAGTTTGTGTGGGCTATATCAGATTGGTTGTGGTTGTGGTTGGAGCGGGTAACTTTTTAATTCTTATTAGCATGATATGGTCTACATCCGCCAACATGTACTCGCGCCATCCTCGCTGTTATGTTTTTAACATTACCCAACTTTAGTTTTCTCATTCGAAAACAAAACTATTGTGTAAAATCGTTAAGTCTATTTCAGAGCCCGCTCATACTTGGTGAGATGTTTTATAAACAAGTAATCCATTTCCTGGTTATATTCCTAACAAACAAAAACATTTCGATCATAACATCATATGATAGTAGTACTGTTATTGAAGACTCTTTCCAGAAAAGCAGTAATGATTCGTGTAAAGTTTGAATAAATCGTTGATCTTTGTGAATATGGTGAAGAGAATGTTCTGAATTGCCACACAAAAGGATCCTAAATGCTAATATCGGGAAGTCAGCTGAAAACATATTCTACATCAGTAGTTTTCAACCGGGGGTGAATTCACCCCGAGGGGTAAATTGGACGATTGTTGGGGGTGGATTATGCGGGACAAATTTTAACTTGTTATCCAAACATTCCCGTCGGGTATTTGTCTTTATACATTGTTTCAATATGTTAAGAATTGAGATGCTTACTGAGAGGGCCCTGGAAGAGGAATCTTATTGTAAAATTGTGGGAATCATCGAATTGACAATCTTTTTCACAGGGTAATAGGGCTACTACCTTTGGTAAGGTTTTCACCCGGAAATTTTTACTGATCTGGAATAGGTTTTTGAACCTATTTGACCTATCTGCTAAGTTTAAATTAGACAAGTATAAACTCCTTCATCTTTTTGTAACTCTTCGAAGTATCAATCACCAATATTGACTCACATTGACCGTTTGTTCTTTTGTTTTGGCAAAGCATGATGCACACCACTACTTTGAGCTTTTCTTATTAGCTGTAAATTTATCGCGTTTGTAAACCGTATTGTCCACTTAGATAGGTGTGAAATTTCACTTCCCTGGCTAACGACAAAAATCCAAAAGCACCCACTCACGCTGTGGAGGAGCTGCCGAACAACCATTGCTCTCTGCCACAGCTAAGTACCGTGAAGCAGGCAGGAAAGCGGTAGCATCTGTGAAGCATACTGCGGTGTCTTTCGAAATTGTTGCTGGGCACAAAATACTCGGTTATTCGTCATCACAGTCGCTAGGAAGGTTCCAACAAAGTAGCAAGTCTTTTCTACCTGGCCAACAGTTAAGGTCCGCTTCTCAGAGCAGTCAACATTAACACAGGAGGAACTCATTTGAACATATTGAGTTAAAATTATTCATCATATCACTACACTCGGAAAAATAGATGCAAACCCCGGAGGCCATGAGATCCTCTCCAAAAACTGTAGTCTCCGGTTCAAACCCGGAGGGGTAGCAACACTACAGGGTAATGATGGTGAACAATTTTCAGAAAGGGGTATATCATGGGGATCAATATTCGGAAAGGGGTACATGGAACGAAAAAGGTTGAAAACCACTGATAAAAAGTGTCTGTATCCGAAATCATCTCACTGTTTTCCACTGGCATATGGCGAATCTTTTCTAAAATCCACATCGTGACGTTTCAGCCATGCGCCACCAAGCCGTGCGCCGAACTACGCGCATGTTCACTTTGCATTAGTGCAAGCGAAAAAACGGTTTGACGATTATTTTTGTTTCGTTCTCACTCATTTGTGTCACATATAGCAACAAATCGACGAAACGCTAGTTTATCTCGGGATAGACAATAATAACTCTAGAGCAAGGGATGAATTGAGAAATTTTTAAAGAATCAAAAATGTTTGTTAAAAACTAAAATTACAAAAAAGAATAATCTTTATTTGTTTTATTTTGTCAACGAAAAAAAACATTTGATAAGTGGAGAAACGATCAATAAAAAAGTTTTCTAACAAGAACTCATATTGAAATTTCCAAACACAAGCGTACACAATATGTCATTTCAAATCAAAATATACTATTTAGTAGAATCAGATATTCATTGTTTCCTTGCAGCTATTGTAAAGTGCCCCTTGGTGTCCAACGATAAGTTTCAGGAAATTCATTTTGACACAAATTTATAATTCCAGCATTTTTAATAAATTAAATCTTTTTGTTGAAACAAAATATAAAATATCTTGAAAACGATATTTTGGAAAATTTTTGTTATATTTTGTTTTGATTTGAAATAAAATTTTATAATCAAATTCTATAAGCAAAATTGGGTTTTTTGGCACATAGTATAAATTCTCAAAATATGTATAATTGATAGTTTCTTTATTGTGCAAATACGTTTGAAACTTTTCTTTTTCATATTTATGATGAAAAACATTTGCAACTGTCATGATTATCTGTCAGTAATATTCCAAACGAACAAAACACATGGAGTTGACTCGTTCGGAATGACATTGACAAATAATCATTGTTCCAATTTTGACAGTGTCATTACTCTCCTTATATGCACTCAGGCGTGCAGTATATTACCAGCACCCGAATAGAATTTTACAATAGCATTTAACCTACAATTATAAAACAATAAATATTATAGTTATTACTGTTTCAGCACTGTTCGACGCAGTGTTCTCGCAGTAGATTTACAATAAATTTTAATGCAACAATTAATTTTACTGTTCAGTAAAAAAACTGATACAGTAAATTCACATTTACTTTTACTGTTTCGAGAAAAAAAACTGTAGGAAAAAAAATTGATTTTTTAATGTTAAGATACATAACTACCCCCCTTTTTTACTGTAAAAGTCGATTTTACATTGAAATTTACTGCAGAAATGTTAAAGCTTATTGTTTTTGTATTGTAGCATAACACTATAATTTACTGTAAATTATTGTAAAATTACTGTACTGTCACAGTGAAAATCATGGTTATGTTACTGTCGATTTCTATTCGGGCAAACCAGAGATTTTGTGCTTGTTTCTCGAGTTATCAGGACCAGCCAGTTTTTTACAAGTTTACATTTGTGATTTTTCGGATTTAGTGTCTAACTGGTGCCAATACGGTGTCATCTACTGATGAGATTAATTCAAAACGCAAAATCCCCCTTTTGGCATTTAGCTTTTAATCCGCCCATTTGTATAACACTCTGTTAGAAAGGACATTTATTTTCGTGGATTTTAAACACAGAAAACATTCTCTGTATTTCAGGATTCATGTTTCAAAAATAAGCGAACATTTCAAGTCTTTGGTCTCTGCATTTTGATCGCAAATAATTTTCACAGTGTCAGGGTTCATGGTCTTGGAACCTAATAATTTTGAATCCAATATTCGAAGTCATGGAATCTTAATGACATGATCCAAAATTACCGATCCCAAAGCTAAGAAATTTGATATCCACATTAATTTAAATCCAACAGTCAGTTATAATTTCATGCATTTAAATTTTATAATTAAACTTGGTCCAGCTTGATACCAATATAATGAACTTAGTGCACAGTCCAAACGAGCATGAATGTTGCTGTCGTTTGTACTGACGTACTAATGTAGGTAAGTGATCAATCCCTTTAAATTTATAATTAATAATACAAAAAATCTTCAAATGCTCATAAAAATAAAATGGAGACAAATGAAACACGTAATATTTCATTTCCCTACTGCTTTACGACCTGTGCGCACACTCAAGTTGGTTTTAGGTCAAAAAGTTTAATAAACGTGTAAGATATGTATGTGTGGTATTTCCTATATTTAAAATAACAGTAACAATAACATTTAGTCATAGCTAGAGGAAGACAATACCAGAAACCAGTCTGACCGAATCCAAAATAGTGTAATGTTTTTATTCCATTTCTGTAATGTATTTTGATTGTGACAATTAGGCCTCTATGCTGGTTTAATGAAAAATTTTCTAGTTTTGTTTGAGATAATTCATGTAATTTGAAAAAAAAATTCGAGCAGTTTTTTTTAAAACAAAGGTTACAGAGACTCACAGTGTTAATCGTTCTCTTGTTAGATACCTATATATATATATATATATATATATATATATATATATATATATATATATATATATATATATATATATATATATATATATATATGTATATATATATATATATATATATATATATATATATATATATATATATATATATATATATATATATATATATATATATATATATATATATATATATATATATATATATATATATATATATATATATATATATATATATATATATATATATATATATTGATGAAAAAATTAATTTGTATTATAAGATAGAAAAGTCTCACAATAAAAATCATCCACTAAATTTTCCTTTTGTATCTAATGCGAAGTTGTACAATCCATATAATCTATATACTATATATCGAAAAAATAAAGGGTTGTTTACAAGACACGATGACAATAAAATGTAGTTTTTTATCAAGAGCGTACAATATAACTGTCGAATGAATTTCATTCCATCAAAACATAGACTTATCCTAAGACTGCAAATTATTTAAACTTTAGTCAAATCATGCTACATCACGTTCTAGCTTACTCTCCTCTCATGTTTTACATGTTATTACGTATTACGTATTACGCAGTTACACCACTGTAGAGCACGAAAAAATAGGCATATTTTGGGAATTTTTCTTGACGCAATAAAGAGATGAATCGAGATCTTGTTAAATGGTGTTGGAGACAACTAAACTGGAGCGATGACAACTCTGCCCTGCCATTAACCACTCTCTGCGCTAGGCTCTCTAGTGACAGTCTTGCTGTCACTCCGAGATGCGGCCATAAGCGGAAACCACTTTTTAACCAATCAATCATAAGTCAGTCATCAGTCAGCTCGTTGAGCACATGCTCTTTATTTTAACTATCGTTATTAACCTTCAAACTACCAAGCCCTCTTCGATACACCAAAATCGACGTTCAATTGGCCATAACTTTTTTTTTTTCTGTTTAATCGATTTGGATGCAGTTTTTTGCCAAAGAACCGGAAATTATTCCAATTTTCGAAAATGCTTTAAAAATTGTATTCGGAGCTACGACCCCGGAGTAAATCCAGATTGCAGTGGGGTACCAACTTTTGGCCATTTTCAGTTTGTCATAAATATTTTCAAAACAACGCTAGAATTCAACATTTTTCAACAAAAATTTATTTATTTCAACAAATCTTATCAGATCGTCTACTTAGTATAACAAACAATTAATTCAATAAAGATGTAATATAGATTTGCCACTTTCTGACCAGTTCCGGGAATTCCGGAACACGGTTCCCAGGACGAAATTTATTTTTTATGATAATCATGGCATGCGGTACATCAAAAAACATGAACTCGATGATCTATGAAGAATGCAATCACATTCGAAGGCATCCGGACACATGTAGACACTTGATGACCAGTTCCGAGAATTCCGGAACACGGTTCCCGTGCCAAAAATTTTTTTATGATAATCATGGCATGCGGCACATCAAAAAACATCAACTCGATGATCAATGAAGAATGCAATCATATACGAAGGCATCCGTACACATGTGGACAATTTATGACCAGTTCCGGGAATTCCGGAACACGGTTCCCAGGACAAATTTTATTTTTATGATAATCGTGGCATGCGGCACATCAAAAAACATAAACTCGATAAACTATGAAGAATGTAATTATATACGAAGGTATCCGGACACATATAGATACTTGAAGACCAGTTCCGGTAATTCCGGAACATGGTTCCCAGGTCAAATTTTATTTTTATGACAATCATAACATGCGGCACATCAAAAAACATCAACTCGATGAGCTATGAAGAATGCAATCATATAAGAAGGCATCCGGACACATGTGGACCATTGATGACCAGTTCCGGGAATTCCGGAATACGGTTCCCAGGACAATTTTTATTTTTATGATAATCGTGGCACCCGGCACATCAAAAAACATCAACTCGATGATCTATGAAGAATGCAATCACATTCGAAGGCATCCGGACACATGTAGACACTTGATGACCAGTTCCGAGAATTCCGGAACACGATTCCCGTGTCAAATTTTTTTTATGATAATCATGGCATACGGCGCATAAAAAAAATAAACTCGATTATCTATGAAGAATGCAATCATATACGAAGGTATTCGGACACATGTAGACACTTGAGGATCAGTTCCGGTAACTCCAGAACATGGTTCCCAGGTCAAATTTTATTTTTATGATAATCATGGCATGCGGCACATTATAAATCATCAACTCGATGATCTGTGAAGAATTCAATCATGTATGAAGACATCCGTACACATGCGAACCCATGATGCCCGGTTCCGAGAATTCCGGAATACGGTTCCCAGGACGAATTTTGTTTTTACGATAATCATGGCATGAGGCACAACAAAAAACATCAACTCGATAAACTATGAAAAGTGCAATCATATACGAAGGCATCCGGATACATACGGACACTTGATGGAGAGTTTCGGGAACTCCGGAACACGGTTCCCAGAACGAATTTTATTTTTATGATAATCGTGGCATAAGGCACATCAAAAAATATCAACTCGATGATCAATGAAGAATGCAATCATATACGAAGGCATCTGGATACATATGGACACTTAATGGAGAGTTTCGGGAATTCCGGAACACGGTTCCCAGTACGAATATAATTTTTATGATAATCATGGAATGATGCACATCAAAAAACATCAATTCGAAGATCTATGAAAAATGCAATCATATTGAAGGCAACCGGACACATACGGATACTTGATGGAGAGTTCCGGGAACTCCGGAACACGGTTCCCAGGATGAATTTTATTTTTATGATAACCGTGGCATGCGGCACATCAAAAAACATCAACTCGCTGATCTATGAAGAATGCAATCATATACGAAGGCAACCGGACACATATTAACACTTGATGACCAGTTCCGGGTTTTCCGGGACATGGTTCTAAAGACCAATTGTATTTTTTATGATAATCATGGCATGCGGCACTTCAAAAAACATCAACTCGAAGAACTATGAAGAATTCAATCATATACGAAGGCATCCGGATACATACGGACACTTGATGGAGAGTAACATAACCAAACAAATCAATTCGATGATTTACTAGGAAAGCAGTCATATATGAAGACATCCGGACACATGCGGTCTATTGATTTTGTGGTTCCGTGGATTCCGGAACACGGTTCCTTGGCCGAAATATTTTTCTGTAAGATCTGTACTGTATTTAAAGCAAAGCCTTGATACTACACTCCGTTACGTAACTTATTTTTTTAAGTTTTACCCAAAATAGCGCGGTCGCATTTTTTGATTTTGAGCTAACGCTCTCTTGTCCAAAAGTCATCCTCGTGTACTTGCAGTAATTCGCACACAGTGATTGAGTGCAAATATCAACGAACCACAAGGAGATAAAATAGAATTGCATAGTATTTTTTTACCACACCACCCCTCTCTCAACCCACATTATTGACATTTTGTTTTGCGCCGGCTTTACCCTCTACTCCTTCTACTATAACATCACCAATACCATACAATGGTAAACTTCATATGCGTGATGAACGATAATTTTTTCCCGTTGGTGTGGTGAAAAAAATTATCGTTCATCACCAGCTTTTCAACCTCATCTTTACCCCATTTTAGTGCCAATTTGATTTGCCTTTTTAGGAAAATATTTCTCAGCGATCATAATCAATGCTGAAATTTGTGGAAAGTCAAATGAGAAACTCATAAGTAAAATGTCGCAGTATAAGTAACCAGAAGTCGCCACAATAAAGTTATTATTTGTCTCCGATTTTATTATTCATACTGGACATGTTTGTAGACATGGAATTCAGGAGTGACATTCAGTTTATACGGGACATGTTGTGATAGGAGCCCAAATTTGGAGCGATGACACACTCACATGCGATTTGCTATAATTCGAACAGCTTAAGAGCAACAAAACAAATGCAATCGTTCCTTAAAGAAAGGAAAATAAAGCGTGTTCCGGAATTCACGGAACCGGCCATCAAATGTCCGTATGTGTCTGGATGACTGCTTTCTTCGTAGATCATCGAGTAGATGTTTTTTGATGAATCACTTACCTCAATTCAAAAACAAACAAAAAAATGAATAAAAAATGTCGTCCTGTGAACTGTGTTCCGGAATTCCCGGAACTGAGAATCTTGTGTCCGGATGCCTTCATATATTATCATGTTCATCTTGGAAAACAGAGTTCGACCCGGGAACCGTGTTCCGGAATTCCTGAAACCGGTCATCAAGTGTCCGCTTGTATCGATGCTTTCGTATTCTTCATAGATCATCGAGTTGATGTTTTTTGATGCGCCGTATTTCGGAATTTCCGGATCTGGCCATCAAGTGACCGTATGTGTCAGGATACCTTCGTATGTAATTGCATTCTTCATAGATCTTCGACTTGACGTTTTTTGTTGTGCCTCATGCCATGATTATCACAAAAACAAAATTCGTCCTGGGAACCGTATTCCGGAATTCTCGGAACCGGGCATCATGGGTCCGCATGTGTACGGATGTCTTCATACATAAATGCATTCTTCATAGATCATCGAGTTGATGTTTTTTGATGTGTTGCATGCCACGATTATCATAAAAATAAAATTTGACCTGGGAACCGTGTTTCGAAACTCCCGGAACTGGTCATCAAGTGTCTACATGTGTATGGATGCCTTCGTATATGATTGCAATCTTCACAGATCATCGAGTTGATGTTTTTGATGTGCCGCATGCCGCAATTTTAAAAATGAATTTTGACCTGGGAACCGTGTACCGGATATCCCAGAACCGGCCATCAAGTGTCCGTATGTGTCCGGATGCCTTATTATATGATTACATTCTTCATAGCTCATGCCGGAGTTCCTGAAACCGGTCATCAAGTGTCCGCTTGTATAGATGCCTTCGTATTCTTCATAGATCATTGAGTTGATGTTTTTAATGTGCCGTATTTCGGAATTTCCGGAATTGGCCATCAAGTGACCGTATGTGTCAGTATACCTTCGTATATAATTGCATTCTTCATAGATCTTCGACTTGACGTTTTTTGTTGTGCCTCATGCCATGATTATCGTAAAAACAAAATTCGTCCTGGGAACCGTATTTCGGAATTCTCGGAACCGGGCATCATGGGTTCGCATGTGTACGGATGTCTTCATACATGATTGAATTCTTCATAGATCATCGAGTTGATGTTTTTTGATGTGCCGCATGCCACGATTATCATAAAAATAACATTTGACCTGGGAACCATGTTCCGGAATTCCCGGAACTGGTAATCAAGTGTCTACATGTGTCCGGATGCCTTCGTATATGATTGCATTCTTCATTGATCATCGAGTTGATGTTTTTTGATGTGCCGCATGCTATGATTATCATAAAAATAAAATTTGACCTGGGAACCATGTTCCGGAATTCCCGGAACTGGTCATCAAATGTCTACATGTGTCCGGATACCTTCGATATGATTACATTCTTCATAGTTTATCGAGTTTATGTTTTCTGATGTGCCGCATGCCACGATTATCATAAAAATAAAATTTGTCCTGGGAACCGTGTTCCGGAATTCCAGGAACTGGTCATAAATTGTCCACATGTGTACGGATGCCTTCGTATATGATTGCATTCTTCATTGATCATCGAGTTGATGTTTTTTGATGTGCCGCATGCCACGATTATCATAAAAATAAAATTTGTCCTGGGAACCGTATTCCGGAATTCCCGGAACTGGTCATCAATGGTCCACATGTGTACGGATGCCTTCGTATATGATAGCATTCTTCATAGCTCATCGAGTTGATGTTTTTTGATGTGCCGCATGCCATGATTATCATAAAAATAAAATTTGTCCTGGGATCCATGTTCCGGAATTACCGGAACTGGTCATCAAGTGTCTACATGTGTCCGGATACCTTCGTACATGAT
Source organism: Topomyia yanbarensis (assembly GCF_030247195.1). NCBI lineage: Eukaryota > Metazoa > Arthropoda > Insecta > Diptera > Culicidae > Topomyia > Topomyia yanbarensis. The sequence continues at coordinate 229,926,487 of NC_080672.1, forward strand.
TACATTCTTCATAGTTTATCGAGTTTATGTTTTTTGATGTGCCGCATGCCACGATTATCATAAAAATAAAATTTGTCCTGGGAACCGTGTTCCGTAATTCCCGGAACTGGTCATCAATGGTCCGCATGTGTACGGATGCCTTCGTATATGATTGCATTCTTCATTGATCATCGAGTTGATGTTTTTTGATGTGCCGCATGCCATGATCATCATAAAAAAAATTTTGGCACGGGAACCGTGTTCCGGAATTCTCGGAACTGGTCATCAAGTGTCTACATGTGTCCGGATGCCTTCGAATGTGATTACATTCTTCATAGTTTATCGAGTTTATGTTTTTTGATGTGCCGCATGCCAGGATTATCATAAAAATAAAATTTGTCCTGGGAACCGTGTTCCGGAATTCCAGGAACTGGTCATAAATTGTCCACATGTGTACGGATGCCTCGTATATGATTGCATTCTTCATTGATCATCGAGTTGATGTTTTTTGATGTGCCGCATGCTATGATTATCATAAAAATAAAATTTGACCTGGGAACCATGTTCCGGAATTCCCGGAACTGGTCATCGAATGTCTACATGTGTCCGGATACCTTCGATATGATTACATTCTTCATAGTTTATCGAGTTTATGTTTTTTGATGTGCCGCATGCCACGATTATCATAAAAATAAAATTTGTCCTGGGAACCGTATTCCGGAATTCCCGGAACTGGTCATCAATGGTCCACATGTGTACGGATGCCTTCGTATATGATTGCATTCTTCATAGCTCATCGAGTTGAGGTTTTTTAATGTGCCGCATGCTATGATTATCATAAAAATAATATTTGTCCTGGGAACCATGTTCCGGAATTACCGGAACTGGTCATCAAGTATCTACATGTGTCCGGATACCTTCGTATATCATTACATTCTTCATAGTTTATCGAGTTTATGTTTTTTGATGTGCCGCATGCCACAATTATCATAAAAATAAAATTTGTCCTGGGAACCGTGTTCCGTAATTCCCGGAACTGGTCATAAATTGTCCACATGTGTACGGATGCCTTCGTATATGATTGCATTCTTCATAGCTCATCGAGTTGAGGTTTTTTAATGTGCCGCATGCTATGATTATCATAAAAATAATATTTGTCCTGGGAACCATGTTCCGGAATTACCGGAACTGGTCATCAAGTATCTACATGTGTCCGGATACCTTCGTATATGATTACATTCTTCATAGTTTATCGAGTTTATGTTTTTTGATGTGCCGCATGCCACGATTATCATAAAAATAAAATTTGTCCTGGGAACCGTGTTCCGTAATTCCCGGAACTGGTCATAACTTGTCCGCATGTGTACGGATGCCTTCGTATATGATTGCATTCTTCATTGATCATCGAGTTGATGTTTTTTAATGTGCCGCATGCCATGATCATCATAAAAAAAATTTTGGCACGGGAACCGTGTTCCGGAATTCTCGGAACTGGTCATCAAGTGTCTACATGTGTCCGGATGCCTTCGAATGTGATTGCATTCTTCATAGATCATCGAGTTGATGTTTTTTGATGTGCCGCATGCCAAGATTATCATAAAAATAAAATTTGACCTGGGAACCATGTTCCGGAATTCCCGGAACTGGTAATCAAGTGTCTACATGTGTCCGGATGCCTTCGTATATGATTGCATTCTTCATTGATCATCGAGTTGATGTTTTTTGATGTGCCGCATGCTATGATTATCATAAAAATAAAATTTGACCTGGGAACCATGTTCCGGAATTCCCGGAACTGGTCATCAAATGTCTACATGTGTCCGGATACCTTCGATATGATTACATTCTTCATAGTTTATCGAGTTTATGTTTTTTGATGTGCCGCATGCCAGGATTATCATAAAAATAAAATTTGTCCTGGGAACCGTGTTCCGGAATTCCAGGAACTGGTCATAAATTGTCCACATGTGTACGGATGCCTCGTATATGATTGCATTCTTCATTGATCATCGAGTTGATGTTTTTTGATGTGCCGCATGCCATGATCATCATAAAAAAAATTTTGGCACGGGAACCGTGTTCCGGAATTCTCGGAACTGGTCATCAAGTGTCTACATGTGTCCGGATGCCTTCGAATGTGATTGCATTCTTCATAGATCATCGAGTTGATGTTTTTTGATGTGCCGCATGCCAAGATTATCATAAAAATAAAATTTGACCTGGGAACCATGTTCCGGAATTCCCGGAACTGGTAATCAAGTGTCTACATGTGTCCGGATGCCTTCGTATATGATTGCATTCTTCATTGATCATCGAGTTGATGTTTTTTGATGTGCCGCATGCTATGATTATCATAAAAATAAAATTTGACCTGGGAACCATGTTCCGGAATTCCCGGAACTGGTCATCAAATGTCTACATGTGTCCGGATACCTTCGATATGATTACATTCTTCATAGTTTATCGAGTTTATGTTTTTTGATGTGCCGCATGCCAGGATTATCATAAAAATAAAATTTGTCCTGGGAACCGTGTTCCGGAATTCCAGGAACTGGTCATAAATTGTCCACATGTGTACGGATGCCTCGTATATGATTGCATTCTTCATTGATCATCGAGTTGATGTTTTTTGATGTGCCGCATGCTATGATTATCATAAAAATAAAATTTGACCTGGGAACCATGTTCCGGAATTCCCGGAACTGGTCATCGAATGTCTACATGTGTCCGGATACCTTCGATATGATTACATTCTTCATAGTTTATCGAGTTTATGTTTTTTGATGTGCCGCATGCCACGATTATCATAAAAATAAAATTTGTCCTGGGAACCGTATTCCGGAATTCCCGGAACTGGTCATCAATGGTCCACATGTGTACGGATGCCTTCGTATATGATTGCATTCTTCATAGCTCATCGAATTGAGGTTTTTTAATGTGCCGCATGCTATGATTATCATAAAAATAATATTTGTCCTGGGAACCATGTTCCGGAATTACCGGAACTGGTCATCAAGTATCTACATGTGTCCGGATACCTTCGTATATCATTACATTCTTCATAGTTTATCGAGTTTATGTTTTTTGATGTGCCGCATGCCACAATTATCATAAAAATAAAATTTGTCCTGGGAACCGTGTTCCGTAATTCCCGGAACTGGTCATAAATTGTCCACATGTGTACGGATGCCTTCGTATATGATTGCATTCTTCATAGCTCATCGAGTTGAGGTTTTTTAATGTGCCGCATGCTATGATTATCATAAAAATAATATTTGTCCTGGGAACCATGTTCCGGAATTACCGGAACTGGTCATCAAGTATCTACATGTGTCCGGATACCTTCGTATATGATTACATTCTTCATAGTTTATCGAGTTTATGTTTTTTGATGTGCCGCATGCCACGATTATCATAAAAATAAAATTTGTCCTGGGAACCGTGTTCCGTAATTCCCGGAACTGGTCATAACTTGTCCGCATGTGTACGGATGCCTTCGTATATGATTGCATTCTTCATTGATCATCGAGTTGATGTTTTTTGATGTGCCGCATGCCATGATCATCATAAAAAAAATTTTGGCACGGGAACCGTGTTCCGGAATTCTCGGAACTGGTCATCAAGTGTCTACATGTGTCCGGATGCCTTCGAATGTGATTGCATTCTTCATAGATCATCGAGTTGATGTTTTTTGATGTGCCGCATGCCAAGATTATCATAAAAATAAAATTTGACCTGGGAACCATGTTCCGGAATTCCCGGAACTGGTAATCAAGTGTCTACATGTGTCCGGATGCCTTCGTATATGATTGCATTCTTCATTGATCATCGAGTTGATGTTTTTTGATGTGCCGCATGCTATGATTATCATAAAAATAAAATTTGACCTGGGAACCATGTTCCGGAATTCCCGGAACTGGTCATCAAATGTCTACATGTGTCCGGATACCTTCGATATGATTACATTCTTCATAGTTTATCGAGTTTATGTTTTTTGATGTGCCGCATGCCAGGATTATCATAAAAATAAAATTTGTCCTGGGATCCATGTTCCGGAATTACCGGAACTGGTCATCAAGTGTCTACATGTGTCCGGATACCTTCGTACATGATTACATTCTTCATAGTTTATCGAGTTTATGTTTTTTGATGTGCCGCATGCCACGATTATCATAAAAATAAAATTTGTCCTGGGAACCGTGTTCCGTAATTCCCGGAACTGGTCATAACTTGTCCGCATGTGTACGGATGCCTTCGTATATGATTGCATTCTTCATTGATCATCGAGTTGATGTTTTTTGATGTGCCGCATGCCATGATCATCATAAAAAAAATTTTGGCACGGGAACCGTGTTCCGGAATTCTCGGAACTGGTCATCAAGTGTCTACATGTGTCCGGATGCCTTCGAATGTGATTGCATTCTTCATAGATCATCGAGTTGATGTTTTTTGATGTGCCGCATGCCAAGATTATCATAAAAATAAAATTTGACCTGGGAACCATGTTCCGGAATTCCCGGAACTGGTAATCAAGTGTCTACATGTGTCCGGATGCCTTCGTATATGATTGCATTCTTCATTGATCATCGAGTTGATGTTTTTTGATGTGCCGCATGCTATGATTATCATAAAAATAAAATTTGACCTGGGAACCATGTTCCGGAATTCCCGGAACTGGTCATCAAATGTCTACATGTGTCCGGATACCTTCGATATGATTACATTCTTCATAGTTTATCGAGTTTATGTTTTTTGATGTGCCGCATGCCAGGATTATCATAAAAATAAAATTTGTCCTGGGAACCGTGTTCCGGAATTCCAGGAACTGGTCATAAATTGTCCACATGTGTACGGATGCCTCGTATATGATTGCATTCTTCATTGATCATCGAGTTGATGTTTTTTGATGTGCCGCATGCTATGATTATCATAAAAATAAAATTTGACCTGGGAACCATGTTCCGGAATTCCCGGAACTGGTCATCGAATGTCTACATGTGTCCGGATACCTTCGATATGATTACATTCTTCATAGTTTATCGAGTTTATGTTTTTTGATGTGCCGCATGCCACGATTATCATAAAAATAAAATTTGTCCTGGGAACCGTATTCCGGAATTCCCGGAACTGGTCATCAATGGTCCACATGTGTACGGATGCCTTCGTATATGATTGCATTCTTCATAGCTCATCGAGTTGAGGTTTTTTAATGTGCCGCATGCTATGATTATCATAAAAATAATATTTGTCCTGGGAACCATGTTCCGGAATTACCGGAACTGGTCATCAAGTATCTACATGTGTCCGGATACCTTCGTATATCATTACATTCTTCATAGTTTATCGAGTTTATGTTTTTTGATGTGCCGCATGCCACAATTATCATAAAAATAAAATTTGTCCTGGGAACCGTGTTCCGTAATTCCCGGAACTGGTCATAAATTGTCCACATGTGTACGGATGCCTTCGTATATGATTGCATTCTTCATAGCTCATCGAGTTGAGGTTTTTTAATGTGCCGCATGCTATGATTATCATAAAAATAATATTTGTCCTGGGAACCATGTTCCGGAATTACCGGAACTGGTCATCAAGTATCTACATGTGTCCGGATACCTTCGTATATGATTACATTCTTCATAGTTTATCGAGTTTATGTTTTTTGATGTGCCGCATGCCACAATTATCATAAAAATAAAATTTGTCCTGGGAACCGTGTTCCGTAATTCCCGGAACTGGTCATAAATTGTCCACATGTGTACGGATGCCTTCGTATATGATTGCATTCTTCATTGATCATCGAGTTGATGTTTTTTGATGTGCCGCATGCCATGATTATCATAAAAAAAATTTTGGCACGGGAACCGTGTTCCGGAATTCTCGGAACTGGTCATCAAGTGTCTACATGTGTCCGGATGCCTTCGAATGTGATTGCATTCTTCATATATCATCGAGCTGATGTTTTTTGATGTGCCGCATGCCATGATTATCATAAAAAATAAATTTCGTCCTGGGAACCGTGTTCCGGAATTCCCGGAACTGGTCAGAAAGTGGCAAATCTATATTAAACCTTTATTGAATTAATTGCTTGTTATACTAAGTAGACGATCTGATAAGATTTGTTGAAATAAATTAGTGTTTCTGTTATAATAAAGCATATGCAATGTAAGCTCATGAATGGCCACTTTTGGGAACCGCTCCCAGGAACTGACCAATTCGTATTACTCATATATGAAGTGCAATTATTATGTAAGAAGGCAATTTCTAACAAATTCTTGTCGAAAAATGTTGAATTCTAGCGTTGTTTTGAAAATATTTATGAAAAATTGAAAATGGCCAAAAGTTGGTACCCCACTGCAATCTGGATTTACTCCGGGGTCGTAGCTCCGAATACAATTTTTAAAGCATTTTCGAAAATTGGAATAATTTCTGGTTCTTTGGCAAAAAACTGCATCCAAATCGATTAAACAGAAAAAAAGTTATGGCCAATTGAACGTCGATTTTGGTGTATCGAAGAGGGCTTGGTAGTTTGAAGGTTAAAAGTATTTTATGTAGTCTGTACGCGAGTGTCCTTTTATTTATTCGACAAGGCTTCTGACCTGCCCCGCGCACAGGGCTACAACAGTGGCGACGAGTATATTAGCGAATAATTGGTGAAATTTCGATTCACGAAGAGTAACCTCAAAATTCCGTCACCTCCGCGTAAAAACGGAGAAGAAGCATGGAGAATGGTCAAATTCCACATGATAATGACCGGGAGCAAGTCCCACCAGCAGAAGATCCGCTCATCGTGTAATTCATGCACCTGATGCAGCAACAGCAGCTTCAGCACCACCAGCTAATTGCACAGTTTCTCCAGCAGCAGCAGCAACACGACGAGCAGCAGCAAGCATTTTTCCGGAGTGCAGTTTCATCTATCCACATACAAGTCCCACCGAACCCAGAGCAAATTCTTGACTCTTTGGCAGGCAACGTGAAGGAATTTCGCTACGACGCTGACAATAGCGTCACGTTTGCGGCTTGGTACAGCAGGTATGAAGATTTATTCGAGAAAGATGCCGCTCGTTTGGACGACGAAGCGAAAGTCAGGTTACTGTTGCGAAAGCTGGGCGCAGTTGAACATGAAAGGTATGTTTCTTTTATTCTACCGAAACTTCCGAAAGAACACACCTTTGCCCAATCAGTAGCGAAGCTGAAAAATTTATTTGGGTCGAAAGAGTCGGTAATAAGCAGGCGGTATAGAACGTTGCAAATCGCCAAGCACCCGACTGAAGACCATATTGCTTTCGCATGTCGTGTTAATAAAGCCTGCGTTGAGTTTGAGCTGGGAAAGCTATCGGAAGAGCAGTTTAAATGCTTGACCTACGTTTGTCGACTGAAAGCAGAAAGCGATGCTGAAACCCGTACGCGGCTTCTTTGCAGGATTGAGGAAAACAATGGCGTCCCGTTGGAGCAACTAGCGGAAGAATGCCAGCGTCTTCTTAACCTCAAACTTGACAACGCTATGATCGAGTCAGCCACAAGTTTCGGTCAAGTGAATGTCATTAAGCAGCGATCTTCTGATAAACGATTCAACAAACGGGATCAGCCATCTTCGAAGCCTGCTGCAAACGACATGAGAAAAAAACCTGGTACACCGTGTTGGTTTTGCGGTGCATTTCACTACGTACGGGACTGTCTCTTCAAAAACCACAAATGCTCAGAATGTAAGCAGTTTGGACACTGCAACAGTTCAAAAAAGTCACAATGTTCATCGAGAAAAAGTAAGCATTCGGTGGTAAGCAAAATGGTCGTCGTTAATGTGTGCAACGTGCAGAAGCGAAGGAGATTCGTTTCCGTTACCCTTGATGGAACACAGGTTCGTCTTCAGTTGGACACGGCTTCCGATATTACCGTCATCAGCCAGCAGATCTGGAAGAAAATTGGCAGCCCAAGGTTGTCACCAGCAACAGTGAAAGTCAAGGCAGCATCTGGAAACATTTTGCCACTTGATGATGAATTTAACTGTGACATCACTATCGGCGAAAACACACGCACGCAGATAATTCGTGTCACCGAGAAACCACTACAACTGCTTGGATCTGATGTAGTCGATAGTTTCAATTTGTGGTCCATACCAATGGATACCTTTTGCTGCCAAGTTACTAGTACCCCGTCCACCAGTGCAATTCTCAAAGCTACTTACCCAAAAGTGTTCAGCGAAAAGCTCGGGTTGTGCAACTGGACCAAAATTAAATTTGAGGTAAAAGAACAGTGCAAGCCTGTTTTTGTGCCAAGCGTCCGGTGGCGTATGCAATGTACAGCGCAGTCGACCAGGAATTGGACAGGTTGAAAAAACTCAATATCATCACACCGGTCGATTATTCAGAATGGACAGCGCCGATCGTCGTAGTGCGCAAAGCAAATGGCAACATCCGAATTTGCGGAGACTATTCAACAGGTCTAAACTCCGCTTTGCAGCTTCATCAGTATCCACTGCCACTCCCGGAAGACATCTTTGCCAAGCTGGCTAACTGCAAAATATTCAGCCAGATTGATCTTTCGGGCGCTTTTCTACAGGTGGAAATCGACGAACAGTACCGTCATTTGCTGACAATTAACACAGATAGTAGCCGCAGATACCGTTAATATATTACCTCTCAGTTTCAGAGTCGTAGCACAGAGTACCCAAGCTGATCCACTGCTTCGCAAAGTCTTCCGGTACATACAAGACGGTTGACCTTCATCAAAAGCCGTCGATCCTGAGCTTAAGCGATTTCACTCCAGGCAGGAGTCACTTACTGGGATCGATGGGTGTATTCTGTTTACTGAACGACACGTCATTCCATCGTAATATCGAAAACGATGCTTGGACCAGCTTCATCGTGGACATCCGGGCATGCAGCGGATGAAAGCAATCGCCAGAAGCTACATTGGTTACATGTCAGCATTGCGCATCCGTTTCCAGGTCCCCTCCTTGCGCTGCTCCTGTACCGTGGCCGAAAACATCCGGCCCATGGCAGCGTGTTCACGTAGATTTTGCCGGTCCCATCGAAGGCGAATATTACCTCATCGCAGTGGATTCGTACTCCAAGTGGCCGGAGATTGTGCAAACCAGAAGAATCACCTGTACGGCTACAATCAGCATCCTGTGTGGCCTTTTTGCTTGACTTGGTATGCCAGTGAGTCTAGTGCCCGACAACGGTACCCAATTTACGAGCGCGGAATTTGCTGAGTTTTGCGCAATCAACGGTATCGAGCACATCACGACACCCCCCTTTCATCCACAATCCAACGGCCAAGCTGAGCGTTTTGTAGACACTTTCAAAAGGGCCGTCAAGAAAATCCGAGAGGGTAGAGGATCAATTACTGATGCGTTGGGTACCTTCTTGCTCGCTTATAGAAGCACACCTAACCGTTCGGCTCCTGAAGGCAAATCTCCATCTGAACTTTTGTTCGGTCGCAAGATCCGAACCTGTCTCGAACTACTTCGGCTGCCCCCTGCGACTGAACCGAAGCCAATCGAGAAGCACCACAGCCAGTTGAGATTTTTCAGTCGGAATGATCCAGTATTTGTCAAAATATATGCAAGAAACAGTTGGAAATGGTCTCCAGGTGTGATCGTCGAAATAATTGGTGACGCGATGTATAACATCTGGGTGGCGGACCGTCGAATGCTACGTTTGCATATTAATTAACTCCGTAGTCGAACTGTAACCGGATCAACCACCAACACAGTAGGACAGCAAACCAGATATGCTCAGTTACCTTTGGATATTCTGTTCGACGTGTGGAAGCTGTCGAACTTACCAACTGATACAACATCGCAGTCATCGTCGACGCTGCAGCCAACCACCGTGCATCGTCGACACCTCGTTGTGATCAGCCGCCTCAATCAGTGGTTAGTCCATCACTTTCTCCACTGTCTTCGTCATCACATGCAACATCTTCCGAATTTGAGTCAGCAGTTGAAGTAGATCCGGTGGCAGCACTACCACGCCGATCTTTGAGATTTCTAAGAGCGCCGCAGTGGTTCGACCCGTACCACCTTTATTAAGAGGGGAGATGTTGGAGACAACTAAACTGGAGCGATGGCAACTCTGCCCTGCCATCCGCCACTTTCTGCGCTAGGGTCTCTAGTGACAGTCTTGCTGTCACTCCGAGATGCCGCCATAAGCGGTAACCACTTTTAAACCAATCAGTCGTAAGTCAGTCATCAGTCAGTCCGTTGAGCACATGCTCTTTATTTTAACTATCGTTATAAAAAAGTATTTTATGTTATCTGTACGCGAGTATCCTTTTATTTATTCAACAAGGCTCCCGACCTGCTTCGTCAATCAATTGTAGACTACATTATACAAATATTAATTGCTTATATATAATACTGTATACTATTCCTATGATGCCGCAAAGAGTTGAAAAACTGTTTTAAACTTGTTCGGGGCATGGTAAGGTCAATACTTTCACAATGCTCGTTATACACAGCCATAATCTGTTTTAATGGTCCGAATTTAGCATAATCTGTACGGTGATGACCTATCGCGAACAAATTCCTGTTTCGTAATTGACGAGTGGATCATATAAATTTAATTTTAACAATATGTAAGATGAGTCAATACGCTGCATGGCGATATCGTTTAGAAACGAGATCATAGCATAGTCCCGACGTTCTTTCAATGTTTGAATATCTATCAACATACAACGTACTTCATAAGATGGAAGAGGGAATGCTGTCCATCTTAACTTTCGTAGTGCATATAATATGCTTTTGGATTGATTCAATTCTCACTTCGTGTTTTTTATGAATGGTGACCAAACAATACTACAATATTCTAAAATAGACCGAACATATGCTATGCAAAGAGTTTTAATTGTGTAAGAATCTTGAAAGCGATATCCGAAGCGTTTTATAAAATTAAGCATATTACTAGCTCTATGAACAATTGTGTTGTAATGTTCCACAAATTTTAACTTTTTATCTAAGATAACTCCTAAATCTCTTATTTTATCGCATTTCTGAACGGTTTGATTACCTAATGTAATTGAAACGAAGGCCGCGATTTGTTTTCTGCTAAAAGTCATGAAATTACATTTTTTAACGTTTAATTCCGGTAAACATTTACAACACCATGTATAAAAGATTTATGTTTCATTGTGAAAAACATTATAGTCATTATTATTTCTAATTTCTAAAAATAGCTTCATATCATCCGCATATATGGTAATTTTAATGTTTTGTAAAATAAGAGAGATGTCGTTGACATATAAAATGAAAAGAACCTTGAGGAACCCCCGAAGTAACTTTAATTATATCAGATTTCATCTCATAGAATTTTACTATTTGCTGGCGATCTGTTTAATACGACTTAATCCAATCGAGGAGTCTCATCCCGATTCCCAATTTTTCAAGTTTGAAAATTAACATTGGAATATCCAGTTTATCGAAAGCTTTGCTGAAGTCAGTGTAAAGAGCTTCTATATAATTTCCTTTATCCACGGCATTTAACGAGTAATCAACAAATTCTAAAAGGTTTCTACTAGTTGAACGGCCTTTAAAAACCCATGTTGTCAATTTGTTATTTTATATTTGACTTGATTGAAAATGTTTTTATTTATGATGGATTCCAAAAGTTTGGGAAAGCAAGACAGAATGGCAATTCCATGATAATTGCGAATATCAGATTTTTTACCAGATTTATAAATAGGTAATAAAAAGATTTTTTTCCAATCTTTTGGGAAAATACCAGATTCTAGTGACTTATTGAACAACCAGAATAAAGGTGACGTGAGCTCAGTAGCTAAATTCTTTATGAAAGCAGGTGGAATTCCATCAGGTCCTGAGGCTTTAGTGGCATCTAGATCATTGAGACCAGACAAGACATCTTGAACATTAATGTGACTGACACCAACATCCCTTGAATGATCAGGAAAATAAGAAAAATATTCAAAGTCACGATCATTGTCTGAATAGTTAGAATAAGTTTCTTGAAAAAATGTTGCGAAGAGATTACAAATATCTTTTGAAGTTTCACCCTCTTTCCCATCTAAAACATTTTTGATGGGAAGTTGAAAAAAGTTTTTTGGGCATGACTTGATCTCATTTTCAGTTTTTGCATTATATACAGCTAGTGCCGAAGAAATAGCCAAAGTTAGCTGGTCGCGAATGTTGAGGTATTTTTCCAAATTATCCTGATTATTGTGTTTCCTGTAAATTTTGTGAGCTTTTTGCTTCCGATTTTTAAAATTAATAATTTCCTTGTTGAACCAAATTGGATCTTTGGATGCGTGATTTCGTCATTTTTTCGTGAGTGGAACTTCCTCCTGTATTATTTGCCATAAAATATTATAAAAGATCTCCACTGCACATTCAATGTTCTCTTGATTCTTGAAAAGGGACTGCCAATTAGCACTGCTTAATTTATATTTAATATTTTCATAATTTGCTTTTCTATAATCGGAAACGTCCTCGAAGTCACAATGAATTGAATTATGATTCTTGTGCACAAAAATAGAGAATTCTATTGCTGTGTGAAACGTTCCATTTTTCCATAAGGGAGAATGAGATTCATCAACGCAGATGAATTAATAGCAGATCTAAATAACACAGAGATGTTAATAGCAGATCTAAATAACGATTGTGTTAATTTTTTTTTATGGTTTATTTGATTAAGTCCTAGCAATGCAATTTTCTCAAACATATATTGTAATGTTTCGTTTTCACCAACGACAGGAAGTAAAATGCTCTCATTTTCAGAGTCAGGAATAAAATCTAAGTTGCACTGATTAAAATCACCATACATATGAACTTTAAATTCTGGAGGAAAATTAGAGATTATTTCTTCAGCTGCTTGAAAGAAAATCTCATATGATGATTTGCAAGCTAGATCCGGTGGAAAGTACACCGAGACAAAAATGTGAATTTCATCAGCGATATGTGCTTTAACTCATACATGTTCAAATTCAAATTTTGGTGAAACAATAAGATCGGAATTAAATATAGATGAAACTTCGATGAGAACTCCTCCGCCTGACATTCTTTGGGTTAGTCGTAAATCACGATCATCTCTAAAAACATTATAGTCACTACCAAAAACCTCTTCATGTTTTACATCCTCATTCCAACTTGTTTCGGTACCTAGAATTATCGAAAATGAGGAGCCTAATATATTCTTATGGATTTCGTTCATCTTTACGGCGCTCCTCATTCTATTAAAACTTTGACAGTAAACCAAAATTTCAATGGCTTTCGAAGAAGTTGGTTGTGATTCGTTATGCGTAAAAATATTATCTAAAACTATTGTACTGTTACCAGCTGCGTCACAGGGCTACACCAAATGGGATTTATAACATAAATAATGAATCACAAAAAAAGTTTCTCGGCAAGATGGCGTCTGTGCAGCATTTTATCACTTTTAACATCCTAAAGCACATTTTCGACAAATAAATGTAAAATCGTTTTTTTAATTCTGCAGGGGTCCCCAAAGAGAAATGAAATTATAAAACCTAGTACAACAGTAGTATATTAATTAATGTATTATTTCTTTGCATCGATTACAATCGGCAACTATGTGAAAAATAATTTATTTGCTATTAATCGATCAATCGATGTGAAAAGATAATGAGGTTTTTACGCGCTTTTGGAGGGTGTTAGATGGACTTACTCCAAATGGGCTTTTCCTCATTCTGTATTTCATGTAGACCATGTAGGTTAGATGAAATATTAATAAATGAATAAAAATGTAAATAAATAAATCAAAAACCAACTTAATCCATCTAGCAGTGAGATGGGGCATTTCTTACACATGCCACGGTTGGATCATTTATTAGTTTACAGAACTCGTTCATTAGGGTTTTAGGGTTTATTTGTCACCGCAAAATTGTTATGTATTCGGTTTGTTGATTTTTCTCGGTGAAATTAAAAACGATACCTGTTTTCTTCGTCGTTATGTAACGTTTCGGCCTACTATGCTTCAGCCATCGTCGGACGCCTACAATATTCACATTAAATTACAATAATTCACAAATGATTACAAAGCCTTCACAACACATTACAAATTAACATTCAAACTCACATGAATTCACTCCAAACACACTCCATTCATACACATCTTCTGCCGACTGACGAACGATTTGTCCTGTTCGGCTGTCTGCTTTCCTCGCTATTCACACACTGTCGAAGCTTGGTTACCAGCCCTTCATACGTTGTACAGAACGTTCCACATTCTCTCTGGAGGTTTACGGTTTTGTTTTCCCCCCAGCATTTTGATATGGAACATTTCGGCCGTCGTTCTGCTCTCCTGATTTTCTATTCGCTCAAGTATCTGCGTATTAGCGAAGTCGAAGATGTGTCCGTCTTGTAGTGTGTGTCGTTCATTAATTTGCAGTTTCTAGCCCTGAACGAATAAAACATCGAATAAACTGAAAAAATATAGAAAATCAATAAAACGAACAAAATAAAAAAACAAAGCAAAAAAAACCATTTTTTCAAATTCATTAAATGAGTGCAATGAATAAAATAAATCACATTAATAAAATATGTACTTAAATCAAATTAGATTAGCTCATTGAATGAAAAATTAGCCAGCATTTAAAAATAGTTATAAAATTAATTAATTAAGCAAATTAAATTAATTTAATTAAGCAAATTAAATTGACTCAAACTAAGAAATTGAATGAAATAAATAAGTGGAATGACTGATTAAGAAATAATTAAAATTAAAGAAATGAACAAAATGAATCAAATTAATCAATTAAATGAAATGAATTAAATGAATCAAATGAATCAAATGAATCAAATGAACCAAATGAATCAAATGAATCAAATGAATCAAATGAATCAAATGAATCAAATGAATCAAATGAATCAAATGAATCAAATGAATCAAATGAATCAAATGAATCAAATGAATCAAATGGATCAAATGGATCAAATGAATCAAATGAATCAAATGAATCAAATGAATCAAATGAATCAAATGAATCAAATGAATCAAATGAATCAAATTAATCAAATGAATCAAATAAGCCAAATGAATCAAATGACTCGAATGAATCAAATGAAACAATTGAAACAAATGAATCCAATAAACCAATTGAAACAAATAAATCAAATGGAAAGAATGAATTTAATGAATCCAGTGAATGCAATGAATCAAATTAATGAAATGGATAAAATGAATAATATGATTGGAATGAATGAAAAGGATAAAACTAATAAAAAAATGAACTAAATAAAATGAATAAATAGAACAAACGAATCAAATAAACAAAACGAATAGAATTGATAAAATGAATGAAAAGAAGAAGAAAATGAATTGATTTAAATGAAAAATTAAGCGATGTAAAATAATAGAAAAAAAATTGTGCCAAATAAATAATTTGGACGAAATGAATAAATCTGAAAAATTATTAAAATGAAGAAGCTGAAAACATTTATATTATGGCAAATACCGAATAGAATGCATAGAAGGAAAACAATGAATAAAATAAGTTAAATAAATGATAGGAATAAAATGTACGAAAAAATTAACTGATCAGAGTGAGTCCAAAGAATAAAACGAATAAAATAAATTAAATGAATCCAAATGAACAAAATCAATAAAAAGAATGCTGGATGAAATAAATAATTAAAATGCAAAGATCGCATACTTAAAATTAGTCAAATGTTCAAAATTAATAAAATAAACAAGACGAATAAAATCCATGAAATGAAGAAACTGAAAAAATTGACTATTTAGAATGAAATTAAAAATCGTTTTTGAATAAAGTAAATGAATAAACCAGTTTGTACGAATTTGAGAACTATTGTATCAGAAAGTTATGCATTGCTTTTGAAAATTCTATAATCTGAAAAATGGCTAACTTTCTAAAGTTTTCATTCTTTTTTGAAGTAGAGTACTTCTAACGTTTCAATATGGGGGCCCGTTTCAAAATATCGGCTGTGGCAGTCGCGTCAGATTTTGAACGTTAATAATTTCCATCATACTTAATATAATGATTTGAGGTTTAAGGCAATTTTATCGAAAATATGTTCCGCAATGTAGTATTTAAATTTGGAGTATGTATAACATGCATTAATACCGAAAATACTGCGTTTTAAAAAAATCTTTCAAAAATTAAAAATCTAAAAACTAAAAAACTTTCAAAAACTACCGAAAATGGTGAAAATATGGTGCACCAACCGAACACTTAAATGATGAAAAGTTTTAAATAAAGGTCCGCTACAGATTTGTTTCTATCAACATTCGTATTTAGTTGCTTGGCGCGAACGGATGGTTGTACAATACCGAGAAATATTTGTGAGCTGTACACGACTGGTGGATGAACCAGTTTGTGTTGAAACGTGCTACTAGCAGAAGCCATCATTTTCATTTCTGATGGATGTAAGATAGCATACACACATGAAAAAACCGATTTCAAATCATTTGACTGAAGCTCATTCCTGATTGGTTCCCGCTAATTTCATGAACCAAGCCGCAAATCTGGTCAGAAAGAATTGTCATTTCAGTCGGTTTCAGCAAGTCCACTTGTCAGATGTCAACACCGGGAGAAAAGGTGATTATTAGGATTCATCTCCGTGAATTAATTTATGCAGCTCCGTGTTAGAAAGTAGGAACAATTGGAACAAAAATCTCCCACCCGGAGAATATTTTCTTCGGCAAACAAATTAGCCCTTATTAGCGCTATCAATCCATTAGAAAGAATTAAATATTTAAAATCTTTTCTTTCGCCAACTAATAATCTGACTAACTGTCATAAATAAAGAAAAAAAATAAAGGATTGTGTACAAGACACGACCACGATGACATTGAAAATGCGACCATTTGTGTGAGCCAGCCATATTATTCGTGGATACATCCTGTAATACCATCGAATTATTTAGGACTACACACAAAAGGTAACAAATGCAAACTGCAAACTGAAAACATCTTCCTATAGACAATTCGTTTTACCTCAGATGTGGTTCATCGACAAAAAGGCGGCACTGACAAGTAAACCACCAATCAAAGCACAGCTAATAAATGCTTTTACAAAATCATTTCTATCAAAATTTGCGGTAGCCGTATCCTCTACGTAATTTGCTACACAATTGTTATGATTATTTCCCAAATCTGTTTGTTCCGTACAGTACAGCGGCAATTATTGGCCGTTTGTTTATGAGAATCGTCCGTACACTACTGGTCGACCATCAAGTATCGAATGATAAGGCAAAAAGGAAATTCAGCACATATATTTATAACTTTTTGTTGGTTCACGCAAAGCATTTGGCTCCACTGCGTGAGAAGTTCCATTCTCACGCGAGGATCGGTGCTACCGGGCATCAGTTATACCGGTTTTTCTAGCCCTTCTGGCAACCGGGCAATGATACGAAGTGGTGAGACAACATCAGCTCACACTGTGAGAATAATACTGATAAGTCAGTCGAGAATAAACCTACAAGCAAGTCAGATCGCTCTTTTGATTCGGTGAAGTAAAGTTAATATAATTTTAAGTTTGCATGCAGTGTCTGTCGTATGTACGCGAATAAAGTTTCTGTTCACCGTGAAAAGTGACTTGTGCTTTACCTGTTGGTTAATTTGTGCGTTGCTGTTACCTGCGGATCCCGTAACAGCTGATTATTGTTACCGCTTGATTTTGTTGCTGCTGCTTCTGTTCGTTTCGCCTTAATGCGAATTACAGTACGTTGGTGGGAGCCATCAGTCATCATCGTTCTACTGCTGCTCATCGGGGATCTTCGTTACCTGGGACAGGTAAACTTGCATGCTGCAAGTAGGGTACCTAGACCCATTATCACCCTCGTCCCAACCGGAAAATTCTGGTGACTTTGCAGAAAGAAAAAGGAATCACAACGTAGGGTAAGCGACATCATAGTTTTTGGTGCCGTGACCAGGATTTCTGTCCGGACCGCGTGCAGCGCCTTCCATTGAGCATCGCCATTTTGGAATCCGGTACGAAAGGAGGTTCTACGAAGGAGATTTCGGATTCGTCACCTGCTGCTTGCTGCATATTATTACTACAAGGCTCGATTTAACGGGCGCAAGGTAATTACCTGTCCAAATTGTTTTGCGGGTATCGCAGGTGCCCTCTAGATTTTCTTCGCATTTCTATGCATGCTTCGACGGTTCCATTTGTTCCTGGTCGAGGATTGCTGCTATTCAGTAAGGCTTGGTGGCATTGTCGTTGGCTTCAAGGCGCCATTTTGCCATCGGACAATTGGACCATTGTACTTCGTGACGTCCCAAGCTGCGTTGCTTGTTGTGTGCTGTTAATCCGGCTCCTGCTGAGGCATTCCGGATGCTGGCAAATCCTGCTGCGACGATTTTACCACTAAATTGTTAGCTGTGGAAATCCGTGCCTAGTTTTTTGCTGGTTTTTGGAGCTGTGTCGGTGGCATTTGCTGCTTGCTTTACAGTGTGGCATGTGTATCACACATGTCATCGACCCACGGTCATTCCCAGTAAAATGCACACGTTGCGTCTTGCTGAGCTTACAGAAATATTGCCTTCCCACTGTTACCGGGCTAAACTGTTGCTAAGCTGCATGTAGCGCGTCAGCGTTGATCGTGCGGTCTCTTTCTAATATATGCTCTCTCACGATCAACGTAGCGATCAATGATTGGCTCACAAATACATAATGACTTCAGGTACCTCCAAATTTCATAGGCTAGGATAAGTTATATCTCTGAATAAATATAGTCAACTTTGAACAATGCATGAGCACGCATCGTGCTTTCAATTAATATCACCCCCATATAAGACGAGAGGACTACATGGCTACCAGTGACGAGCCTGTAAAACTAAAAGTGTTGTGTCCACAGAATAAACTATCGTGAAAATAATAGTGCAAAGGTCCCTAGTGTGTACAATGAACAGCATATATGGGCTAAAACACTAATTCTCTGTTTTGATGATGACGAACAAAAAAGTTTACGAATGTTTTTGTGTTGTTGGGTGCGATCATAACATTTCAATTTGTAGCCTAATTTGACAATGTGTCTAGCAAATTGTAGAAACAGTTAAATAGGAGTGATTGAAGCAGTCTCTAAGTCTGAGTGATTAGTGATTGGACGTTAAACGCAACATCGAACAATTGTGAATACTAACAATAAAAATGGGCAATAAGAAATCCAGCCCGAAAATAGAAGCAAACGGTGACAAAGACATAACCGTTATACAAAATCAAGAAGTACATTCAGAATTCCATGAAAGTCATGAGATTACGTTGATATTGATACTAATACTAGTGTCAATACAATTATTGTTTGCGTTGTACAAATACGCGAAAAAAAGACTGCTGAAACAAGCTTTCAATAAAGCGCGAAAATCTTTGAATAATCTTGCGGATGTGTAATGAATTCGTGTGCAACGTTCAGAGTTATACGAAGACAGCAGCGAAGTGAAACGAGAGCTGAAGCATACCGTGCAGCCGAAGTTGGACCTGAAATATACCATGCCACCGGAGTGAGAACGAACACCGAAGATTGCTAACACGTCGAAAAGAATGAAGTTTAAAATTTAGCAGCTCTAGAAGCAACCGCGGAAAAAATGAATGTTATTAATGTCAATAATATGTAAGTTGATTTATCTATAATTTTCTTTACCCAAGCACCTTTACCTAATGAATTACTCATACAATAAATTAAAACAAATTCATGATGACCTAAAAGCAAAAGTAAATGTCACGTTTTCACAAAGAATATTGTCCAAAAAAGCAAGCTTAGCAAAGGGTCTTATGCAGAAAATTGTCAATATATACGAAACATCAAAAAATCCTGAAAATAAATTAATTTTCAAAAAGGCACTTTCAACAAAAGAGGATCTCGCAAATTGTTTCATTTAAAGCAGTAGTAACCGGTATCACTGTTACCGGGCTAAACTGTTGCTAAGCTGCATGTAGCGCGTCAGCGTTGATCGTGCGGTCTCTTTCTAATATATGCTCTCTCACGATCAACGTAGCGATCAATGATTGGCTCACAAATACATAATGACTTCAGGTACCTCCAAATTTCATAGGCTAGGATAAGTTATATCTCTGAATAAATATAGTCAACTTTGAACAATGCATGAGCACGCATCGTGCTTTCAATTAATATCACCCCCATATAAGACGAGAGGACTACATGGCTACCAGTGACGAGCCTGTAAAACTAAAAGTGTTGTGTCCACAGAATAAACTATCGTGAAAATAATAGTGCAAAGGTCCCTAGTGTGTACAATGAACAGCATATATGGGCTAAAACACTAATTCTCTGTTTTGATGATGACGAACAAAAAAGTTTACGAATGTTTTTGTGTTGTTGGGTGCGATCATAACATTTCAATTTGTAGCCTAATTTGACAATGTGTCTAGCAAATTGTAGAAACAGTTAAATAGGAGTGATTGAAGCAGTCTCTAAGTCTGAGTGATTAGTGATTGGACGTTAAACGCAACATCGAACAATTGTGAATACTAACAATAAAAATGGGCAATAAGAAATCCAGCCCGAAAATAGAAGCAAACGGTGACAAAGACATAACCGTTATACAAAATCAAGAAGTACATTCAGAATTCCATGAAAGTCATGAGATTACGTTGATATTGATAATAATACTAGTGTCAATACAATTATTGTTTGCGTTGTACAAATACGCGAAAAAAAGACTGCTGAAACAAGCTTTCAATAAAGCGCGAAAATCTTTGAATAATCTTGCGGATGTGTAATGAATTCGTGTGCAACGTTCAGAGTTATACGAAGACAGCAGCGAAGTGAAACGAGAGCTGAAGCATACCGTGCAGCCGAAGTTGGACCTGAAATATACCATGCCACCGGAGTGAGAACGAACACCGAAGATTGCTAACACGTCGAAAAGAATGAAGTTTAAAATTTAGCAGCTCTAGAAGCAACCGCGGAAAAAATGAATGTTATTAATGTCAATAATATGTAAGTTGATTTATCTATAATTTTCTTTACCCAAGCACCTTTACCTAATGAATTACTCATACAATAAATTAAAACAAATTCATGATGACCTAAAAGCAAAAGTAAATGTCACGTTTTCACAAAGAATATTGTCCAAAAAAGCAAGCTTAGCAAAGGGTCTTATGCAGAAAATTGTCAATATATACGAAACATCAAAAAATCCTGAAAATAAATTAATTTTCAAAAAGGCACTTCAACAAAAGAGGATCTCGCAAATTGTTTCATTTAAAGCAGTAGTAACCGGTATCATTTTTACAAAAAGACTAACCCCCAACATGACGTCACTAATGGACATAATTAAGACTGCTTCCACGCTCATACCCGAGTTCGATGGCAGCAGTGACAAGTTAAACAGAATAATCGCTGCCATTAAGGCTTTAGAGACAATAGTAAATGATGCTAATAGAGCGACTGCCATCCAAGTAATATTATCAAAACTTTCAGGAAAAGCTCGATCGGCCGTGGGTGAAAATCCACAGCAAATTCAAGACGTTATCGATGGGCTAAAAGCAAGATGCTCGACATCCAACCCACCTGAAGTATTTCTGGCAAAATTAGCCAACGAAAGACAAACTACGGAATTAGCTAAATTCACGGAGCAAGTTGAAAAGATCACTTTGCAACTTGAAAATGCTTACGTTGCAGAAAACGTTCCGATTGCCTAGGCTAGCTGTTAGAGTCGGTACAAACGCATTGGCAAACGGACTTAAAAATAGGGAATCACCAATGCTGCATTCGGTAACCTTAAACAGAAAACCTTCCTACACGGTCGCAAGTACTCATATTCGACTCTCTTTCCGTATAAGTTCTCACACTGTGACAGCAACATTTAGTGTCAGTCGTACTACGTGAGTGCCTTTGCGAAAAAAATGTTCTGTCTCTTCGCTCTTTTGTTCACTCAGTTTGACTGAAGCCTCTCGATGACAGTCAGTTTTGAAAATTATTGTCATTAGGCCTAGCAAAAGAAATTTTAAATTCTGCACGATGCAAGTCTTGAATTCAATATTACAGTTCAAATATATTATCTATTAAACAATTGGTTTGGTTGCTAACCGAAAATTGTTTGAGAAATATTGTCTTTCATTTTCCGTCACCGTTTTGATAAGAGTTGTAAACCACGTAAATTGCGCACTGCCGCTAGAAGCATAATTGTCCCATGTGTATAGGGTTTCCCGTAGCACATGGGACAGTTATGCTTCTAGCGGCAGCGCATGTAATGTCATATTTAATAATATAATATCCATTCTGTATTCTATGGGATTCCCTAACAACATAAAACTAACTTCTGTTTATTCGCGGTCTAGAGCACCCAATCACGGTAGGCAGGGTTGAAATGCAAGGAAATCGAAAGAAATATATTGTGTTTTGATCATGTTGATGTGTTCGGTTAGTTAAAAATATGCTTTGTCTGTTTATAATTTATATGATTGAATCGTATATTGTGATTATTTAGTGAATAAAAACTACGCTTGTTGAATTCGCGTGGTAGACAAAAAGGAAAGAGAAATAATTATCATTGTGTGTTGTCACTTGACTCGACTGTCTGCGCCCCGTCATTTTTTTCTCACTCTCCCTCGTCACTGCTGTTGGTACTTACTATGCTCAGTTTCGGTTGCTCAAGTTCTCTCAACTGAAAAAGACGATCATTTTGATTTGTGACTGAAGCTTTGCGTACATTTTGAAGAAAAAGAGATAGTCATGATTTCGTGCAACTCTGGGAATCACAACTAATAATTAAAGCCGGTAAATTCGAAACCCTTGCCGACGTGATAAGCAAGGCCAATGAAAATGAAAAAACTCAAGCGACTAATACTAATTATGATTCTTGGCTACTCACAGCAAGACATGAAAAAACCGAAATTGAATTTACCATACAAGATAACTTACTTGGACATTTCGTAATACCACCCAGATGCGAAGTTTTGAGAATGATCGACTTGGGGTTACTTCAAGGAAACTACTTCATGGATTCGGCAGAAATTCTTCCAGGTGTTTTTAATGCGAAAGCTATAGTAAACTCTAGAAATCATTTAATAAAAATAATCAATACAAACCCTGAAATGATCAAAATTAGCAAAACCTTCGACAGAACATACGAACCACTGGAAAAGTGTTTTATATTGAAAGGCAAGTTGAGGGCTTTTGAAAATCAATAGTTTTGAACATTTTCAATGCACAGGGGGGTCCGCCGATGCATCAAAATGGATTTTTTTTTTTCAACTTTTTGGGAAAGTGTTTTATATTGAAAGGCAAGTTGAGGGCTGTTGAAAATCAATAGTTTTGAACATTTTCAATGCACAGGGGGTCCGCCGATGCATCAAAATGGAATTTTTTTCAAGTTTTTGGGAGCGTTTTATATTGAAAGGTAAGTTGAGGGCTGTTGAAAACAATAGTTTTGGACATTTTCAATGCACAGGGGGGTCCGCAGATGTGTCAAAATGGAATTATTTTCGATTTTTTGGGAAAGTGTTTTATATTGAAAGGCAAGTTGAGGGCTGTTGAAAATCAATAGTTTTGGACATTTTTAATGCTCAGGGGGGTCCGCCGATGTGTCAAAATGAAATTTTTTTTCAACTTTTTGGGAAAGTGATTTATATTGAAAGGCCAGTTGAGGGCTTTTGAAAATCAATAGTTTTGAACATTTTCAATGCAATGCATCAAAATGGAATTTTTTCAACTTTTCGGGAGTGTTCTATATTGAAAGGCAGGTTGAGGGCTGTTGAAAATCAATAGTTTGGAACATTTTCAATGCACAGGGGGGGGGGGGGGGTAGGGGGGTCCGCCGATGCATCAAAATAGAATTTTTTTCAACTTTTTGGGAAAGTGTTTTATATTGAAAGGCAAGTTGAGGGCTGTTGAAAATCAATAGTTTTGGACATTTCCAATGCACAGGGGAGTCCGCCGATGTGTCAAAATGGATTTTTTTCAACTTTTTGGGAAAGTGTTTTATATTGAAAGGCAAGTTGAGGGCTGTTAAAAATCAATAGTTTTGGACATTTTCAATGCACAGGGGGTCCGCCGATGCATCAAAATGGATTTTTTTTTCAACTTTTTGGGAGTGTTTTATATTAAAGGGCAAGTTGAGGGCTGTTAAAAACAATAGTTTTGGACATTTTCAATTAACAGGAGGCTCTGTCGAAGTGTCTAATTGGGAATGATTTCAACTTTTTGGAAGTGTTTTATAGTGAAGGGCAAGTTGTTGGCAGGTAAAAATCAATTGTTGACATTTTAAATGAGCTTGGGGTCTGTCAATGTATTACAAATATTAAACAGTAGGGGCTTTTGATAAATGTTTAAGCAAAGTAGACAGACCTCGAACAAATTTTCAAAGTAGATTTGTTTTTAAAAAGATGATTTTTTCACTATGTGAAGGACGAGGTTCTATAATTGGCAAAATAGTAAATCCTTTCTGTAGCATATTTTTCTTGTCTTAGAGATGCAAAATTAGCAAAAACCAAAAAATCATTTATTTTAAATTTTGCGCTGGAAGACCCCCTTAAGGGAAATTTTTACGAAATAACCCGAAAGGATTACAAGGCTATGTCTAGGGACGATAGAAGAATATTTTAATAGCTTTGATTTATTAAAAAGAAAGAAAAAATATTAGAGGCGTGCGCCCCGCCGCCGCCGATTGTAGGTAAAAATTAGAGGCGGCGCACCTCTAAAAAATATTTCCCGAACTGACCTGACCATTAAAACGTTTCTGTTGGAAAAGCCTTTGCACTCCGTAACACAATTAAAACTACTTTCAGGAAAATACTAAAACAAGGTGGTCTAATTCTTAAGGCTCAATATCATCAATATCAAGTATATCATGTAGAGCTTTTTTTCTCGGCTTGCTTTTTTCATTGTAGGACGGCTTCGGTGGTTGAGTGGTAAGCGTGACCGCCACTCACCCCAGTGGGTCTGGGTTCAGTCCCAGCCGAGGTCGTTGAGATTTTCTGAGGTGAAAAATCTGTGGCCACGCCTTCCTTCGGAAGGGAAGTAAAGCCGTTGGTCCCAGTCCATCATGTGCTGTGTTGTGATGGGTCGATAACTTTGGGTCCAGATAGTAGGAGTCCACCTCTCTGGCGTCGGTGCTTAATTGGGGCACTTAGTGCGAATAAGAGGCCGACGGAAAAGAAGACCGAGAACAGAACAGAGACTTATCGACTCTCCAAAACAAGGTTATTGGATGCGTGGTACGCAGTTTTTGAACACATCCTTTTATTTTTACGAGCACTACATTCATTTGCTTTCACACATAAATAACGAGCATAATCCATAACAATAAATCAAGGAGTTAACATGATTTCGTGAAAAAAAATTTTGACGTGAAGTAGCTCCCTTGTGGGGGTGACTTTACGCCAATTTTAGCTCTTTAGATTTTACGTTCAATCTTGATTTTCCAAAAGTTCTTTTCAATGACTTTGGAGGTACTTGTGCCATATGTAAAACATCGAACAGTTTCAAATTTGAAGTTGCATGATCGTAGTTCTTGAGTGTAATGTACAAAACGTTTTATTTTTGGCGTAAAATAATCACCGATGACGGTATTTCAAAACCCACTCGTCAAACTCGTTCCAAAAACAAAGATAATTACAAAAATATTGATATCCGTCATTATCCCGACGAACTAGTTATGAAAAAAAAGTTCAACAGACGTATTTTTGGAGTCAATACGTATTTACGTACAACGTATCCAACACTTAAATTTACTTAGCGCAGCTCTGTCTACAAAACAATATAATCCTAACAATAGCAAAACAAACTTTAATTTCGTTTTTACTCTTAATTTACTATAATAAACAATTTACTATTATAAACCGAAGATGTTTATGTATTCTTCTATAGTCCCTAAACATAGGCTTATAACTTTTTCTGATTTTGTATAAATTTCACTTAAAGAGGTCTTCCAGCACAAAATTAAAAAAAAACTCTAAGGCACGGAAAATATGCTCAAGAAAGGATTTGCACGAATTGGACTTGGTTCGTCTGCTAGAGCTTATCAAACATATGTTAATATGAGACTGACAAAAACGGGTTAAAAAGCTGATAAAATCAGGGGCGGACAAAATCGGGTTAAAAAGCTGATAAAATCTGGGAGACAAAATCGGGAGCTGATAAAATCGGGTCTTAACTTTATTAACTTTTCTAAGTAACTTGAACAATTTTGAATTGCTCGAAAAATAAAAAAAATGGATAACGCAATCTTTAGCCTTAAATTATTGTAGACAAAGAAAAGACCTTTATCAGCCCTCGATTTTGTTTATCCCCAATTTTGTCAGCTTTTGACGATTTTGTCATATTTATAAAAAAGAAAGAAATAAACAAAACAATTTTCCAAAAAAAATCAATTTTGACACATCGGCGGACCCCCCTGTGCATTGAAACTGTCCAAAAGTATTGATTTTCAACTACCAACAACTTGTCCATCAATATAAAACACTTTCCCGAAAAGTTGAAAAAAATCAATTTCAACACATCGGCGGACCCCCCTGTGCATTGAAAATGTCCAAAACTATTGATTTTGAACTACCAACAACTTGTTCTTCAATATAAAACACTTTACCGAAAAGTTAAAAAAATCAATTTTAACGCATCGGCGGACCCCCCTGTGCATTGAAAATGTTCAAAACTATTGATTTTCAAAAGCCCTCAACTTGCCTTTCAACATAAAACACTTTCCCGAAAAGTTTTGAAAAATTCCATTTTGACACATCGGTGGACCCCCCCTGTACATTGAAAATGTCCAAAACTATTGATTTTTAACTACCAACGACTTGTCCTTCAAGATGAAACACTTTCCCGAAAAGTTGAAAAAAAAATCATTTTGGTACATCGGCGCACCCCCCTGTGCATTGAAAATGTTCAAAACTATTGATTTTCAACTACCAACAACTTGTCCTTCAATATAAAACACTTTCCCGAAAAGATGAAAAAATTCAATTTTAGCGCATCGGCGGACCCCCTGTACATTGAAAATGTCCAAAACTATTGATTTTCAACTACCAACAACTTGTCCTTCAATATAAAACACATTCCCGAAAAGCTGAAATCGTTAGCATTTGGATTATTTTGCATCCCTACATGTGTGCTGGATCGCTCTCACTCCCAAAATCATTTGGCCAAATCATCATAAGGAGTTTCTTACAATAATCATGTACAATACCATCAACCCCGATTTTGCATCTTTTCTATCGTTCCTGATTTTCTCAACTTCATAATCCTGATCAAAAAAAAATCATAATCAGGCCTTGATCACAGGCGGTGATTTTGTTGCAATGATTTTTTGCTAGCACATTATCGCTTCAGAGAAAATCACTAGCGATTTTTTATGGTTGTGATCATAGCACTGCATGATCAGCAGTGATAATTATCACTGATGATTTTTGATTTTCGGTGATTTTCCCAGCACTGCTGTAAGGAGTATTTCTCTAGTGCATTGGTTGTTTAATTATTGACTTCTAATTTGTAGTAGGGGAGTCCAGGGTCTGCTGGCGATGGTTTCACTTATCATGTTTTATGTTTTTAATTTAAGAAGATCGTGTAACAGTGAATGCGTTTCATAAAAGAGCGGACTCTTGGCTGCATTACAGAATTTTAAATATATGACGCGGAAATCTCGCCAATTTATGACTATACGCACAATGATGCCACCTGGCCACTTTTGATGATAAAGTATGGATCGCGTGAGATGTTTTTTGAATAAAACTCCAAATCAATGATACTTGTTATTATTTTTCAACCTCAATGATCCTGCATTTTAATTTCGGCACCCACTTTGTATTCAAAAGCTAAATTTTCGAAATTTTCCAGGTGAAATTCCGAAGTAAACAAACAAAAAAAACAAATTTTACGTGTGGTTACGTATATTACATATACGGCCAAGGAAAGTTCTTTTCGCGCGCTATCGAAAAATCTAGTCATTCGTGGAATAGCCTCTAACTCGCCCTAAATAACAGAAATGCTGAAATTTAAAAACTTTGCATAGGGTAATGATCCTATTTTCGTCCTAACCATGTAAAACCGTTGGTTAGAGCGGCATTAGCCATTTTTGTTCAACGTATTGGTTCAAATGGCGATTTTTGATATCATAATGGTTCATAAGAAGAAAGCAAAGATATTGATGCCAATTCATACGCATTGCTTGAATTGTATTCTGAGTAATTAATGAAATTGCGAGGCACCCTTCCTAATACGACTAAAGTAGGCTCTTGACTCTAATACGCTCGAAAACTCAATATCACTTACAACATGTGCGAAACAGAATTTAATGCAACATTAACACATTGGAGAATGGATTAAACAGTACTTGAAGTGCAGAACTAGAGACAGCGCCATTTGTCTAATACAAAAGGAGAAAAAAGATTCCGCCAACTAGCCCCGGACTCCCCTAAATATTATTAAATGATAAGAATATCCATATTCTAACAGCAACATTCACCCAAAGTTTTTAAAACATACTTTTACATTTCTTATAAAAGAAATGTATAGAATTCGCTCAAACTTTCAAGATTTTTTCCGAGGCCCGGAGGGCCGAGTCTTATATACCAATCGACTCAGCTCGACGATTTGGGACAATGTCTGTGTGTGTGTGTGTGTGTGTGTGTATGTAACGGACAAATTCTCATTCGTGTTTCTCAGCAATGGCTGAACCGATCTTATCCAAACCAACTTTAAATGAAAGAACTAAAAAACAGTATGAACGCTATTAATTTGTTTTTGATTCTGATGTTTAGTTTCCAAGATATGAATGCTTGAATGTGTTAAAATGGCGTTTTTCGCAGTTTTTTTAAATTATCTCCCGAAATTGACAACAAACTTGGTTTAACAATTTATATGTTTTTAGACAGCTTTAACGAATACCTTTCGAACAAGCTATAGATTGTTGAAATCGGACTATTATCAAAAGAGATATTTAACATTAAAAGCGGACGAAAGATTTTTATCATTTTCCATTGCCAGAAATATGACCAAAAACATGTAATCTATTATTAACGCCAAAACGGC
This sequence comes from Topomyia yanbarensis, assembly GCF_030247195.1. Lineage (NCBI taxonomy): Eukaryota > Metazoa > Arthropoda > Insecta > Diptera > Culicidae > Topomyia > Topomyia yanbarensis. Next base: position 229,955,396 of record NC_080672.1, read on the forward strand.
TTATTTTACGTCAATAGTATCTTCGGAGAATTTAATGGAGGTAATATGCCCTTTCTTTCGGTATTGTGCTTTTGCTGATTAATCCCCCTATGAGTGAGATATTTTCACAAATTTTCTTGGAAGTGATTATATCGAAATGATGTCTTCAGCAAATTTGTAGCTCTTACTTTTGCGAATAACTTTACTGAAGACTTTAAATATCTATTTTGAATACTTTAAAAGTTATGGCTTGTTGTTTGTTGATTACTCTTTGTCGCCTATTTATTTTTCAATATAGTAATAATCCATTGAAATAAGCTAAACATTATTTCGATAAAACGAATTTTGTCTTTCATTTTACTAGCTACAACCGCTAGAGATAATCACCGAACACTTCCAAGTTGTCTGGAAGGAACTTGATAACTTATCAGTACAAAAATGTTCAAACCTTCTGACTGCAATTTTTCTAACTTTGAGGAGAATGACCCTTAGGGTTAAATCCTCTATAATAAACAACATCATCATCATTTCCTAACTTATAACCATCGGATCGATCTGAAACATATCGGAAAATGAAAGCGAAGTAAATAACTCCAAGCAACGGTGTAGCCAAGAGAAGGTTTTGGGGTTTAACACCATACAACCCCCCCCCCCCCCCCACACCAAAAAAAAATATTGGATTGAAGTTGAAAATTTATTGATGCAGACTGATTTAATTAAATTTTACAATAACAATTATCTGATCCCTGGATTGATAACCTGTTGTTGTAAACATCATGAGGACTTTTGATAAATTGTCGGAATGGGGTCCTGACATGTAACTGATCTATTGATCTTGATCTCATAGTTATCTAATAGCATCAATATCAAATTCCTGCCTGAAAACATTCCGATAGAAAATTACAGAGTTCTGTAATCAATCATAATTCTCGGATTTATTTTCAAATTGAGCTCGTTTTTTGTAGAAATGTACTATAATAAGGGTCTTTATTTAATAGGAAGCGAAGTTAAAATTTATTTAATGACTATGAAACATAGAATTGCTCACCAAAAAAATGCATAACTTTCAACATTTGCTAAAAATGTTTTTGCCTTTCTCATTCACTCTAAAATTCGTCAATCTAATCCCGACCCGGATGGCCGAGTGTCATATGCCAATCGACTGAGTTCGTCGAGATCGGAAAATGTCTGTGTGTATGTATGTGTGTATGTGTAAAAAAATTTGACCTCTGTTTCTCAGAGATGGCTGGACCGATTAGCACAAAGTTAGTCTCAAATGAAAGGTACAACCTTCCTATCGGCTGCTATTGAATTTTTTTATTGATTGGACTTCCGGTTCCGGAGCTACGAGTTGAAGAGTGCAATCACACAGCAAATTCCCATATAAACTGAAATGAAAAATTTTCAAAATCAAATTTGTATTTTTGATGCCAAATGACTTTAAAATGCATGAAACATTGAGATGTTTGACAAAAATTGACTTCTTTGGACTTTGGTACATTTTTGCCTTTCTCATATAGAAAGGTTATGCAATCACTCCAAAAATCGTCAATCATACCGGCCCGGAGGGAGTATGCAGTGAGGGATTGCTACTTTAAAATTAAAACTAGTTTAAAATTACTTAACAAGTTGAAAAATTTCGGCAGTACCTGGACCTCCCGGATCTTTCTCCATGATCCGCCGCTGGTTTCAAGCGATGTTTCAGTATCACATAGTATCTCAAGATCGTGGCTGTCGATCCATTGTATGTATGTGCAAATCGTACTGAACATGTAATATTCATATCTACCATTGTATTGAACATAACCAGCCATGGAATCGTAGTCTGGACAAATAAGAAAAGCACAATTGCACCACTAGGTGGATTAAAACAGGTTTTTATTTTGGGAATGCGTCCAGTTGAGACGAAAACGTAATATGATTAATAACGAGGATAACACTTTCCGAATGTAGAGAGAAATTTATGAAAAATGACGATTTCCATTCGACTCTAGCAGGTTCTGATCGATTTTGATGAGCTTTTGATTTTTGTTTTATAACCAATTATATGTATAGGTCAAATGTTTAAAAACAGTAATTTTAGGTCAAGATAGCATCATTTTGAAACCGCGAATTTCGGAGGTTTAGTATCTTCGATGAGTTTTACAAACGTTAAACAGGGCATCATTTGATAAAATAATGTTGATGGTATATCGTCCAAGAAGTATTTATGGTGAATTTCTCAGGTTAATATTCATGACTACAATAAAGTCTCAACAAATTCGCTAAAGACACGAACTCTGTTACTATTTCCTGAAAAATTAATTCTGAATAATTTTAAAACTTCAAAAATTACGGTTTCGGAATTATGCCGTTTGGACAGTATGATCGATTTTCACCAAACCGAATTTCTGGCTACGCCGCTGATTTCAAGTAAGTAGAAACAAAGTCGTTCTACACTCGTTCACAAGAAACTTCTTCGAATGCTGAATATCTATTATAACACATTGAAACCCCGATTTTATCAGCCAAAAATGAATGATGGGCTCTAGCAGACGAACAAGACTGAATTCGAGTAAATCCTTTCTTGAGCATGTTTTCCTTATCATGAAGATGGAAGTATGCAAAAATAAAAAGTTCATCATAATCAGAAATAGTTATCAGACTATATCAAGGGACGAGAAGAATATTTTAACAGCTTCAGTTTATTATAAAGAAAAAAATTGCCCGATTTAGTCAATGTCCCCATTTTGTCAGCCTAAAATACGCCATGAGACTGATAAAAATGGGTCTTTATTGTATGTATTATTCGCTGTGTTTCACATTAATAGGTACATTTCATTTTTGGAGATTTTTTTATTGCATCGAACTACAACAATTTTTAGGTAATTTTCAAAGGGTTATTTTATAGAATTCTTCCAAAATTTGGCGAACCTATTCCAATTCGTATACCAATTAATTGGTATACTTAAGGGTTTATATGTTGCAGATAGAGAAAATACTGAAATTTTCAGCTTTTTTCCTACACAATATTACGAAAGCTTATTAAACAATTTTTCCTAATAAGTTTGTGAAAATTATAAACTATTTGAAATTTTTTAATAGTTTTATTTATTATTTAACCGTGATTTTTTAATAAATAGTGACCATCGCTTCACAACGTAGTCTATTTTTCATGGCTTGCGGTGAGCACGATCTCTCGAATTGCTGAACTGAAAATTATGGAGTAGAAATTAATTTTTAGTATTCTTTACAGATTTAGCTCGCCGCGCAGATAGCTCTGAATTAGACCCGCTGGTTCCCTAAGACGATTTCGCTAGATTTTCAGAGCACTGTGCACCCAGTGAATTAACACATGTAACGGAATGTTATCGAAAAGATTCGTGAAAATGAAAATTTCAGTAATGATGATGATTTTCCCAAACGGTTAGTTTTCAAGAGGTTTTTTAAATGTTCTTTGGCATTAGGATTAGCGATAATAATTCAAATCTAGGATACTACTGGGAAGTCACCTTTAGAAAAAGTCGATGTCGAAGTAAAATTTGGAACTATGCACGCATGATAGTGTGATATCAGAAGCTGCGATTTCATTTCAACGATTTTTTGTGAATAGGGCGATACTTACAAATATAAACATAAGGCTTTTTCATACATGCGAATGAGGGCTTTGAAACGCAACAAATTAACCTAAAAATTTTGATTCTACGATATTGCTTTCTTAAACTACAGCAAAAAATACAACGGACGAAACTGTATTTTTGTTTGTTTATTTAAAGTTTCGCCTTCCACGCTCCATGCAAACAAACAGGGCGATACTTTTTTTGCTAGCAGTTTAGAGGCGAAACTGTTATTTTCGTATTTTTTTTAGGCTTATCAAGCTGATACCAGCTGTAAATAGTAACAATGATCTCTATTAAAAAACGCTTTTAATCCACCTAACAGTGTGATGAGACATTTCTTATAACTCTTCGGATCAGGGATGACAACGGTACCGATAAACTACATTTTTTTCGGTATATTTACATTTGCACAAGCCGTACAGCCCGCTACAGCGACGCATCACTACAGCTCTTGCCAGAACGGTAGCCAATCCGAGCACATTTTCTCGTACAGCAGTAGAATACATCTTTGTTTTGCTGCTGTACTCCGACTGCTCGGTGAGAGTGTGGCGTAGTAAAGTTTGTTCTCTCGCTTTGTACATTTTTCTCTGCATAGTCAAAGGGAGAGGCCCGCACACGAAAGCGTTGATACCGGCCGTGGCGTAAATGAGTCGCATTCATTGTCGTCATTTTTGAATAAAAATATTAAAAAGATTGAAAATATTAAAAAATGTAAAATAAGGAAAGAGAAGCTGTACCGCTCGCGTCTGGTGGCTGTACTGGGGACAGTAGTTTTTTGTCAGGTTACTGCTTTGCACACAGGCAGCCGTACATCGCTGGGCGTCCTGCACTAGCGAATGACAGCAGCATCGAGAGAGAAATGAGAATGTAGACAGAAAAATTACAGCCGCAGAAAAGGTAGGCATTTTGCATCCTTGCTTCGGATATTATATCCTTTGAGAACATTTAGAACTTGATGCTTCGCGATGTTTTTGATAACACATACTACATGGGATAGTGGCAGGACTCAGAGAATCGCTCAAATCAGCATAGGACAACATCAGTGCTAGAAATCTCAAACCAAATCAATGGGAAAGCGAAAAAATTCCCCATAAAATAGACATACAAACGAATTATTGCTAATGCTCTGTTAATAAAACATCTAAATTCCTCAATCAATGCAATGTGGTGGGAAAACTGAATTTTCCTAAAGGGGTTTTGTACATTGTAGTGAGCCGAAAAAATCGAATTTTTCTTTGAATCGATTTGAAGTTTATACTTTACTCAAATTTCTAACGCGACTGAGAACTAAGAAATCAACGCTTTTTCTTGAAAAAAGCGATACTAGCTGTGATACCATTCAAAGAAAATCAACAGTGAATATTTCCAGACTTGGATTTATTTCCTATTTAAGAACTATTGTGTTTTTACATCCTAGACTGCATGATTCAGTGATCGAAACCCAAAACTTCATGAAGTATTTGAAATTATTAAATTGAAATTTGTGTTTACTATTGAAATTGACAAAATTACAGTATCGCCCCTTTGGCGATTGTTTACTTTTTCGGTCCCACCTATCAGCATTGAAGTATAGCCCTTACATTTTTTTTACAATACCAATTTTACAATTGGTGGGGGTTTGGTAAAAATCGATCTTACTGTCCAAACGGCATAATTCCGAAACCGTAGTTTTTGAAGTTTTAAAATTATGCAGAATTAATTTTTCAGAAAATAGTAACAGAGTTCGTGTCTTTAGCGAATTTGTTGAGACTTTATTGTAGTCATGAATATTAACCTGAGAAAATTCACCATAAATACTTCTTGGACGATATACCGTCAAAATTATTTTATCAAATGATGCGCTGTTTAACGTTTGTAAAACTCATCGAAGATACTAAACCTCCGAAATTGGCGGTTTCAAAATGATGCTATCTTGACCTTAAATTACTGGTGCAATTGTGCTTTTCTCATTTGTCCAGACTACGATTCTATGGCTGGTTATGTTCAATACAATGGTGGAAATGAATATCACATGTTCAGTACGATTTGCACATATATATAATGGATCGACAGCCACGATCTTGAGATACTATGTGATATTGAAACATCGCTTGAAACCAGCGGCGGATCATGGAGAAAGATCCGGGAGGTCCAGGTCCTGCCGAAAATTTTCAACTTGTTAAGAAATTTTAAACTAGTTTTAATTTTAAAGTAGCAACCCCTCACTGCATACTCCCTCCGGGCCGGTATTATTGACGATTTTTAGAGTGATTGCATAACCTTTCTATATGAGAAAGGCAAAAATGTACCAAAGTCCAAAAAAATAAATTTTTGTCAAATATTATTTTTTTCGAGCTTACATCAAATCTCAATGTTTCATGCATTATAAAGTCATTTGGCATCAAAAATACAAATTTGATTTTGAAAATTTTTCATTTCATTTGTGAAAATCGATCCTGCCATCTCTGATTAACAGAGGTCACATTTTTTTTCACATACACACATACACACACATACATACACAAACAGACATTTTCCGATCTCGACGAACTGAGTCGATTGGCATATGACACTCGGCCCTTCCGGTCGGGATTAGATTGACGAATTTTAGAGTGAATGAGAAAGGCAAAAACATTTTTAGCAAATGTTGAAAGTTATGCATTTTTTTGGTGAGCAGTTCTATGTTTCATAGATATTAAATCAATTTTAACTTCGCTTCCTATTAAATAAAGACCCTTATTACAGTACATCTCTACAAAAACGAGCTCGATTTGAAAATAAATCTGAGGATTATGATTGATTACAGAACTCTGGAATTTTCTATTGGAATGTTTTCAGGCAGGAATTTGATCTTGATGCTATTAGACAACTGTGAAATCAAGACCAATAGATCAGTTACATATCAGGACCCCATTCCAACAATTTATCAAAAGTCCTCATGACGTTTACAACAACAAGTTATCAATCTACGGATCAGATAATTGTTATTGTAATATTGAATTAAATCAGTCAGCATCAATAAATTATCAACTTCAATCCAATATTTTTTTGGGTTATGGGTGGGGGGGGGGGGGGGGGGGGGGTTGTATGGTGTTAAATCCCAAAACCTTCTCTTGGCTACGCCGTTGCTTGGAGTTATTTACTTCGCTTTCATTTCCGATATGTTTCAGATCGATCCGATGGTTATAAGTTAGAAAAATTGCAGTCAGAAGGTTCGTACAAATGAACATTTTTGTACTGATAAGTTATCAAGTTCCTTTCAGACAACTTGGAAGTGTTCGGTGATTATTTCTAGCGGTTGTAGATAGAAAAATGAAATACAAAATTCGTTTTATCGTAATAATGTTTAGCTTATTTCAATGGATTATTACTATATATATTGAACAATAAATAGGCGACAAAGAGTAATCCACAAACAACAAGCCATAACTTTTAAAGTATTCAAAATAGATATTTGAAGTCTTCAGTAAAGTTATTCGCAAAAGTAAGAGCTACAAATTTGCTGAAGGCTTCATTTCGATATAATCACTTCCAAGAAAATTTGTGAAAATATCTCACTCATAGGAGGATTAATCTGCAAAAGCACAACACCAAAAGAAAGGGTATATTGCCTCCATTATATTCTCCGAAGATACTATTGACCTAAAATAAGCCGTTTTGGCGTTAATAATAGATTACATGTTTTTGGTCATATTTCTGGCAATGGAAAATGATAAAAATCTTTCGTCCGCATTTAATGTTTAATATCTCTTTTGATAATAGTCCGATTTCAACAATTTATATCTTGTTCGAAAGGTATTCGTTAAAAGGTATTAGCTATTTAAACATATAAATTGTTAATCCATATTGTCAATTTCGGCAGGTAATTCAAAAAAACTGCAAAAAACGCCATTTTTACGCATTCAAACATTCATATCTTGGAAACTAAACATCAGAATCAAAAACAAATTAATAGCGTTCATACTGTTTTTTAGTTCTTGCATTTAAAATTGGTTTGGATAAGATCGGTTCAGCCATTGCTGAGAAACACGAATGAGAATTTGTCCGTTACATACACACACACACACACACACACACACACACACACACACACACACACACACACAGACATTGTCCCAAATCGTCGAACTGAGTCGATTGGTATATAGGACTCGGCCCTCCGGGCCTCGGAAAAAATCTTGAAAGTTTGAGCGAATTCTATACATTTCTTTTATAAGAAATGTAAAACACGGACGAAATCGGTGGTGTAGAACTAAGAGAAGAGAAGACAATCGCGTAGCTAATTTGATCCAGTCCTAACCTCAATATTGAACCACCTTCTGATTGGTCATTTTGCCAGTCATGAGCGTTCATTATATTTACAATCGGGATGGAAAACAGTGCTGCTGAATCTACTCTGTCTATTTTTCATACACATCAACATTTCGTGCAAATTGAATAAAAGACCTGAATGACGATATAGTTACGTGTATTGTTAAGAGGGATATGAATAAATATTTAATTTAATTTTTAAATGCATCTAGCATTGTAAATTCTTGGTAGAGGTGCGATCTTTTAGGTACAATTATTTTCGGCAATTGTAAGAAGCATTCAAAGGGAATCTGGCAACGATTAACGCTTGTTGTCTTCAGATTTACGGCATGGCCAAGTCGAGAAAATTAAGAAGAGCAAGAAACCTGTTGTCGTCTCTTCTCTTATGTGTAGAACGGTAGTTATTGTAAGAAAACGTAAGGGCGATACTTCAATGCTGATAGGTGGGACCGAAAAAGTAAACAATCGCCAAAGGAGCGATACTATCATTTTGTCAATTTCAATAGCAAAAACAAATTTTAATTTAATAATTTCAAATACTTTATGAAGTTTTGGGTTTCGATCACTGAATCATGCAATCTAGGATGTAAAAAAAACACAATAGTTCTTAAATAGGAAATAAAACCAAGTCTGGAAATATTCACTGTTGCTTTTCTTTGAATGGTATCACTGCTAGTATCGCCCTTTCAAGAAAAAGCGTTAATTTCTTAGTTCTCAGTCGCGTTGGAAATTTGAGTAAAGTATAAACTTCAAATCGATTCAAAAAAAATTTCGATTTTTTTGGCTCAGTGCAATATATAACCCCATCACAATATAGATATTTTATTACCAGAGCATTAACAATAATTCGTTGGTATGTCTATTTTATGGGCCATTTTTTCGCTTTCCCATTGATTTGGTTTGAGATTTCTAGCACTGATGTTGTCCTATGCTGATTTGAGCGATTCTCTGAGTCCTGCCACTATCCCATGTAGTATGTGTTATCAAAAACATCGCGAACCATCAAGTTATAAATGTTCTCAAACGATATAATATCCGAAGAGTGATAAGTTATAAGAAATGTCTCATCACACTGTTAGGTGGATTAAAATCGTTTTTTCAGCTAAAATTGCACATAATGCTAGTTTCGGTACGATAAGAAATCACTAAAGACTGAAAAAAAAATCGCTCAGGTGCCCAACACCGCCTCTAGGCGGGCAAAGTATTTTACCAAAAAAGCTAAACATCCCAATTATTCCACTAAACCAATTCACATCTACAGTAAAATGCTAGTAACAGGCTACTCAAAAATATGTTTTTTAGTTATTGAAATTTCCAAAAACAGTTAAAATTTGTTTAATGAAGATTACCACTAAACACAAAATAGTTTTTTTCCACGTTTTCCTCGAATTTTCAACTTTGAGCTTCAAATACCTTTGACAGAAAGCTACGAATAATCAAATAATGTGTGTGTATGAAGGGTCTGAGCGTTGGGAAGAAATGCTATTGCGGATGACAACATACTATCATGTTTTAGTAGTTTTATTTAGATTTTTATAGAGACCGCCTAGAGGCGGTGTTGGGAACTAGAGGGTTAATGTCTGGTTTTCATCAGATAGAATTAAAGGATTCTTCAAAAAAAATATACTGCCTTCTCCACCACAAACGGTCATTACGAATTTAGTAGACTCCCATTTGGACTCAACATTTCACCGAACAGCTTCCAACGGATGATGACCATAGCTTTGAGCGGTCTTCCTCCGAAATGCGCTTTCCTTCATATCGACGATATTATTATCGTTGGGTGTTCAAGAAAACATCACCTTTTGAATCTCGGAAGAGTCTTTCAAAAACTCCGAGAATTTAACTTGAAATTGAACCCGTCGAAGTGTATATTTTTCCGTGGTGATGTAACCTATCTTGGTCATCGCATATCTAGTAAGGGAATTCAGCCCGATAAGTCAAAATATTCAGCAATTTTGAATTACCCTGAACCACAAAATGCGGATGAAGTGAGACGATTTACTGCTTTCTGTAATTATTACAGAAGATTTATTCCATATTTTTCCGAACTTACTGCTCCCTTAAACAAACTTTTAAAGAAAGGTATTAAATTTGAATGGGACGCTAACTGCAAAAGGGCATTTGGACATCTAAAACAAAAACTATTAGCACCCACAATTTTACAATTCCCAAATTACAACGAAAAATTTATTCTGAGCACTGATGCATCCAAAATCGGTTGTGGTGCTGTCTTATCCCAAATGTACAATGACATAGAGTTACCCATAGCTTTTGCTAGTAAAACATTTACAAAAGGTGAGAGTAACAAATCTACTATTGAACAAGAGTTGACTGCTAATCATTAGGCAATCAACTACTTTAGAACATATCTGTACGGGAAACGTTTTACGGTGAAAACAGACCACCGCCCTCTTGTCTAACTATTTTCAATGAAAAATCCTAATTCAAAACTAACCAGAATGAGGTTAGATTTAGAAGAATACACCTTTGACGTTGAACACATAAGCGGAACAGAGAATGTTGGCGCCGACGCTCTTTCTCGCATTATGGTCGACTCCGAGGAACTTAAAAATCTTTCCATCTTGCCAATTCAAACAAGGTCCATAACAAAGCTACAATATAAACAAAATGATAATGACACACAAACCAATTCATTCGCTAATGTGACTGATCACCTCAAAGCTTATGAATCGGTGACGCATTTAACATGCCGAAAGTAACATTTGAATTTAACGACAATGTCTTAAAATTACGAATTTTGACAAAAACACTGAAAAGAATTCTTGCACAAGAGCAATTATTTTATAAAAGTGAAAACATTAATTTACAAAGATGTCTGCAAACATTAGATGAAATGGCCGCCAAATAAAATTTTAAAATGCTAGCATTCAAAAACGATGATAAAATATTTACTACGATTCCTCAACAATCATTTAAAGAAGCATGCAACAAAATACTGAAAAATTTAACAATTATCTTCTATCAACCAGTACAAATTATAAACGATGAGGAAATTATACATAAAATAATCTCTGAAAACAATGACACGCCTACGGGAGGTCACACCGGTACTAGCAGATTATTCAACCGATTAAGGTCGAAATATTACTAGCATAACATGAAACAAACCACAGCAAATTTTATTAAACTATGTGTGAAGTGTAACCAAAATAAACATGAAGTTAAAACAAATGAGAAATTTGTAGAGACGACAACTCCAATCAAATGTTTTGATCTTATATCAATCGACACGATTGGACCATTCACCAAATCTAGGAATGGAAATAGATACGCATTAACAGTTCAATGCGACCTATCGAAGTATATCATTGCAACTCCGTTACCCGACAAACAGTCAAATACATTGTAACTGGCCAGCCTAACGAGCTTCCGAGGTAGGTAAGTGGGTGGTTTATGCGCCACTCTCAATTGAGAGACCACCCCCCTGTTATAGAACTGCCCGGCCTAGTGAGACCGCTCGGGAGAAGGTTCTGGTTTTCCTCTCTTTAGGAAGGAAGCAAGCTAGCTGGAGACACAGTCCGTCCGCGTCGATGATCCGCGTGCTATACGAGCCAAAGATAATCCGAAACGGCTAATGCGAATTTATTCCGATACGAAGATTACACTCGCGGGTCGTTATCATCACTGGCAAAGTCCAAACCGCCAATTCGATCAACCAGAATTCGACTAGAGAGTGATTCCGGATGGTATCGGGGCCAACCTCCCCAGTAAAAACCAAACAACCAAAAAAAAACTAACACGACACAATTTAACTAGAACTGAAAAACTTCACCAAGACGACAATCAGTACATTTACCCTACGGGATGCAGTTTTCTGCTATATCACAAACAGCACATTTTCGCTACATCAATACCTTTATTTATACAATCCTCCTTCAGTTTCTCATTCCGATATTCGTTTCAACCTAGCTAGGCAGTTTTCCCTTCCCTTCAATCATCCTCTCTCCTATCTAGTGCGACGCAATACTACCCATTGTGCGTCCTCTCGAGGTGTGCTTTGTTCAGTGCTGTGCTAATTGAACGGCAATCTATATGGGCGAGCCACGGATGGCAAAATTTGATGGTACGGCCGTCTATGGTGACCCCATGCGCATGGACATCACAAACATAAAAACACTCTACTCACGACCTAGGTTTTACGTGACGATGTTGGGTGGGAGACGGCGATTCCTTCTACTGCTGCTGATGCGATGTGCGATCACTCCTGATCGCACCTAATGTACGACGATAGTCTTCACCGCCGATTCGTGGACTGCTGGCGGGGTAGGGCCGCCGAATCTTCCGGTCGTCACCGGAAAATGTACTGAGTGTGCAGGTACTGCGTTTCGGTAGTCGAATGGTCCTGCCAAGGCGCGGTTTGACGGATGCTGCCTTCTTCCGGCCACGTGTACCACCGGGACCAACCTTGAGACGAACCGTGGGGTCAAGAGTGGTTACCAACGAGGAGATGTGATGCTTTGGACGTTCGACGGCTGCCACGAACCTGTGAAATAGATTGCCGTTGCACGGGAACAAATAAGCACAAGCACATTTTTTTGGTAACCAAAACTACGGGTTTACCTTAAAATCTTCTTCGGCGCGCACACAAGAATCGCCAAGCTAATTGGGTTGCACTATCAATTGCTATTCTGTTAGGGAAGGGAAACTGATTATTGAACTTGGTGAAACTTTTAAGGCCGAATTTAATTACCACGCTGAACACATCACGGCGCGAACAAATGACGAACCACTCTTGCCTCTTCCACTGATTAATTCAAAGTGGTTTATTGGGCTTTGAGAATCCTCAGATTAACCGCGGTTTGAAGGTCTTCGTTAGCGGATCTGACGTATTTTCCACGAAGTGGACAATAGCGACATTCTCGAATTCGCATTAACAGTCCCGAGTTTCCCCAGCTGCATAACAGCATCTCATTTCTACGGGTGGCTTCAAGTGTGCCAGCCCGTCGCTTGCCAGCCATCAGAGTGAAACAGACTCTTCACCGAAGGATGCAAGGGTTCGTGAACTCTTGATAAGGTCGATAGCCTCTTTCGGTAGCCAAATTACACTCCCATCGGTAGCAACGGTAGGCAAAGCAAACTACAAATTGGCGCGTGCGAAGAACGGTGGTAACTCAAGTGGATTATAGCAAGTCTATTTTAAAGAAGTCTCTCTCGCGCTACCGTAGCAGCTCGATTTTATGAACGCGGTAAACATGAATAACGAAAATTAAATATTAATAATATTAAACAAAACTAAGTTAAATTATAACTACAGAACTATATACATTTACATATTTACAATAATGTACTCGTTACATCATTCCCCACTAAATTTACGAAAATTTGATTGGAAAGCATACACCAATCAAATTTTCGTAGGCCACATCAAGTCGCATTCAAAAATCATGTTCAACTTTTGGGGTCATATATGGTCATCACCAACGAAGTTGGCTCATTCTCTATTTACAGCACCTTATCCATCACAGATAAGGCCTGCCACTGACTATCATCGACATTCGTCTCCAGTCTCCAGCAAAAGTTGGACTAATAACATCTGAAATATAACTTTAGGCCACACCAACTATAGCTATAACATGTAAAGTGCTTGACAAAAGAAACAAATCTCACAAAAAAAAGTTAATTAACACCCTATCTCGATGACTGTTGGAACCGTTCGCACTGCGCATTCATACCTCCCATTCAAACCCACATTCAAACAAAGTACAAAAATTTAGCTTCAACTCAAAAGTGTCGACAAACCTTGAGCAAGCTCATAGAAATAATGACCGGAATATTATCTTCTACACCAGGACGTACCGATTCGCGAAGACAATGCTCTCGAAATATTTCACCTACGTGAAACACTGGGACTAGTGAGTCCAGTTTGTAACCCTGCCCCAGCATGCAGCGAGATTATAGAGTACAAACTTTCCTCACAAAATAAACCTGTTCCAAACCGCAATTCACCACACAGAGAAGCATCTCTGCAATTAATGTGAATAGACCTTTCTCGTCAAAAATTTTTATATGATAGGATGCTTCCTTTTTTATCCCCAATTCGTTACTTCCTATTGCCGCGATGATTTGGTACCTCTAACTATTGAAAAAATCAAAAATAGTGCAAGCTGCTCATTTAACCCCATATTCTGAATACCTATCTTGCCTTGTTTCCCTGTATTTTTTCACCATTTGGATGAATTTCCTGTGGGGAATACTAAAAGGATGCCAGATCTGCATATATATTAGTAAATCTGTAGATTTTGCGTTTTCACTGCAGATCTTTTGCAGATTACAAATATTTAGCAGAACAAAGCCTATGCCAGCCAATTTATACACCAACCTTCAACATTTTTGATCATTTAAATTATATACATACTACATTTCTACGTCGCATTTATTGAAGATTTTTGTAGCAATCTGCAGACTTTTATATTTTTACTGCAGGCTATTGTTTAAATCACTGATGCTGAAATGATTCATTCATATACCTGTTAAAAATATACACGCTTATATGGTACTACTCAGTGAGTGCGTCGAAAATACTCATTTTTGACAACTGCTGTCAGAAAATGAGTAGAATTGAAATTTGCTAGGGTGGATGTACCAATAGTCGCATGCTTAAGGAAAATTTTTGATAAAAAATCGATTAATAGACCTATGGGCAATGTTAATACATTAAACGAAAGCTTTCAGTCCCTACTTCATAGGAAAAATATAAAGATGGCTTAATAACCAATTTATGTATTCAAAACCGCTTGTACCACTATAGGAACACATGTACCAATAGTGGTGCAATCGCTAATTTCGGTTCCTATTGTTGCAAATCCCATTGCTTTCTTATGGGACTTGCAACTATAGGTACACTACATCAACTATAGGTGCAAGGGAGCTCAAAATTCTAAGAAAATCATTTTTTAGTTAGTTATTTGAGCAAATTTAAAGGATAACAGTTTTATTGTCGCATAATTTTAGTGCGATGAATCGATAAAAAAATATTTGTTGATGGTTGGTACCTTAGTTAGGCGTATAACCCACTACTGCAACTATTGGTACACCTCAACTATAGGAGCACCCACCCTACTGAGTGAATAATACCCAACAAATTTTCAGTGATCGAAACAACGACGGCGGAGTTTTTCCTTATTAAACTAGTTTTTCTCTCAGATTTTTACTAGTTACGGGATGGATCAAATCAAAAAAGAAGGTGATGTAAAATCATGTCAGGTTCTAGTCGGTAAGACAAATGGAATTGCATTTTCAAGTTGTGAATAAAGTAAAATATACAAAACAGTCGTTCGATGCCCCGTGCGGGGAAGGCAACCTCCTTCAGGTCGCATATTTCAACAGTGCATGGAATAAAGATGAGTGTGAAAATGCTGCTCGGATCACATATATTTTCATGATAATCAGTAAGTTCAACTCATTATTGAACATCAACAAAAGTGAGTCTTTTCTACTCAGTTTCGAAAGAAAGCAGGTTTACTCAAAAATGAATAAACCCCCTTTCACTCATTTTTGAGTAGGTACGGTTTTCGCTAGACTGAGTAGTTTTTGACTCATTTTTTAGTAGCCGTGGGTAAGCGTGTAGAGCATTGTGTGAAAATGTATAACCTCACTTTTCTGACAGTTCGGTGTGCTTGTTTACCTAAGATTGGTTTACACGGACTTTTAAAATTTACATTACTTGAATACTTTCGATGCTCTTTCAAAGAATATCAACTCAAGAGGGATGAGGATTGGAACAATGGTAACCTGGTTCATACATTGACCAATCGGCGCTGGATGTAAAACCCGGTGGCATATGCTGAATCGAAAGATCAAGCATTGGGCTATAAAACGATTGCTTTCTGGATGATGGATCCTTATCCTATTTGTACACATTTGTTTGTTTGCTCGTGGGTTAATTCCTAACAAGATGATCCGATTGATTATTCATTTTTAGGTGGTGAAGTTTACCTGAACTTTATAGGTAACGAATTCGGTCGATGATAAGTTGTTGAAATGATTTTGATCGTTCAATGCTCATATCGAAGAACGTTTCCATTGGTCAGGATGCCTACCAGCGTATGGAACAATAATTTATTATTCGGTTTCAAGTTCCATTACAGTAAAAGTTTCGTCGATTATCGCATTGTCGTTGATTTAGCCGGAATATGCAAAATAGCGCTCGGCACTGACGACAAGGAGTAAGAAGGATTTGATTGGAGTGATAATAATGCAGAGCATTATATATTCTAGTAGAATATCAGGGAGGAGAAATTATATGTAAATTTATATTATATCCCGAGTTGCATTAATTTTGGCACCGCAATAAAGCTATCTGCAACTGCTGTCTTGTTCAAATTGGCACGAAATAACTAGGCAGCGAATGATAGATTTCATAGTCAATTTATTTACTTTTTCTGAAAGATAAGTAATTAGTATGTTGTGAATATATGTGTCGCCGGTGCCGTGTGTTATGGTGGTACCGGACGGAACCGTTGGTCAGATCTGTCTTAACGCTCTCTACTTAGCGCAGGATACGCGAAACAGCTGCTAGCTTTCGAAAGAAAATTCCTAGCTGCTGCTACTCTATCAGTCTCTCTCTCTCTCTCTCGACTGAGGACTACAATTTCGGTCGATTAAATTATTCTATGAAAATTGTACTTCCTGGAATTTCATCTAACGAGATCAATTCATTGTGAGGAATTTCGCTGCGTTCCGATATTGCTTGCCTCTGTAGGTGACGATGTGTGTGGATTCACTTCGGCAGCCAGCTCTTATGTTTTGGGTAATTTTGCTATCTTATTCTGCTGAATAAATCATCTGCCTAAAGCCTCTACGTTATACTACGGTCACTTTAAAAACGCTCTGCTATTTAATCTTGTAGCTCTCGGCAAGTCAGTCCTGGCACTCTCCTCGACTATTCCTGGCACTATACCGCTGACGTCGCACTAATCACGGTGATCAAACTTGGCGAGAGCGGCAGTGGTTTCGTCGGAATTGTTCACTCGACAAGCAGTAAGTGCAAGGACTCTGCTACTTATGCCTGAGCCCCTCATTGAAACCTTCGTCCTGCCGGAGTGTTAGCTTCGTCCGATACCGGAGCGTATTGTTGAACCGAAGCAGTCTGCTACTGGCGCTGCTTCCTTCGAATTGGAATCGCTGAATATTCCCGTTAGCCGAATGTCCAACGTGGCCGAAGGCAAACCGATTGCAGCAACACCACCAGCCGTAGCTGACATTTTAGCCTTCAATCCAAGTACCAGCCATTGGCATAGCGACAGACGAGTGCGGTGCAGGCTGGACATCGGTTGACTCGGTGCCGGACGGGGCGAAACAACTGCAACAGGAGCGGACCTAGTATGGGGTGTAAAGGTCATCAATTGCCATAGATCACCAAATTGCTCTGCGACTAACATTGTGAACAAAACAAACCAAATGAAATTGATCGCAACAACGATAAAATAATCTAAATTCTACCCAAACATTTGAAAAGGGTCACTGCCAAACGTATACCATGAGAAAAAGGTAAAAGAAGTTTTGGTCGAATTCATTATAATTCTATTTAAAAATTTAATACTGTTTTATTTAGTTTGATTGCGCAAATTGTTTACATCAGACACTCCCCTTAATTCATTGTGTAAATATTTCACTACCTTTATAATCCTTTTGGAATCAGTTACAATAATCATTTATAATCATTTTATAATATGTGTATTGCTAGTTAGGACTTTTATATCAGCCGGGCCCTTTTATAATTTGTTATAAAATCATTATCAAAATTCTTCATAATCCATTGTTGCGTTATGTATATGCACATGGTCAGATAGATAGTTTTTAACTGGGACGTGACGTGTGGATACGAAAAAACCTAATGTCAATTGCAGCCAATTGCAGAGCTGTCAAATGCAGCCAAAGGGAACCGTCAAATGCAGTGAGGGGGAACTGTCAAATGTAGCCAGTCCATTTAAAATATGTGAGGAAGAAAGAGTGGCTATGCAAGACAAGAGATCAAATGAACAGAAAAAATGAAAAAGAAAACATCTATCCACAGGTTTTGTCCCAGGATTTTAATAGAGAACATGAAAATTCGATTTGTTTGCATTTGGCAGTAGGCCTTTTTCAAATGTTTGGCTAGAAATTCCTTACTTCTTCAATGAACCAAAAATCAAAATTACAGCTGAGCGACCTTGTTTGGAAAGTGTTAACATTTGGCAGCGAACCAAACCAAGTTTCTCATACTATGATCGAATCAACAAAAATTCCAAGACTATGTAAACAATCTCTCTGAACTGTCAAAAAAGTGAGGTTAAACATTATCATGCAATGTTCTCCACCGAGAGGTTCACTTTAGTTTGTTTACATAATCAATGAACTTTGTACCGCGACTCACCACTTCATTTGCCGCGTTGCCAGGAACTCAAGCAAAAATATACAAAACAGTGTTGCCCAAACACACATTTTGAGTCCCACCATTCTTGCAAAGGTGAAAAAAATACTCAACATTCTTGCATTTTTCAAATTTAAAAAAATCATTAAAAAATCACGATAGCTCCAAATAGTCTCATTTCAACGGCAATATTCTTAAAAATGTGTAGTCTTTTGAATAAAAATAAGAAAAAAGGGGGTTAGGTCGGACGAGAAAGGTCTATTACGACCTCGAAACGAAAAACTATCTTAAAGAATTCTTAAACACCAGAACTTGTCCGATAACAAAATTCTTCAAGAAAAATATTCACACGAAAACAAACTCATTCACGCACCCCTCACATATCAACCGCATCAGAATCCATCTACGTTACGTATTTTGACACGCGATCATTACCGGTCTACCTAACATACAAGCTCAACAGCATCTTAGAAGAAACGTCAAAAGAGAAAAAGTGTCAAATGTGAAAAAGAATCGTGTGTGTGAGGTTGTTCCGACGGTAAACTCGATCGGAATCGCGAAAAAAACGGGTGGAATCCGGAAACTACGGCAGCTTACCGTGAAGCAATCGTGGAGCGAGCGTTGGAGAAACAAAAACGGAAAGTACAAACAGGTATGCGTTCCAAATCGGGTGTAAAGGCTGTTTCTTTTTTTTCAGGTTAGGACCGACCGTGCCTGGGGGGAGATCGATACTCTGCTAGCGTGAAAGGAACGGATGGGTAAGGAAGGAAGGAACTCGCTGAGGAAATTATGCAGTTTGGATAAAGCATAAGGGATGGAAATTTGATGAAGGACGGGACTGGCTAAGAAAAATTTACGATTGGAATGATTGAAAATCTAAGGACAAATTGATGAAAGGAATGCTATGAAGATTGTGAAAAAAAGCTGGATGCAAGAGAAACTAAGTTGCGATGGAAAAAAAATACATGGATGTGAACAGGAATGGATATTTCAATATATGGCAAGAGGAAGGATTTGAGGATATGTGACAGCAGGACAGGATATTTCGGTGTATTGAAGTGGAAATGGATAGGATATTTAAATACCAGGATGTAAAAAGGAAATTGTTGATGTATGGGAACCAGGAAGGAAAGGATGCGGTATAGGATACGATGGAAAATGAACGAGAAAAGGTTTGGCTACTTAAACCCGAATATGTTCCTACGAGGGATAAATCGCGCACTATAGAGAGAAGCTCTTAAGGTATGTGTTTTGAAACAAATCTAATATACATTTCATCTACGTAGGAAGACGAATCATCAACAAAAAACAACAACAAAAACAATATATACAACGGGCAAATGTCCCTTCGGATGGAAAGGAGTATGCAGCTTATTTACATTCTTGATGGCAAATATTCCCTGAAGGAAGGAAGGATGCCGAATGGGTTTCGACCATCGTTGGATAATCGCGAGTATTTTAGAGTATTAAAACTAACAGTTATTACTAAACATTAATATTAGAAAATTTACGGGAAGAAATATATTAATAAACTAATCTACTATATACAGACTATTTACATTCGTCCTTCGAAACGCTTCGCGACTCTTGTTATCTGGTCGTTACTTCTACCTTGAAGGCTGATGTGTGGGTTACCCATTCATATTTTTTTTAATAAATCGTGATTGATTAATGGTCTTCGTGGAAGCATATTCGTAGCTGGTAAACAACTTTAGCTAATTAAGGTCAATCTTGGTATCTACAAGAACAGGTCTGTCCTGAGACGTTCCTGTACGAGTTCTTCAAGATTGTCCTAAGATGCTAGTTACCCTTAACGGTGTTTTCTTGCTCATCGTAATCTGTGGTCGCTCCATTCGGAGGTACATAGCTCGGAATTGTTCCACTTAATGGCTTGGATGAGAAGAGTGCATCTTCTTCAGCCTATTGGCGAAGTAGACCCCAAGCCTTTTCCCGGTAAGATCTTCTAGCTCATACGTGTGGGACCCAAGGATTTTGCGGACTACCGCTGGTTCGTATTTTGGAGCTAGCTTTTTGCAAAATCCCTTCCCTTTATCCGACAGGTCAAACGTTTGCTTGAGCACTTTCTCCCCCACCGTATAAGTTACACATTGTGGGTTGGACCGAAGGTTGTACGTTTTGGCATGTCTTTGGTACGCC
Organism: Topomyia yanbarensis; assembly: GCF_030247195.1. Lineage (NCBI taxonomy): Eukaryota > Metazoa > Arthropoda > Insecta > Diptera > Culicidae > Topomyia > Topomyia yanbarensis. The sequence goes on from NC_080672.1 coordinate 229,975,796, forward strand.
GTAGCCAGGTTGGTCTTAACTTCCTCGAACAGTGCCTTCCTCCTTTCTGACACTGCTTTCCCCCCTTCTTCGTTTTCCTGGTAACTATCGCGTACGTGGCTGTATTCTCGTCCGTCAGAAAATTTTTTCCTACCAAACACGACGAAGTACGGGTTGTATTGAGTTGAGTTATATACTGCATTTCGTATTGCATCTGCGATATCGTGTATATCGTCCGCCCAGTGATTGTGGCTCTTTTTCAATGTGGCCCGAATAGCAGTTGTTATAACTCGGTTGACTCTCTCCGTGTTATTAACCTGTGGGTGGTAGGCGGGCGTCAACCAGTGCGAAACGTGGTAGGATTCCAACAGGTCTTTGAACGCCTTTGATACGAACTGGGAGCCATTGTCTGTCAACACGATCTCCGGTGTCCCGAACAGTCGGAAGATCATGTTTTCGACGAAATCTACCAGGGAATTAGCCTTCGCCTCTCGAAACGGTTGAACCAGGATAAATTTGCTGAACACGTCGGTGGCAACAAGAAGACAGGTGTTTCGATTTCGTCCAGACGGCGGTAATGGTCCAATGTAGTCCAATGTCACGAACTGCCACGGATACTCGACTGGCTTCTGTGCCCCCATCGGCGGTGTGATGTTCACATTCCCCGACTTACTCGTCTGACATCGTAGGCATTCTCGGCAGTATTTACGGACGTTGTCGCTCATTTTCGGCCAATGGAAGTGCTCCTTCACGGAAGCCAAGGTCTTGTCGAAACCGAAATGCGCTTTATTGTGTTCCTTCTGCATAATTTCTTGCCGTTTGTCCTTCGGGGGGTAGTACTTCCAAGCAAACCGTGGATCGCTCTGTCGACTGCCGGTCTTTACATACTGGAATACCTTCCCGTCGATTACTTTCCGGTCGCTGTGTTTCGCTGGATCACCTCGTATTTCTTCGACCAAATCCTCATAGTCGGGGTCGACCTGCATCAAAGTGATCGTGTCTACTGCTATCGATCGAGATAGGCAATCTGCCAGGATATTCGCCTTGCCTTTTCGATATTCTAGGTCGAAATCGTACGCTTGTATGCGCAATGCCCATCGCAGCAACTTAGCGTTGCCGGTCTCTGTGCCGAGGTTGAACAGCCACAGCAAGCTTCTGGCGTCAGTGACGACCCGGAATTTCGTTCCTTCTACATAATGTCGGAAATGGTGAATGGCCGACAATACTCCAAGGCATTCTTTTTCCACTGCGGAGTAGCGACGTTGTGCCCGGTTAAGCTTTTAGCTGAAGCTTATCACGCGGTTTACTCCCTCTTGTTCTTGAACCAAAGCGGCGCCTATCGCTCGATCAGACGCGTCTGACTCAATAGTGAACATTTTAGAAAAATCTGGATTTCCGAGGATTGGTGCTGAAGTTAGAACCGATTTCAACTCGTTGAACCCATCTTCGGCTTCCTTTGTCCAGGTAAACCTCTTATTTTCTTTGGTCAGCAAGTCTGAGATCGGAGCGGTCATTCTGCTGGTTGGTAGAAACCTGCCAACCCCATCAGCCTCCGGATATCTTGTTGAGTCTTGGGTCGAGAATAGTCAAGAATTGGTTGAATTCGAGTACTGTCTATTGCCACGCCGTTTTCGCTTAACAGGTACCCTAGGTACATTACCTGTTTACGGCAGAATCTGGACTTATCAAGCGATATGGTCAAACCTGCTTTCCGAAGACGTTCCGCGACGATTCGTAGCAGCTTTAAATGTTCCTCGAACGTTTCTGCTGCAATAACTATGTCGTCTAGATAGACGAAGACTCTAGGTTCTAAATCAAATCCTATCGCTTTCGCCATTAGACGGGACATAGTGAATGGAGCATTAATTAGTCCAAAAGGTAACACCTTGAATCGAAAAACTTCCTCTGCTGTGCGGAAAGCTGTGAGATTTCGACTTTCCTCTTTCAGTGGGATCTGAAAGTAGGCGTCTTTGAGGTCGATCACAGAGAAATATTTTGCCTTTCCCAATCGTCGGAATATGTCTTGCATATTCCGCATTGGGTAAGTGTCTTTAATCGTCAGTTTGTTGATCTTCCTCGAATCTAAACACACCCTAACTTTACCGTTTTTCTTACGCACGGGTACCAGGGGATTGGTCCACTCGGAGTAGCATTCCTCGATGGCATCCAATTCCTTGAAGCGCTGCACTTCCAGATTCACCGCATCTTGGACATACGGCGAGCATCGGTAAATCGGTGGGTTGCGCGGTACGGCTCCTTCTCTTAGCGTTATTAAGTGTTCTATCAAGTGTGTTCTTCCGAGTTTCCCAGTGGACGTCAGCTCGAAGCTTTTGATTACTTCCGTCAGTTGTTTTCGTTGCTCCGTCGTGAGAGTGTGCTCCGTTTCGATGCTTTCCGGATCTGGAGTTGAATCGATAGGGCCTTCGTATACCGGTATGTCCAGAGTTTCGTCGTATTCCTCGTTGATTACTTCCTCTGGTGGGATCTCAGAAGGTTCAATCGTGAAGCACAGTAGCGATTCATTCTTCGAATTAACGGTCTCTAGTTCTTCCGGTCCCTTTCCCAAATCAATCATGGGTTTTATGTTAAAGGTTTCCCAAAAATCCGCCCCCAGTATCAGTTTCCTAGAAATTTCCGGAACCACAATGGTTGGTATTACCCTAGTCAACCCCTTGTATGTGAACGGTATGTTCAAAAACCCCATACACTTGTAATTTGTGCCGTCTGCGGTGGAGACACGGATCGATGCCGGCTGAATCTTTAAGCCGTATAGCTCAACTAAATCAAGGGAGTTCAATACGCTTATCCCTGCCCCAGAATCTAAAAGGGCCTCTATCTCTGTTTCCAATATTTTCACTCTAAGATGTGGGCATCTACTCACTCGTATTTTTATATGATACACTTGCAGTAATGGATCGTATGTCATATTTTGTCGTATCAAATCGGGAATTTCATTATCAGTCGGAGTGCTCGAATTCCCTGACTCCCACCCCTTTATTCGTTTCCCTGATGCGATTGATTGGTTCTGGAACCGGAAGTGCTCGAGCACCGCTCACAACTGCGGATTGTTCTCCCCAAATTTCCGCAGCCGTAGCAAAAAATCAACCTTGGTTTAGTGCACTGCTTCCAACCATGCCCTTCGTCCTGGCAGTTCCAACATTTCATTGGTACCTGCTGCTGATTCGATTGATCTATTCTGTAACGAGTACATTATTGTAAATATGTAAATGTATATAGTTATAATTTAACTTAGTTCTGTTTATATTATTAATATTTAATTTTCGTTGTTCATGTTTACCGCGTTCATAAAATCGAGCTGCTACGGTAGCGCGAGAGAGACTTCTTTAAAATAGACTTGCTATAATCCACTTGAGTTACCACCGTTCTTCGCACGCGCCAATTTGTAGTTTGCTTTGCCTAGCGTCGCTACCGATGGGAGTGTAATTTGGCTACCGAAAGAGGCTATCGACCTTATCAAGAGTTCACGAACCCTTGCATCCTTCGGTGAAGAGTCTGTTTCACTCTGATGGCTGGCAAGAGACAGGCTGGCACACTTGAAGCCACCCGTAGAAATGAGATGCTGTTATGCAGCTGGGGAAACTCGGGACTGTTAATGCGAATTCGAGAATGTCGCTATTGTCCACTTCGTGGAAAATACGTCATATCCGCTAACGAAGACCTTCAAACCGCGGTTAATCTGAGGATTTCCAAAGCCCAATAAACCACTTTGAACTAATCAGTGGAAGAGGCAAGAGTGGTTCGTCATTTGTTCGCGCCGTGATGTGTTCAGCGTGGTAATTAAATTCGGCCTTAAAAGTTTCACCCAGTTCAATAATCAGTTTCCCTTCCCTAACAGAATAGCAATTGATAGTGAAACCCAAATTAGCTTGGCGATTCTTGTGTGCGCACCGAAGAAGATTTTAAGGTAAACCCGTAATTTTGGTTACCAAAAAAATGTGCTTGTGCTTATTTGTTCCCGTGCAACGGCAATCTATTTCACAGGTTCGTGGCAGCCGTCGAACGTCCAAAGCATCACATCTCCTCGTTGGTAACCACTCTTGACCCCACGGTTCGTCTCAAGGTTGGTCCCGGTGGTACACGTGGCCGGAAGAAGGCAGCATCCGTCAAACCGCGCCTTGGCAGGACCATTCGACTACCGAAACGCAGTACCAGCACACCCAGTACATTTTCCGGTGACGACCGGGAGATTTGGCGGCACTACCCCGCCAGCAGTCCACGAATCGGCGGTGAAGATTATCGTCGTACATTAGGCGCGATCAGGAGTCATCGCACGTCGCATCAGCAGCAGCAGCAGTAGAAGGAATCGCCGTCTCCCGCCCAACATCGTCACGTAAAACCTAGGTCGTGAGTAGAGTGTTTTTATGTTTGTGATGTCCATGCGCATGGGGTCACCATAGACGGCCGTACCCTACCGTCCAGTTTTGCCATCCGTGGCTCGCCCATATAGATTGCCGTTCAATTAGCACAGCACTGAACAAAGCACACCTCGAGAGGACGCACAATGGGTAGTATTGCGTCGCACTAGATAGGAGAGAGGATGATTGAAGGGAAGGGAAAACTGCCTAGCTAGGTCTAAAGGAATCGCAGAATGAGGAAAGTGAAGAAATAGAAATAAACGTATTGATGTAGCGAAAATGTGCTGTTTGCGATATAGCAGAAAATGTATCCCGTAGGGTAAATGTACTGATTGTCGTCTTGGTGAAGTTTTTCAGTTCTAGTTAAATCGTGTCGTGTTAGTTTTTTTGGTTGTTTGTTCTTTTACTGGGGAGGTTGGCCCCGATACCATCCGGAATCACTCTCTAGTCGAACTCTGGTTGATCGAATTGGCGGTTTGGACTTTGCCAGTGATGATAACAACCCGCGAGTGTAATCTTCGTTTCGGAATAAATTCGCATTAGCCGTTTCGGATTATCTTTGGCTCGTATAGCACGCGGATCATCGACGCGGACGGACTGTGTCTCCAGCTAACTTGCTTCCTTCCTAAAGAGAGGAAAACCAGAACCTTCTCCCGAGGGGTCTCACTAGGCCGGGCAGCTCTATAACAGGTGGGTGGTCTCTCAACTGAGAGTGGCGCATAAACCACCCACTTACCTACCTCGGAAGCTCGTTAGGCTGGCCAGTTACATTGGCGCCCAACAATACCAGGCTTTTAGTTTCGTTGCAGCCAAGTCACATTGGCACCCAACAAAACTAGGTTTTTTTTTAGTTTTCTTACCAATTTCGATTGATGTTCAAAGAAAACGAAAATTTCTGTGCAATACAGGTTGGCGAAGAAAGAAGTTTTTTTGTGTGGTAACTTTTCCTCTGAAAAGGGGACTTTTCTCAATTGTACATATCATTTCCATTATTTAGTTAATCCGTATTATATATTTGTTATTTGCATGTTAATTTATTTTTTCCAATCATTACATTATATTTTCTTTGTTATTTATTGGTTATCCTAATATAATCTAAGCTTTTTCGCATTTATAATTACATTATACGTACGCCTACATCACCTTATTACTTGCTATAACGGGGTGAATGCTACAAAATGAATCGACTTTTCCCACACGCGGAAGATCTCAATCAAGAAGAAGTTGACTATGAATTAATGATTCGTGGGCAACCAGAAGAGGTATTTAAACTTGACTTACCAGGGAAACAAAGGCAGCTAAGAAGTTTGTTCAGGGAAGATCAACAGGAAAGTCGAAACTATCGGTCATCTCTGAATATCAGGGACGAGGGCCCGTATATAGAAGGAAGAATCGTGAATTTAGAGAAGGCATTGTCGAGAAAGGTGGAACCGAAATTAGAATCTAGAGTACTGCATTACTGGTATCGGGTGAAACGGTGTTTGGCTTCCAGTGAAGAAGAAAAGAAAGAGAGGAGGGAGCTAACACGACGAATTGAGAAGGTTATGGTAGATTTTCAGTTTGGACCACCGCTGTCCCCGTATAAGGACCAAATTAACAACATTATCCAAGGGGCCGAGGGGGGTACAGCCATGTCAAATCAGGTAGGAAGTTAAGGAAGTTAAGACCAACCTGGCTACGGCGTACCAAAGACATGCCAAAACGTACAACCTTCGGTCCAACCCACAATGTGTAACTTATACGGTGGGGGAGAAAGTGCTCAAGCAAACGTTTGACCTGTCGAATAAGGGGAAGGGATTTTGCAAAAAACTAGCTCCAAAATACGAACCAGCGGTAGTCCGCAAAGTCCTTGGGTCCCATACCTACGAGCTAGAAGATCTGACCGGGAAAAGGTTTAGGGTCTACTTCGCCAATAGGCTGAAGAAGATGCACTCTTCTCATCCAAGCCATTAAGTGGAAATTCCGAGCTATGTACCTCCGAATGGAGCGACCACAGATTACGATGAGCAAGAAAACACCGTTAAGGGTAACTAGCATCTTAGGACAATCTTGAAGAACTCGTACAGGAACGTCTCAGGACAGACCTGTTCTTGTAGATACCAAGATTGACCTTAATTAGCTAAAGTTGTTTACCAGCTACGAATATGCTTCCACGAAGACCATTAATCAATCACGATTTATTAAAAAAAATATGAATGGGTAACCCACACATCAGCCTTCAAGGTAGAAGTAACGACCAGATAACAAAAGAGTCGCGAAGCGTTTCGAAGGACGAATGTAAATAGTTTGTATATAGTAGATTAGTTTATTAATATATTTCTTCCCTAGCGTAAACTTTCTAATATTATTGTTTAGTAATAACTGTTAGTTTTATACTCTAGAATACTCGCGATTATCCAACGATGGTCGAAACCCATTCGGCATCCTTCCTTCCTTGAGGGAATATTTGCCATCCAGAATGTAAATAAGCTGCATACTCCTTTCCATCCGAAGGGACATTTGCCCGTTGTATATATTGTTTTTGTTGTTGTTTTTTTTGTTGATGATTCGTCTTCCTACGTAGATGAAATGTATATTAGATTTGTTTCAAAACACATACCTTAAGAGCTTCTCTCTATAGTGCGCGATTTATCCCTCGTAGGAACATATTCGGGTTTAAGTAGCCAAACCTTTTCTCGTTCATTTTCTATCGTATCCTATACCGCATCCTTTCCTTCCTGGTTCCCATACATCAACAATTTCCTTTTTACATCCTGGTGTTTACATATCCTATCCATTTCCACTTCAATACACCGAAATATCCTGTCCTGCTGTCACATATCCTCAAATCCTTCCTCTTGCCATACATTGAAATATCCATTCCTGTTCACATCCATGTAGTTTTTTTCAATCGCAACTTAGTTTCTCTTTCATCCAACTTCTTTTTTTCATGATCTTCATAGTATTCCTGTCATCAATTTATCCTTAGATTTTCCATCATTCCAATCGTATATTTTCCTTAGCCAGTCCCGTCCTTCATCAAATTTCCATCCCTTATCCTTCATCCAAATTGCATAATTTCCTCAGCCAGTTCCTTCCTTCCTTACCCATCCGTTCCTTCCACGCTAGCAGAGTATCGATCTCCCCCCAGGCACGGTCGGTCCTAACCTGAAAAAAAAACAACCTTTACACCTGATTTGGAACGCATACCTGATTGTACTATCCGTTTTTCCGCAGTGGTCGGTCCACCATTTCCTTCTCGGACACGATGCTTTTTTTCCCTGGATCAATTTTTTCTCGCGATTCCGATCGAGTTTTCCGTCGGAACAACCTCGCACACACGATTCTTTTTCACATTTGACACTTTTTCTCTTTTGACGTTTCTTCTAAGATGCTGTTGAGCTTGTATGTTAGGTAGACCGGTAATGATCGCGTGTCGGAATACGTAACGTAGACGGATTCTGATGCGGTTGATATGTGAGGGGTGCGTGAATGAGTTTGTTTTCGTGTGAATATTTTTCTTGAAGAATTTTGTTATCGGACAAGTTCTGGTGTTTAAAAATTCTTTTAAGAGAGTTTTTCGTTTCGAGGTCGTAATTGACATTAATTTCAGAGATGCTTCTCTGTGTGGTGAATTGCGGTTTGGAACAGGTTTATTTTGTGAGGAAAGTTTGTACCCTATAATCTCGCTGCATGCTGGGGCAGGGTTACAAACTGGACTCACTAGTCCCAGTGTTTCACGTAGGTGAAATATTTCGAGAGTATTGTCTTCGCGAATCGGTACGTCCTGGTGTAGAAGATAATATTCCGGTCATTATTTCTGTGAGCTTGCTCAAGGTTTGTCGACACCTTTGAGTTGAAGCTAAATTTTTGTACTTTGTTTGAATGTGGGTTTGAATGGGAGGTATGAATGCGCAGTGCGAACGGTTTCAACAGTCATCGAGAAAGGGCGTTAATTAACTTTTTTTGTGAGATTTGTTTCTTTTGTCAAGCACTTTACACGTTATAGCTATACAGTCGATTTGGCCTAAAGTTATATTTCAGATTTTATTAGTTCAACTTTTGCTGGAGACTGGAGACGAATGTCGATGATAGTCAGTGGCAGGCCTTATCTGTGATGGATAAGGTGCTGTAAATAGAGAATGAGCCAACTTCGTTGGTGATGACCATATATGACCCCAAAAGTTGAACATGATTTTTGAATGCGACTTGATGTGGCCTACGAAAATTTGATTGGTGTATTCTTTCCAATCAAATTTTCGTAAATTTAGTAGCGAATGATGTAACGAGTACATTATTGTAAATATGTAAATGTATATAGTTATAATTTAACTTAGTTCTGTTTATATTATTAATATTTAATTTTCGTTGTTCATGTTTACCGCGTTCATAAAATCGAGCTGCTACGGTAGCGCGAGAGAGACTTCTTTAAAATAGACTTGCTATAATCCACTTGAGTTACCACCGTTCTTCGCACGCGCCAATTTGTAGTTTGCTTTGCCTAGCGTCGCTACCGATGGGAGTGTAATTTGGCTACCGAAAGAGGCTATCGACCTTATCAAGAGTTCACGAACCCTTGCATCCTTCGGTGAAGAGTCTGTTTCACTCTGATGGCTGGCAAGAGACAGGCTGGCACACTTGAAGCCACCCGTAGAAATGAGATGCTGTTATGCAGCTGGGGAAACTCGGGACTGTTAATGCGAATTCGAGAATGTCGCTATTGTCCACTTCGTGGAAAATACGTCATATCCGCTAACGAAGACCTTCAAACCGCGGTTAATCTGAGGATTTCCAAAGCCCAATAAACCACTTTGAACTAATCAGTGGAAGAGGCAAGAGTGGTTCGTCATTTGTTCGCGCCGTGATGTGTTCAGCGTGGTAATTAAATTCGGCCTTAAAAGTTTCACCCAGTTCAATAATCAGTTTCCCTTCCCTAACAGAATAGCAATTGATAGTGAAACCCAAATTAGCTTGGCGATTCTTGTGTGCGCACCGAAGAAGATTTTAAGGTAAACCCGTAATTTTGGTTACCAAAAAAATGTGCTTGTGCTTATTTGTTCCCGTGCAACGGCAATCTATTTCACAGGTTCGTGGCAGCCGTCGAACGTCCAAAGCATCACATCTCCTCGTTGGTAACCACTCTTGACCCCGCGGTTCGTCTCAAGGTTGGTCCCGGTGGTACACGTGGCCGGAAGAAGGCAGCATCCGTCAAACCGCGCCTTGGCAGGACCATTCGACTACCGAAACGCAGTACCAGCACACCCAGTACATTTTCCGGTGACGACCGGGAGATTTGGCGGCACTACCCCGCCAGCAGTCCACGAATCGGCGGTGAAGATTATCGTCGTACATTAGGCGCGATCAGGAGTCATCGCACGTCGCATCAGCAGCAGCAGCAGTAGAAGGAATCGCCGTCTCCCGCCCAACATCGTCACGTAAAACCTAGGTCGTGAGTAGAGTGTTTTTATGTTTGTGATGTCCATGCGCATGGGGTCACCATAGACGGCCGTACCCTACCGTCCAGTTTTGCCATCCGTGGCTCGCCCATATAGATTGCCGTTCAATTAGCACAGCACTGAACAAAGCACACCTCGAGAGGACGCACAATGGGTAGTATTGCGTCGCACTAGATAGGAGAGAGGATGATTGAAGGGAAGGGAAAACTGCCTAGCTAGGTCTAAAGGAATCGCAGAATGAGGAAAGTGAAGAAATAGAAATAAACGTATTGATGTAGCGAAAATGTGCTGTTTGCGATATAGCAGAAAATGTATCCCGTAGGGTAAATGTACTGATTGTCGTCTTGGTGAAGTTTTTCAGTTCTAGTTAAATCGTGTCGTGTTAGTTTTTTTGGTTGTTTGTTCTTTTACTGGGGAGGTTGGCCCCGATACCATCCGGAATCACTCTCTAGTCGAACTCTGGTTGATCGAATTGGCGGTTTGGACTTTGCCAGTGATGATAACAACCCGCGAGTGTAATCTTCGTTTCGGAATAAATTCGCATTAGCCGTTTCGGATTATCTTTGGCTCGTATAGCACGCGGATCATCGACGCGGACGGACTGTGTCTCCAGCTAACTTGCTTCCTTCCTAAAGAGAGGAAAACCAGAACCTTCTCCCGAGGGGTCTCACTAGGCCGGGCAGCTCTATAACAGGTGGGTGGTCTCTCAACTGAGAGTGGCGCATAAACCACCCACTTACCTACCTCGGAAGCTCGTTAGGCTGGCCAGTTACAATTCTCACCGGTAGATCGCGGGATTGGCGAGAGGTTGGTCTCGTGCCGGAGGATGATGCGGGTTCCCTGCTAGGTCGACTTCTCATCATGTTCAGAGGCGCGGAATGCTCACTATCATAGTCGCTGCAATCTGCATCGATCTGATTGATCGGGCGGCGTGCTTGATTATCTATCGTTGTCTGTTGCATTTGCGGGTCTGCTGCATCGATACGATAGTTAAGCCGAATGAGATGCTGCAAATCATTTATTTCGACGATCGAGATTTTTGATCTGTAATGCTGCCGCATATTATCCCAAATCACTTCGAATTTTCTTCGCCTCGAAAGTGGTTTGGATAACATTCGGTTCAGCTTCTCGAACTCTGTCACGAAAGCGATAAACGATTCTCCCCGCAGTTGCTTGCGATCTTGGATTTTGGACCGAATCCCCTGGTCCTTGTTCGGGTTCCCGAACCGGTAGGTGATGTTCGTTTCAAATACCTCCCATGTGTCCAGGTCGTCCACGTATGGAAAGAACCAGTCCAACGCAGCCCCCTCGAGTAGCATATGGATGTCTCTCAGTAAGATTTGCTTGGATACACCCTCCCGTTCTGCTAACTTTCTCACCTTGTATAGGAAGTTTTCTACTGTTAGGGACCTTGACTCTCCCGTGAATCGCAACTTCCATTTTTCCACACGTCCATACCCTTCATCTCGTCTACCATGTCTCGTTCTGCGTTGTGGGATTTCGGGTTGCCAACCCAACTGTCTTGTCGATCGATAGCTTCCGTGACTGGACCACTCGTCTTCTACGCTGTTTCTGTTCCACTGACGTCGTCGCCTTCCATCTTCGTTGTCGCTCGATTCAGTATCCTGGTCCTGTCCCGAGAAACCTGGCAATTGGTCGCGCGGAGGTTGAACTCTATCCTGGCCGGTTCTTCCCTGGTCGATGCCGCGCATCTCTTCTCTTTCGTGGCGTTGTGTTTCCCAGTTCGTAGCTTCATGAAACCCACTTTTTGTGTTCTGCACGTTGTTGGTTTTGACCTGTTCCATCAGCTCTACCAGTGTCTTTTTCATATTCGTCCATTCTTTCTGTGAAACCGTGATCATCGAGCCATCAATCACTGGAGTTTGTTTTTGGACTGTCCCCTTCGACGTGTCTGGCGGATTTTGGAGGATGAATTCCTGAGTCCCCTGGTTTGTCGGCAGTGTAAACCCGCCTACCTGATTTGACATGGCTGTACCCCCTTCGGCCCCTTGGATAATGTTGTTAATTTGGTCCTTATACGGGGACAGCGGTGGTCCAAACTGAAAATCTACTATAACCTTCTCAATTCGTCGTATTAGCTCCCTCCTCTCTTTCTTTTCTTCTTCACTGAAAGCCAAACACCGTTTCATCCGATACCAGTAATGCAGTACTCTAGATTCTAATTTCGGTTCCACCTTTCTCGACAATGCCTTCTCTAAATTCACGATTCTTCCTTCTATATACGGGCCCTCGTCCCTGATATTCAGAGATGACCGATAGTTTCGACATTCCTGTTGATCTTCCCTGAACAAACTTCTTAGCTGCCTTTGTTTCCCTGGTAAGTCAAGTTTAAATACCTCTTCTGGTTGCCCACGAATCATTAATTCATAGTCAACTTCTTCTTGATTGAGATCTTCCGCGTGTGCGAAAAGTCGATTCATTTTGTAGCATTCACCCCGTTATAGCAAGTAATAAGGTGATGTAGGCGTACGTATAATGTAATTATAAATGCGAAAAAGCTTAGATTATATTAGGATAACCAATAAATAACAAAGAAAATATAATGTAATGATTGGAAAAAATAAATTAACATGCAAATAACAAATATATAATATGGATTAACTAAATAATGGAAATAATATGTACAATTGAGAAAAGTCCCCTTTTCAGAGGAAAAGTTACCACACAAAAAAACTTCTTTCTTCGTCAACCTGTATTGCACAGAAATTTTCATTTTCTTTGAACACCAATCGAAATTGGTAAGAAAACTAAAAAAACCTAGTTTTGTTGGGTGCCAATGTGACTCGGCTGCAACGAAACTAAAAGCCTGGTATTGTTGGGCGCCAATGTAACTGGCCAGCCTAACGAGCTTCCGAGGTAGGTAAGTGGGTGGTTTATGCACCACTCTCAATTGAGAGACCACCCCCTGTTATAGAGCTGCCCGGCCTAGTGAGACCCCTCGGGAGAAGGTTCTGGTTTTCCTCTCTTTAGGAAGGAAGCAGTCCGTTCGCGTCGATGATCCGCGTGCTATACGAGCCAAAGATAATCCGAAACGGCTAATGCGAATTTATTCCGAAACGAAGATTACACTCGCGGGTCGTTATCATCACTGGCAAAGTCCAAACCGCCAATTCGATCAACCAGAGTTCGACTAGAGAGCGATTCCGGATGGTATCGGGGCCAACCTCCCCAGTAAAAACCAAACAACCAAAAAAAACTAACACGACACGATTTAACTAGAACTGAAAAACTTCACCAAGACGATAATCAGCACATTTACCCTACGGGATGCAGTTTTCTGCTATATCACAAACAGCACATTTTCGCTACATCAATACCTTTATTTATACAATCCTCCTTCAGTTTCTCATTCCGATATTCGTTTTTTTTTTTTTTTTTTAAATAGCCCGCCTCTTACCCCCACACCAAAAAGCTCACAAACGGAGCCCCCTGGTAGTGGACACATCAGTTCTCAGCGTACAAAAAAAAAAGGTCAGCACAACAAAACAAAGTTACGAATCGCGGAAACGCTGAGAACAAAAAAAAAACAATACGAGACCGACAAAACACAAAATTTGACAAGAAGCTACGGCGAGTACCCAGCGGAAAAGAATCCTTTTAAGGGTCCCATCGTAGCTTTGCAGGAAGCTCATAATAATTTAAATTTATTTATTACTTATTGCTATAAAAAATGCATTTATCAATTGTTTTTATTTAAAAAATGTTAACCAATTATAGCTAAAGGAATAAGCTCGATTGGTGGTGAACGAAGTTTATATTAAAAATTCTCCTATTTTATTTTTTAAAATTAGTTTCAATTTTGCTTGGAAACGAGTGCGACATGTTATTTGCTTTAAATCCGTAGGAAGCTGGTTGAATAGCTTAGGTCCGATGAAAGAAATGCGTCTTTGACCAAGGTTCGTGGATACTCTGGAGTATAATAAATGATTGGCTTGTCTGGTGCTGTGAGCTCGAATTCCTGTCGTAAATTCTAGATTATTATGAGCAATAGTATTATGCAAAGCATTGTGGATGTGGATGTACATTATTGTTTGGTAGTTAGTCAACCCAAGCAAAGGTAAAATGTTATGGGCATTATTATTGTATAACAAAATAGTAGGGTACATAAATGGTTTTTTATAAATAATTTTAAGACATCTGTTTTGAAGCGTTTGTAGCTTTTTCAGATTCGAAATACTGGCACGGCCCCACACAGATACAAGGTAGTTCAGCAATGAGTGGATGTGCGCATAATAAAATTTTAGAAGTACATGCTAGGGAACAAAAGAGCATACTTTACGCATAGCCCCACATAACGATGCAACTTTTCTCTCTATAGATGTTATATGCTCAATCCAGGAGAGTGTGGGGTCTAAGTGAAGTCCTAAATATTTGAAACAGTTAGTTTCTTGAATTACAGACTGTCCCATTCTTGGGTCTGGATGCACGCCTATAGCTCTTCTAGATGAACGAAACAGCATATATTTAGTTTTTGATAGGTTCAAGGAAAGAAGGTTTTCGTTGAAATACGTCGTTAGTGTTTTTAAATCCGATTCCATGTCGCGTACAATATCCAGGCAGTTGTTGTTCGGGTAGAACAACGCGGTGTCATCCGCGAATAGACGAGGAGTCCCTTTTAACCCGAGTCTACCTAGGTCATTGATATACAATAAAAATAACAGTGGCCCAATATTACTGCCTTGGGGCACTCCTATTTCTATTGGTCTATAAGAGCTACACGAGTCTCCAATAGATACGAATTGGTTCCTATGCGACAGATAGCTACGAATAATATGATTTGCTAATCCCCTGATACCATAGCATTCTAACTTCTTAAGCAGGATTGAGTGATCCAGAGTATCGAATGCTTTTTTTAGGTCCAGAAAAAGGGCACCAACAATTCTTTTGCTATCAATTTGACTAATGATGGAGTCAATTAGTTCGGTCATTGCAATTAAAGTGCTGCAGCCCTGTCTGAACCCATACTGGTAGTTGTAAATTATGTTGTGTTTGTTCAAAAACTCGAGTAGTCGAGTGATGAGCAATTTCTCAAGAATTTTATTGAAAACGCACAATGTTGAAATTGGTCTATAGTTGGAAGGTTGGTTTGGATCACCAGCTTTGAAAATTGGAATTACTCGGGCTATTTTTAAACAATCTGGGTACCTGCCGGTTTGGATTATTAAATTAAAAGCTTTGGTTAGGATATTTGCAAAAGTGGTACAGTTATTCTTAAGAACACTAGCGGGGATCTTATCAGGACCACAACTGTTATTTTTTTCGAGGCCTTTAATCAAAAGGATCACTTCGTTTATGGTTGCAGGACGCAAGAAGATTGTTTCTTGGACGTGTTGTATATTTGTAATAGGATTTGAGTTGGGACTCGTGGGAATATTGTCAGACAATTTTTTGCCAATACTAGAGAAATATTCGTTGAAAACATTACATACTTCTTTAGTCTCAGTGACTCTGATATCATTGGAAATTAGGCTGATGGGAACATCCGACTTTGAACGACCAAAAATGGTATTAATATTTTTCCAAAGTTTTGAATGAGTTGTGTTGGATAGAAGGTTTTCAAAGTAGGCCTTTTTGCACCGCTTTTTCATTACATTAACTTTTTTAGTTATGTGTTGCAGAAGAGCTTTGAGGTTTTCATCATTGGGGTTATTTTTTACTCGTTTCAGATAATTACTTTTGATTTTAATCAGTGTCCACAAATCGAAATTGATCCAGGGGCAAAAAACGCCTTTACATTTAAAAGTTTTGGAGACCGTTCTAGTGTTTTCCGCAAGTAAAGAATTGTAGGTTGTGATGATATTTGTAAGACATACATCTACATCATCAATCAACTCGATGTTTTCTATGAAATTTTGGAAGTCGTTATTGAGTTTTTCATGATTGATTATTGATTTCGTCAAATTAACGGGTTCTCTTTTTACTGCAAGTTTATATGAAGATATAATTTGAACGTGATCACTAACTATGGTGTAAACCGTGTCGTTTCGTAAGCGAGCAGCATCCTCCAGTCTACAAACAACGTGATCAAGAATATTTGAACTAGCTGGGCGAGTCGGAAATGTGTTCGTACATATGAAACCATACGATTCCAGGAGAGTTTTATAACGTGAGACGACATTGTTATTCGATAGGTTAACCGGTATATTGAGATCTCCTACAATGAAACAGGGGCGCGAATTTGAAGCGGAAGCGAGAACACTTTCAAGCTTGGCAAGGAATTGACCAATATCGTAAGATGGAGGGCGATAAAAACAATGCACATCGAAATAATGTTGCATTATGCAGAGTTCGATGTGAGCATGATGAAAGCCGTTAACAACAGTGTTCAGCACTACTCTATGAGAAATATTTTTCCTGACGTAGATAGCTACTCCACCGTTCGATTGTTCTCTACAGGAAAAAATCCCATTATAGCCCCTAATTTTAAAGATATCTTCATTGCCCGACTTGATCCACGTTTCCCCGATAACAAGCACATCAATTAATTTATTGCAACGATCCAATGTTTGCAAGATTTGATCAAATTTACAAAGCTCATTCATACCCCTTATATTCCATTGCAAAATATTCAGCGATTTACTATTATTCATTGAAACACTCGCATTATAACTGTCTATATCATCGTGAAAGAAATTTTCTATATAAGCCATTGAAATGAAATGTAAATTATATGTAAAAGAGCAAAATGTTATAAAAGCAAGAAGCACTATTCCCTCGGGATATTGTTTGTTCGTTTTCTTTTGGGTGATGGAGAAATATTCGCAGGTAGCGAGTCTGCAGCGTCAGAAGAACCATTTGAATATAGGCTAGTTATGCGGTTTAGATCATTCCGGTTTCTAATTATTTCAGGTTTTGCTTTTTCATTTTTCTTAACAAGAACAACTCCTCGACCGGACCAGACATATTTAATGTTGAGAAACTCCTGACGCTCGCGCATTTCGTTCAATAGTTCTAAGCAAAGTGGGGTTAACTCATCGCGAATCGCAACATTTGTAGGTTTGCCATTGATGACCAGGGAATCGTCGATCGAAGTAGAGATCAGTCTACCAAACTCCTTTTTTTTGGTGAACAAAATCTCCTTCACGGTCCTATCTGTGAAAACCACTTTTATGGGAACCAAACTATTTGTTGCTTTTTTACCTGGTGACAACCTTTCGGCAGACACCACTGAGGAACGGTCTAGGTTAGCACCAATGCAATGAGCAATTTTGATAACTAATTCAACGGTATTTTCATTACAGAGGAAGGGGACTCCCAGAAAAATGGCATTGTTTGAGACGTTATCCCGAACAGTTTTGTCTAAGTTCATCTCAAGTTTGTTTACATTTTCATAAAGGCAAGATTGTTTTTTTCTTAAGGAACTTATCTCTTGTTTTAGGGCCTCGTTTTCAGATTTTAGATCTCGAAAGTCTGAGACAATTGAATCAAATTTCGTAGATAGGAAATCTTGCGAATTTTCAATAGCAGAGGTAATCGATCTAAATTCTGCCCTCAGGTTCTGCATTTCACAAGCCACAGCACTCGCGACTGTTATTTTCAGCTCTGACCCGAGAGCGGCTACAATATCACTTTTGTTAGTTTTCATTTCAATAATCTTTTTATAAATGTCCGAACAGTTGGGTGTGCAAAAGTACATATTTTCTTTTACGCGACGAACGGCATTGCCAATGATATTGCGGCATTTGTAATGAGCGCTTTTAAAGCAGTACAAGCAGGTTACCAGTTTGTTCGAGTCAGTCTCCCTTTTTTACATTCAACGCAAATAACATCATCAGTATCCATCGCAATTAAGACAAAAAAGAATACAATAATAAAGCACAAGGCACACTAGATTAAACAAATAAACTAAAATTGTACATCAAAACACAAAAAAACTTCACTATATTTGCTGGAAAGAAAAGTAATAACAGGCACGATGCAATTTCGGTTTCCGTGCAGAAGTGCCCAGTTTGAGCAAGCGATGTCCGATACCCACCTGCACCGATCAGAAGTGCATCTGAAAAAAATAACAATATCGTTGCCACTCACAGAGCGATACAAACAATCAGCTGCGATGATGGCTGAACACCGGGGGCAAATGATAACAGTCACTACGTTGAGACAGTCTGGCACAACGACAGAGAATTACTCACACACCTACTAACTGTTTGATTACAGCAGTACGCAGCGAAAACAGTCCTAGCCGCACCGAAACCGTCCCTTATACACAAATTACCTGCTTATATCCACAGAGCTGACCCAGAACCAACCCAAAAACACACCGGCTAGTTGGCTAGTTGTATGTAGCGAGCAAGCCCTAGCCAGATGGTAGAGCACAAGTATGAGATGTGTACGGGCTGAATACAAGAGACACCCCGGCAGATGAGCGCTTACACTATACACCGATTGCGCCACTGTGACCGCTCATATGAGAGGCAAATATAGGCAAATTGACACAGCTGATCGCTACAGATACACTATCACAGTATCGCACTACTCAAAAATGGTTGAATTGCGGTACGCCGAATGCGAAACCGATATTCATGCACTTAATACACTATTTACCGACCAAAATAACACCAGCCTCCTATTCCTATCACTGCAGAAAATAATGAAACACTAATTGACATATATTTCACCAACAAAACACTTAAAAAACACACGTAAATTAACGAAAGTGTAGGAACCCTAAATGACTTGCGTTAACCACCAAAGAGCAGTGCTGCCAAAAAAAGACCTAGCTAGGCAGTTTTCCCTTCCCTTCAATCATCCTCTCTCCTATCTAGTGCGACGCAATACTACCCATTGTGCGTCCTCTCGAGGTGTGCTTTGTTCAGTGCTGTGCTAATTGAACGGCAATCTATATGGGCGAGCCACGGATGGCAAAATTTGATGGTACGGCCGTCTATGGTGACCCCATGCGCATGGACATCACAAACATAAAAACACTCTACTCACGACCTAGGTTTTACGTGACGATGTTGGGCGGGAGACGGCGATTCCTTCTACTGCTGCTGCTGCTGATGCGATGTGCGATCACTCCTGATCGCGCCTAATGTACGACGATAGTCTTCACCGCCGATTCGTGGACTGCTGGCGGGGTAGGGCCGCCGAATCTTGCGGTCGTCACCGGAAAATGTACTGGGTGTGCTGGTACTGCGTTTCGGTAGTCGAATGGTCCTGCCAAGGCGCGGTTTGACGGATGCTGCCTTCTTCCGGCCACGTGTACCACCGGGACCAACCTTGAGACGAACCGTGGGGTCAAGAGTGGTTACCAACGAGGAGATGTGATGCTTTGGACGTTCGACGGCTGCCACGAACCTGTGAAATAGATTGCCGTTGCACGGGAACAAATAAGCACAAGCACATTTTTTTGGTAACCAAAACTACGGGTTTACCTTAAAATCTTCTTCGGCGCGCACACAAGAATCGCCAAGCTAATTGGGTTGCACTATCAATTGCTATTCTGTTAGGGAAGGGAAACTGATTATTGAACTTGGTGAAACTTTTAAGGCCGAATTTAATTACCACGCTGAACACATCACGGCGCGAACAAATGACGAACCACTCTTGCCTCTTCCACTGATTAATTCAAAGTGGTTTATTGGGCTTTGAGAATCCTCAGATTAACCGCGGTTTGAAGGTCTTCGTTAGCGGATCTGACGTATTTTCCACGAAGTGGACAATAGCGACATTCTCGAATTCGCATTAACAGTCCCGAGTTTCCCCAGCTGCATAACAGCATCTCATTTCTACGGGTGGCTTCAAGTGTGCCAGCCCGTCGCTTGCCAGCCATCAGAGTGAAACAGACTCTTCACCGAAGGATGCAAGGGTTCGTGAACTCTTGATAAGGTCGATAGCCTCTTTCGGTAGCCAAATTACACTCCCATCGGTAGCGACGCTAGGCAAAGCAAACTACAAATTGGCGCGTGCGAAGAACGGTGGTAACTCAAGTGGATTATAGCAAGTCTATTTTAAAGAAGTCTCTCTCGCGCTACCGTAGCAGCTCGATTTTATGAACGCGGTAAACATGGATAACGAAAATTAAATATTAATAATATTAAACAAAACTAAGTTAAATTATAACTACAGAACTATATACATTTACATATTTACAATAATGTACTCGTTACAACATCAGCTAAAGCCCTGGTAGAAAATTGTATGCTCATATACGGATGTCCAAATACGATTGAATCCGATTTGGGAACCGAATATAAAAATGAAATTTTCGAAAACATCTGCAAAATGTTGCAAATCCAACAAAAATTCTCAACAAGTTATCATCCGGAAACAGTAGGAGTCCTGGAAAGAAACCATCGATGCTTAAATGAATATTTGAGAAGTTTCATTAATGATGAGCATGACGATTGGGATTCATGGCTTAACTACTACACCTTCAGCTATAATACCACACCTCATACAGACCATACGTATAGTCCTTTCGAGTTAGTGTTTGGAAAACTTGCTAACATACCAACTCAATTTACAAATGCTTCCTCAATAGATCCAATTTACAATTACGAATCCTACATGAATGAACTAAAATATAAGCTGCAATGTACGGCTAAAAAAGCAAAAACTCTTCTTGAAAAAGCTAAAGCAATAAGAATACAGAATCAAAAACCAATTTCAAATCCAATACACGTATCGATAGGTAATAAAATTTTGTTAAAAAAGGAAAAAAACGAAAATTGGACCCAGTATATGATGGGTCATTCGAAGTTATAGAAATAATACACCCCAACGTGAGAATAAAAAATATTGTTAACCAAAACGAAAAAATAGTTCATAAAAATCGAGTAATCTTGTATGATACTTAATGAATGATAGTACCATGTAAAATCATTCCTCCTAAAAGGAGAGAAGAGTGTAGCATGTAAGAAAGTGAAATTTACCGAAATAATATGATTATATATAATGATTATAATGACCACATTTTGTGAGAGGTATTTGACGTCAGAACCTAAAATGATCTTCAACCATTTTTCCCCTAAAGAGTGGTGGTGTGGCATGTGTATCACACATGTCATCGACCCACGGTCATTCCCAGTAAAATGCACACGTTGCGTCTTGCTGAGCTTACAGAAATATTGCCTTCCCCCTGTTACCGGGCTAAACTGTTGCTAAGCTGCATGTAGCGCGTCAGCGTTGATCGTGCGGTCTCTTTCTAATATATCCTCTCTCACGATCAACGTAGCGATCAATGATTGGCTCACAAATACATAATGACTTCAGGTACCTCCAAATTGCATAGGCTAGGATAAGTTATATCTCTGAATAAATAATACTGAATACTTTGAACAATGCATGAGCACGCATCGTGCTTTCAATTAATATCACCCCCATATAAGACGAGAGGACCACAACAGCGTCCTTAGCTGTTGCAACACGTGTCGTGGATTTTGCTGGTTGCTGCTGTTGCTGTGGCGTCCCTAGCCTTGGCAATCCGTGCTGTGGTGCTACTACCGTGCACTTTTATCAACTGTTCCTGCCATACGCGCATTGAACTACCTTTTTTGGAGCTTTTCAGCGATTTATGCTGGCGTGGTCTGGCAATTCCGGAAGGTATTATTGAAATCCAGTACGGTCGGTACTGCAACGAGTTCCTGTTGGCTGTATAGAATATAAGGCACTTTTTACCTTGGAACAGGTGAGCACCTTTCCAAGTTTCTTTACCACGTTTTGCCTTTGTCATATAGAAAGGTTATGCAATCACTCTGAAAAACGTCAACCTAATCCCGGCCCGGAGGGCCGAGTGTCATATCCCATTCGACTCAGTTCGTCGAGATCGGAAAAAGTCTGTATGTGTGTGTGTATGTATGTGTGTGTATATGTGTGTATGTGTGTGTGTATGTATGTGCGTATGTGTCAAATAATGTCACTCATTTTTCTCAAAGATGGCTGGACCGATTTGCCCAAACTTAGTCTCAAATGAAAGGTGCAACCTTCCCATCGGCTGCTATTGAATTTTGGATCGATCGGAATTCTGGTTCCGGAATTACGGGTTTCAGAGTGCGGCCACACAGAAATTTCTCATATAAACTATAGGAAAAATTAAAAATAGAATTTTTATTTTTGATGCTAAATGTGTTCAAGGTGCATGAAACGTCAAGATTTGATGCAAACTCGAAAAAAAAAATTTGACAACGAATCGCTTTTTCGGATTTTGGCACATTTTTGCCTTTCTCATATAGAAAGGTTATGCAATCACTCTGAAAAACGTCAACCTAATCCCGGCCAAATTTTTTTTCGACTCGCATAAGGTTTTGTAGCCAGCCCTGGTCGATCCATAGCAAGCGTGCATCTTATGCGCCACTTCCCGTAGGAAGACTGCACGCCAAGATTTGTTTGCCCGGATGAGACTCTTCTTAGGGCGAGTCCCTGAAGAAGATTCACCTAGAAGAAATTAATCAGGATCGAACCAGACAGGCTTATCAAAAATTAGCCTCCAAAAGTCGGGTAGACGACCCTATTATCAGCAGCAGCAATCATTAAAAAAAACCTCATCACCCTCAGAGAATCGGCGGTAAGAAATTCCCCATACCTAAATTATCCTCACTGGAACTGCAGCCACTCACCACCAGGTGGCACAAACATGCTGAAAGCGAAGCTTTCACCACTCATCAAATTCCGCCAAGCGGAAGACAGTGAAACGAAACGAAGACTACAGAACGAAATGACGTAACCATACTTAAACGAGACTAAAACCTTGAGGGAGTACTACACCGATTTACAAACATTTTACTATTTTACACTAAACAACATTTATTCTACGGTCATGAACGGAGGATTTATATTTCTATTTCATGTTTGTATTTTCTAGCTTTTAACTTTCTAGGCCTATCTCTCTAATGGTGTGCGTATTTTCTCCCTACTTGTGCTCATTGACCATAGCTAATGTGCTTTCTCTTCTCCAAATTTTGTGACGTCACCTCACGGCTCCAGCGTATCAACGGCAAGCTTTGCACCCGGGTGGCTAATTAATCAAAAGGGTTGTGTGTGGCGTTCTTGAATGGCGAAACTAAATCATCATGGCCGACACACAACCTACTTCATGGACGCGTCCCTAAATCTAGCCGTCCGTGGACGACTTCTCGAGCGTTTTGCGCTCTGACGGCTCAAATTACTGTGGCGTCCTCCCTGGACGCCACCCTTCACTTTTAATTAGCAAGAACGATACGACTCACCAGTTCTGCTGCTGTTGGTTTCTGCTGCTGTCGATCGTTCTGCTGCGATGACGGGCGATGATGGGCGATCGGCCGCGCCGGTTTCTGACCAGCGGTTGTTAGTTGCTGCTGATGCTTGCTTTAATCGGCCGGAAAAGTTGCGATGATCTTTTCGGCGGTTGAAGAAAACGGCTTGTAGACGGACCGTCCTTCCTTCCGGCGGCGTGACGGTACCGGGTTCAAATTTCATCCGATGCGCTTGGACCTGCGCGCGTGTGGTTTTGCTCCTCTCTTCTTCCTCTCGTTCGTCGTAGCCGTGTCAAATAAAAGAGGTGCCGTCTGGCTATTGCAAACGGGGTCATTAGCACATGGGGAGGGTCAATGGCACTATAATTTTGATTATTACCTTTCTCCTGAATTCGCACGCACTTTACCACACGCTAGCGTTTGTTACGAACTTACAGACAACTAATGGAACAGGAGAGACAAGAAATTTAGACTAATTCAAAGTACTATTACGACACTTTACATACTTGGAAACTAAACCGGACAAAACTACGCGCACTTTCACTATGTTTGGCGGACTGGGACGAAATGGACTAGCAGCGTTAATCCTCAGATTAGGGAAGGTAATTTCGTACGAACTTACAGGAAGCGCGTATTTTCCCGCAAATTTCTTCAGACACGTTCGGAAATCAACGACCCTACTAGCTGTTTTATTTTGTCAGCTAACCTTTGGCTCTATCTGTCTCATTCCATCATGCATCCCAAGCGAAGGATCGTCATGGTTTTCGTCTTCAGGAGAATCTCAACAGGCAATTTAATTTCTTCCCCTCGCGGAGAGGAGTATTTGCTAGGGTGTTGCGCAAGAGTCGATCAACGGTAGGTTGTCTAACTCTTGGCACAAACAAATCAGACTGGTTCTACAAAATTTGAAAAATATTGCTGAACGTGACATGACCGCTACATAACACCAGGCTTGTTTTACGAAAATTTGGTATTAGGATTAATACCAAATTTTCGTAAGGGACAATTTTACGAAAATAACTAAGACTAACAATAGAAAAAACTACAATTACTATTTACAAAATGTTATGTACAACTAATCCTAGGTTCGCCTTGAATACAGAAATACTGATGGATTTGACATTTCCCCTGCTGCGGTCCGGTAATTCAGATATATAACACTCAAAGACTGCAACAAATCCCGAATACTGGCATTGATACCAAAATATTGAAATTTTAGATGAAGCCGAAACCCCAACACTACAACATACACTGAGTTTCTTACGACTCTCAATGAAACATAATTCCCATTATAACTTCATGAATACTGCAAGAAACAGGCTTATTGAGCTCCAGAACTACTCCAATCCTTACGTTGGAAATGTATCCCTTCACTCAATTTACCGCACAGTTTTGTCTTCTGAAAGCACCTCAGAGCTCTTCCCTGAATAAACACTTTCTACTAGACAAAACGCAGAACTGAAGTTCATAATTTCCTTTGCAGTGACTCGAACGCCGAAATAGTTCAGCTAGTGAGAAATCTGCACATAATTCCCTCGAAAATCCCCCGAAAATA
Organism: Topomyia yanbarensis; assembly: GCF_030247195.1. NCBI lineage: Eukaryota > Metazoa > Arthropoda > Insecta > Diptera > Culicidae > Topomyia > Topomyia yanbarensis. The sequence goes on from NC_080672.1 coordinate 230,000,337, forward strand.
TCTCCCAAAACAATCATTTTGGTTATGTATTAACGCCGGATGTATTCCGACAATACGAACACATACCCTAAAATGACCACATATCCCATAAATCCATCTTACGTTACATTTCCTATGTCGAAAAAAACTTTCGACAAAACGGAAATGCAACAAAAATGAAAAAGTACCCAACCCTATTAAAGCTCCCTTCAACTCACGCATACACTGAACTACCAACCCGCAACGAAGAGAAACGTCAAACTGAAAAATATTCGAAGTGATGTGTCGTGTGTTGTGTACATTGGAAACTATACAGGTAATTTATCAAATATTCACATTAAATGGCTCAAAAATGTACCGAAAAAGCGTTTCCGAAAGACGGATTACGTAATGGAAGGTGAGTGAGCTAATTTTGGTTGTTTTTACTGTTTTTTTTTTTCAGGCTGAAACGGACCCACCAAAAACCAAAACAAATCTACTTAGATGGAGGCTGGGATGTTTCCGCGCGGCACTGGACGGTTTTGGACAAACGGAGGGGCTGACTAAAAATGTTATTTGGATAATTTCAGATTCGAATGATGTCGCATGCAGCTGGACTGGAAGTAAATATGGACTTCGGCACGATACCGGAACGATTTGGCGGGACAAACGCCGGACGGACTGCTGCCTTGGTGACTCGGAATTGCCTCAAACGGCTTATTTGAAGGCAGCTATAAAGGATGTTGAGAAGGAAAGTTGACTTCCAATTCAAGGTAAGTGTGTGAACAAATTCTAATGTTTCCTTTTTCTTTTTAGGAACAATCGGACGGCGGAACCCAAGATGTCAATCAACCCCGAAGGATGACCCCAATATGAACCCACATTTAACATAAACTCCCATATTAAACATTAACCCACTAAATCCCAAAACTTTTCTATAAATTGTGATAAATAAATAAACACTTAAATAAATAACAAAGAAAATAAATAATAATTAACACATAACATGAATATAAGCAAATATACGATAATTTTAAGTACTAACATAGATATAAGGAAACATTGTGAACTACAAACTAACATTACTTATATCCGAAAAATAGTATTTACAAAAAATGTAATCATTGGGTTATCGTGCAAAGGCACAATCCCCTTTCTTCTTCCATCCACCAGTCTTGTATAGGCTCTATGCTATATTTCACCCTAAGGAGGAAAATTTGGTAACCAAAATTTCTCACTAGGGTGAAAATTTGTTGGTACAAACCAGTCTTTGTACAGGAGGGCACGAATCCTTATTTCATACTATGTTGCGTTTCGGCTTCGCCTCATCAGAAACCGACACTAACACATTGTCGGAATAGATTAGCGCCGGCTTGACGCAAATCCCTTAAAACTAAAACACACTATGTGTTTCAATCAAACAACTGATCAAACGTGATGTCCCGTTCGAGCAATCTATTCCGACAATGTGTTAGTGTCGGTTTCTGATGAGGCGAAGCCGAAACGCAACATAGTATGAAATAAGGATTTGTGCCCTCCTGTACAAAGACTAGTTTGTACCGACAAATTTTCACCCTAGTGAGAAATTTTGGTTTTTACCAAATTTTCCTCCTTAGGGTGAAATATAGCATAGTGCTTTCGCATAGGCCTGCTAAGCCAAGACAAGTTTCGGCTTCACTTGTGTCTCATCGGCATAAACAGAACTTCTGCTCGAACGGGACATCACGTTTGATCAGTCGTTTGATTGAAACACATAGTGTGTTTTAGTTTTAAGGGATTTGCGTCAAGCCGGCGCTAATCTATTCCGACAATGTGTTAGTGTCGGTTTCTGATGAGGCGAAGCCGAAACGCAACATAGTATGATATTGTATAGGCTGTTAACAAGGTATGTGTATCCCGATGCAATACAATCTGTGTTTTTTTCAAACATGGTTAAATTTCCAGGAACACTTTCGATTTCTTTAAATTGCAACGCTATTCAGCTAAAGCAATTTGTTACTGACAGCTCGATTAACTCGGGTTTGCTCAACATCGTCTGTAGGACTTCTGAGTGTTATTTTACGATCAACGTTTAAGATTCCCCCGTCTTAAACTCACGCTTTGTTGCTTCTCGCAGAATTTTCGCGGTACTCCTCATCAACGCACTGGTGGCTTCGAGTTCTTGGTTTTATAGGTCATCGTCCTGATGAAATCAAGGACTCGCTCTGTCTTCAGGTCGAGGGGAACTTGTTCGTTCAGTAACAAATGTTTTATACCCAAGAGTGCTGCAACTCAAGGAGATCTAAAATGACCATAATCCAACACGTTCGCAAAGTTCTTCTTGAGCTAGAATGAAGATCTTAGCAACAAACTTAGTCGCAAATGAAAGGTGCAACCTTCCCATCGGCTGCTATTGAATTTTGGATCGATCGGAATTCTGGTTCCGGAATTACGGGTTTCAGAGTGCGGCCGCACAGAAATTTCTCATATAAACTATAGGAAAAAATAAAAATAGAATTTTTATTTTCGATGCTAAATGTGTTCAAGGTGCATGAAACGTCGAGATTTGATGCAAACCCGAAAAAAAAAAAATTTGACGACGATTCACTTTTTTGGATTTTGGCACATTTTTGCCTTTCTCATATAGAAAGGTTATGCAATCACTCTGAAAAACGTCAACCTAAACCCGGCCCGGAGGGCCGAGTGTCATATTACATTCGACTCAGTTCGTCGAGATCGGAAAAAGTCTGTATGTGTGTATGTATGTATGTGTGTGTGTATGTATGTGCGTATGTGTCAAATAATATCACTCATTTTTCTCAGAGATGGCTGGACCGATTTGCCCAAACTTAGTCTCAAATGAAAGGTGCAACCTTCCCATCGGCCGCTATTGAATTTTGGATCGATCGGAATTCTGGTTCCGGAATTACGGGTTTCAGAGTGCGGCCACACAGAAATTTCTCATATAAACTATAGGGAAAATTAAAAATAGAATTTTTATTTTTGATGCTAAATGTGTTCAAGGTGCATGAAACGTCGAGATTTGATGCAAACTCGAAAAAAAAATTTGACAACGATTCACTTTTTTGGATTTTGGCACATTTTTGCCTTTCTCATATAGAAAGGTTATGCAATCACTCTGAAAAACGTCAACCTAAACCCGGCCCGGAGGGCCGAGTGTCATATCCCATTCGACTCAGTTCGTCGAGATCGGAAAAAGTCTGTATGTGTGTGTGTATGTGTGTGTATGTATGTGCGTATGTGTCAAATAATGTCACTCATTTTTCTCAGAGATGGCTGGACCGATTTGCCCAAACTTAGTCTCAAATGAAAGGTGCAACCTTCCCATCGGCTGCTATTGAATTTTGGATCGATCGGAATTCTGGTTCCGGAATTACGGGTTTCAGAGTGCGGCCACACAGAAATTTCTCATATAAACTATAGGAAAAATTAAAAATAGAATTTTTATTTTTGATGCTAAATGTGTTCAAGGTGCATGAAACGTCAAGATTTGATGCAAACTCGAAAAAAAAAATTTGACAACGAATCGCTTTTTCGGATTTTGGCACATTTTTGCCTTTCTCATATAGAAAGGTTATGCAATCACTCTGAAAAACGTCAACCTAATCCCGGCCAAATTTTTTTTCGACTCGCATAAGGTTTTGTAGCCAGCCCTGGTCGATCCATAGCAAGCGTGCAGCTAATGCGCCACTTCCCGTAGGAAGACTGCACGCCAAGATTTGTTTGCCCGGATGAGACTCTTCTTAGGGCGAGTCCCTGAAGAAGATTCACCTAGAAGAAATTAATCAGGATCGAACCAGACAGGCTTATCAAAAATTAGCCTCCAAAAGTCGGGTAGACGACCCTATTATCAGCAGCAGCAATCATTAAAAAAACCTCATCACCCTCAGAGAATCGGCGGTAAGAAATTCCCCATACCTAAATTATCCTCACTGGAACTGCAGCCACTCACCACCAGGTGGCACAAACATGCTGAAAGCGAAGCTTTCACCACTCATCAAATTCCGCCAAGCGGAAGACAGTGAAACGAAACGAAGACTACAGAACGAAATGACGTAACCATACTTAAACGAGACTAAAACCTTGAGGGAGTACTACACCGATTTACAAACATTTTACTATTTTACACTAAACAACATTTATTCTACGGTCATGAACGGAGGATTTATATTTCTATTTCATGTTTGTATTTTCTAGCTTTTAACTTTCTAGGCCTATCTCTCTAATGGTGTGCGTATTTTCTCCCTACTTGTGCTCATTGACCATAGCTAATGTGCTTTCTCTTCTCCAAATTTTGTGACGTCACCTCACGGCTCCAGCGTATCAACGGCAAGCTTTGCACCCGGGTGGCTAATTAATCAAAAGGGTTGTGTGTGGCGTTCTTGAATGGCGAAACTAAATCATCATGGCCGACACACAACCTACTTCATGGACGCGTCCCTAAATCTAGCCGTCCGTGGACGACTTCTCGAGCGTTTTGCGCTCTGACGGCTCAAATTACTGTGGCGTCCTCCCTGGACGCCACCCTTCACTTTTAATTAGCAAGAACGATACGACTCACCAGTTCTGCTGCTGTTGGTTTCTGCTGCTGTCGATCGTTCTGCTGCGATGACGGGCGATGATGGGCGATCGGCCGCGCCGGTTTCTGACCAGCGGTTGTTAGTTGCTGCTGATGCTTGCTTTAATCGGCCGGAAAAGTTGCGATGATCTTTTCGGCGGTTGAAGAAAACGGCTTGTAGACGGACCGTCCTTCCTTCCGGCGGCGTGACGGTACCGGGTTCAAATTTCATCCGATGCGCTTGGACCTGCGCGCGTGTGGTTTTGCTCCTCTCTTCTTCCTCTCGTTCGTCGTAGCCGTGTCAAATAAAAGAGGTGCCGTCTGGCTATTGCAAACGGGGTCATTAGCACATGGGGAGGGTCAATGGCACTATAATTTTGATTATTACCTTTCTCCTGAATTCGCACGCACTTTACCACACGCTAGCGTTTGTTACGAACTTACAGACAACTAATGGAACAGGAGAGACAAGAAATTTAGACTAATTCAAAGTACTATTACGACACTTTACATACTTGGAAACTAAACCGGACAAAACTACGCGCACTTTCACTATGTTTGGCGGACTGGGACGAAATGGACTAGCAGCGTTAATCCTCAGATTAGGGAAGGTAATTTCGTACGAACTTACAGGAAGCGCGTATTTTCCCGCAAATTTCTTCAGACACGTTCGGAAATCAACGACCCTACTAGCTGTTTTATTTTGTCAGCTAACCTTTGGCTCTATCTGTCTCATTCCATCATGCATCCCAAGCGAAGGATCGTCATGGTTTTCGTCTTCAGGAGAATCTCAACAGGCAATTTAATTTCTTCCCCTCGCGGAGAGGAGTATTTGCTAGGGTGTTGCGCAAGAGTCGATCAACGGTAGGTTGTCTAACTCTTGGCACAAACAAATCAGACTGGTTCTACAAAATTTGAAAAATATTGCTGAACGTGACATGACCGCTACATAACACCAGGCTTGTTTTACGAAAATTTGGTATTAGGATTAATACCAAATTTTCGTAAGGGACAATTTTACGAAAATAACTAAGACTAACAATAGAAAAAACTACAATTACTATTTACAAAATGTTATGTACAACTAATCCTAGGTTCGCCTTGAATACAGAAATACTGATGGATTTGACATTTCCCCTGCTGCGGTCCGGTAATTCAGATATATAACACTCAAAGACTGCAACAAATCCCGAATACTGGCATTGATACCAAAATATTGAAATTTTAGATGAAGCCGAAACCCCAACACTACAACATACACTGAGTTTCTTACGACTCTCAATGAAACATAATTCCCATTATAACTTCATGAATACTGCAAGAAACAGGCTTATTGAGCTCCAGAACTACTCCAATCCTTACGTTGGAAATGTATCCCTTCACTCAATTTACCGCACAGTTTTGTCTTCTGAAAGCACCTCAGAGCTCTTCCCTGAATAAACACTTTCTACTAGACAAAACGCAGAACTGAAGTTCATAATTTCCTTTGCAGTGACTCGAACGCCGAAATAGTTCAGCTAGTGAGAAATCTGCACATAATTCCCTCGAAAATCCCCCGAAAATATCTCCCAAAACAATCATTTTGGTTATGTATTAACGCCGGATGTATTCCGACAATACGAACACATACCCTAAAATGACCACATATCCCATAAATCCATCTTACGTTACATTTCCTATGTCGAAAAAAACTTTCGACAAAACGGAAATGCAACAAAAATGAAAAAGTACCCAACCCTATTAAAGCTCCCTTCAACTCACGCATACACTGAACTACCAACCCGCAACGAAGAGAAACGTCAAACTGAAAAATATTCGAAGTGATGTGTCGTGTGTTGTGTACATTGGAAACTATACAGGTAATTTATCAAATATTCACATTAAATGGCTCAAAAATGTACCGAAAAAGCGTTTCCGAAAGACGGATTACGTAATGGAAGGTGAGTGAGCTAATTTTGGTTGTTTTTACTGTTTTTTTTTTCAGGCTGAAACGGACCCACCAAAAACCAAAACAAATCTACTTAGATGGAGGCTGGGATGTTTCCGCGCGGCACTGGACGGTTTTGGACAAACGGAGGGGCTGACTAAAAATGTTATTTGGATAATTTCAGATTCGAATGATGTCGCATGCAGCTGGACTGGAAGTAAATATGGACTTCGGCACGATACCGGAACGATTTGGCGGGACAAACGCCGGACGGACTGCTGCCTTGGTGACTCGGAATTGCCTCAAACGGCTTATTTGAAGGCAGCTATAAAGGATGTTGAGAAGGAAAGTTGACTTCCAATTCAAGGTAAGTGTGTGAACAAATTCTAATGTTTCCTTTTTCTTTTTAGGAACAATCGGACGGCGGAACCCAAGATGTCAATCAACCCCGAAGGATGACCCCAATATGAACCCACATTTAACATAAACTCCCATATTAAACATTAACCCACTAAATCCCAAAACTTTTCTATAAATTGTGATAAATAAATAAACACTTAAATAAATAACAAAGAAAATAAATAATAATTAACACATAACATGAATATAAGCAAATATACGATAATTTTAAGTACTAACATAGATATAAGGAAACATTGTGAACTACAAACTAACATTACTTATATCCGAAAAATAGTATTTACAAAAAATGTAATCATTGGGTTATCGTGCAAAGGCACAATCCCCTTTCTTCTTCCATCCACCAGTCTTGTATAGGCTCTATGCTATATTTCACCCTAAGGAGGAAAATTTGGTAACCAAAATTTCTCACTAGGGTGAAAATTTGTTGGTACAAACCAGTCTTTGTACAGGAGGGCACGAATCCTTATTTCATACTATGTTGCGTTTCGGCTTCGCCTCATCAGAAACCGACACTAACACATTGTCGGAATAGATTAGCGCCGGCTTGACGCAAATCCCTTAAAACTAAAACACACTATGTGTTTCAATCAAACAACTGATCAAACGTGATGTCCCGTTCGAGCAATCTATTCCGACAATGTGTTAGTGTCGGTTTCTGATGAGGCGAAGCCGAAACGCAACATAGTATGAAATAAGGATTTGTGCCCTCCTGTACAAAGACTAGTTTGTACCGACAAATTTTCACCCTAGTGAGAAATTTTGGTTTTTACCAAATTTTCCTCCTTAGGGTGAAATATAGCATAGTGCTTTCGCATAGGCCTGCTAAGCCAAGACAAGTTTCGGCTTCACTTGTGTCTCATCGGCATAAACAGAACTTCTGCTCGAACGGGACATCACGTTTGATCAGTCGTTTGATTGAAACACATAGTGTGTTTTAGTTTTAAGGGATTTGCGTCAAGCCGGCGCTAATCTATTCCGACAATGTGTTAGTGTCGGTTTCTGATGAGGCGAAGCCGAAACGCAACATAGTATGATATTGTATAGGCTGTTAACAAGGTATGTGTATCCCGATGCAATACAATCTGTGTTTTTTTCAAACATGGTTAAATTTCCAGGAACACTTTCGATTTCTTTAAATTGCAACGCTATTCAGCTAAAGCAATTTGTTACTGACAGCTCGATTAACTCGGGTTTGCTCAACATCGTCTGTAGGACTTCTGAGTGTTATTTTACGATCAACGTTTAAGATTCCCCCGTCTTAAACTCACGCTTTGTTGCTTCTCGCAGAATTTTCGCGGTACTCCTCATCAACGCACTGGTGGCTTCGAGTTCTTGGTTTTATAGGTCATCGTCCTGATGAAATCAAGGACTCGCTCTGTCTTCAGGTCGAGGGGAACTTGTTCGTTCAGTAACAAATGTTTTATACCCAAGAGTGCTGCAACTCAAGGAGATCTAAAATGACCATAATCCAACACGTTCGCAAAGTTCTTCTTGAGCTAGAATGAAGATCTTAGCAACAAACTTAGTCGCAAATGAAAGGTGCAACCTTCCCATCGGCTGCTATTGAATTTTGGATCGATCGGAATTCTGGTTCCGGAATTACGGGTTTCAGAGTGCGGCCGCACAGAAATTTCTCATATAAACTATAGGAAAAAATAAAAATAGAATTTTTATTTTCGATGCTAAATGTGTTCAAGGTGCATGAAACGTCGAGATTTGATGCAAACCCGAAAAAAAAAAATTTGACGACGATTCACTTTTTTGGATTTTGGCACATTTTTGCCTTTCTCATATAGAAAGGTTATGCAATCACTCTGAAAAACGTCAACCTAAACCCGGCCCGGAGGGCCGAGTGTCATATTACATTCGACTCAGTTCGTCGAGATCGGAAAAAGTCTGTATGTGTGTATGTATGTATGTGTGTGTGTATGTATGTGCGTATGTGTCAAATAATATCACTCATTTTTCTCAGAGATGGCTGGACCGATTTGCCCAAACTTAGTCTCAAATGAAAGGTGCAACCTTCCCATCGGCCGCTATTGAATTTTGGATCGATCGGAATTCTGGTTCCGGAATTACGGGTTTCAGAGTGCGGCCACACAGAAATTTCTCATATAAACTATAGGGAAAATTAAAAATAGAATTTTTATTTTTGATGCTAAATGTGTTCAAGGTGCATGAAACGTCGAGATTTGATGCAAACTCGAAAAAAAAATTTGACAACGATTCACTTTTTTGGATTTTGGCACATTTTTGCCTTTCTCATATAGAAAGGTTATGCAATCACTCTGAAAAACGTCAACCTAAACCCGGCCCGGAGGGCCGAGTGTCATATCCCATTCGACTCAGTTCGTCGAGATCGGAAAAAGTCTGTATGTGTGTGTGTATGTGTGTGTATGTATGTGCGTATGTGTCAAATAATGTCACTCATTTTTCTCAGAGATGGCTGGACCGATTTGCCCAAACTTAGTCTCAAATGAAAGGTGCAACCTTCCCATCGGCTGCTATTGAATTTTGGATCGATCGGAATTCTGGTTCCGGAATTACGGGTTTCAGAGTGCGGCCACACAGAAATTTCTCATATAAACTATAGGAAAAATTAAAAATAGAATTTTTATTTTTGATGCTAAATGTGTTCAAGGTGCATGAAACGCCGAGATTTGATGCAAACTCGAAAAAAAAAATTTGACAACGATTCACTTTTTTGGATTTTGGCACATTTTTGCCTTTCTCATATAGAAAGGTTATGCAATCACTCTGAAAAACGTCAACCTAATCCCGGCCAAATTTTTTTTTCGACTCGCATAAGGTTTTGTAGCCAACCCTGGTCGATCCCTAGCAAGCGTGCATCTTATGCGCCACTTCCCGTAGGAAGACTGCACGCCAAGATTTGTTTGCCCGGATGAGACTCTTCTTAGGGCGAGTCCCTGAAGAAGATTCACCTAGAAGAAATTAATCAGGATCGAACCAGACAGGCTTATCAAAAATTAGCCTCCAAAAGTCGGGTAGACGACCCTATTATCAGCAGCAGCAATCATTAAAAAACCTCATCACCCTCAGAGAATCGGCGGTAAGAAATTCCCCATACCCAAATTATCCTCACCAGGTGGCACAAACATGCTGAAAGCGAAGCTTTCACCACTCATCAAATTCCGCCAAGCGGAAGACAGTGAAACGAAACGAAGACTACAGAACGAAATGACGTAACCATACTTAAACAGTGCTGTAGTTGCGGTTAGTCACGGTTAGTCGGCGACTAACCAGCTCCTGGAACCGAAAAAAAATATTTTTTGAGCCAAAAAAAAAAAAAAATTCCGTTGGCCTTATCATTCTGGAAGGCAAATTTAATGATCCCAGCTAATTGGAATTTTGTGAATCTATTCAAACTCGTAGGGTATTGTCAAACTCCCTGCCGAGCTAGTATGATATTTTCATAACTCACATGGCGATCCCAGACTGTATGGGCCACTGGTATGATATGCTCATAGGATACTCTCAGATGCTTGAAAGCACTAGTATGATATTCCCACACCTCGCAGAGCGTTTCAACATTAGTTTGATACTTACAAGTCACGCAAGGCCCTCTCAGATTCTCTCGGACGATAGTCTGATGTTCCCATCGCTTGCAGGGCGCTTCCACACTCTCTGGGGCGCCAATATGATATTTGCAAAACTCATAGGACGCTAGTATGATATTCCGATAGCTCGCAGGGTGCTCTCAGACTCGCAGGGACACTAGTTTGTCATTTTCAAAGCTCTCAGGGCGCTCTCAAGCTCTTCAGGGTGCTAGTATGATAGTCACAAAACTCTCTAATATGTTATCTTAATTTGCCGGGCGCTTACAAATTCTCTGGGGCGCTAGTCTAATATTCTCATAGATTGCAGGGCGCACTTAGATTCTCTCGAGCGCTTTTACGATATTCACATAATTCGCAGGGCGCTCTCAAACTTGCTAGGGAGCTAGTCTAATATTCTCATAGTTCGTAGGGCGCTCTAAGATTCTCTGGAGCGCTAGTATAATATTACCATAGCTCGGAGAGCGCTTCCGCACTCGCTGGGGTGCTTTTCACAGCTCACAGGGCGCTAATATGACTCTATGGGGCGCCAGTATGATATTCGCAGGGTGCTCTCAGACTCGCAAGGGCACTAGTTTGTCATTTTCAAAGCTAGCAGGGCGCTCCGAGACCCTATGGGGTGCTATTGTGATATCCACATAGCTCGGAGAGCGCTTCCACACTCGCTGGGGTGCTATTACGATATTCTCATAGCTCGCTGGGCACTCTCAGTCTCTCCATGGCGCTAGTATGACTCTATGGGGCGCAAGTATGGTATTGACATAGCTCGCAGGTTCTCTAGAGCGCCAGCATAACATTCCCATAGCACGCTGGGCGCTCTCAAACTCTCTAGGGTAGCCTTATATTCTCATCGCTCGCAGGGCGCTCTCAGATTTTCTCTGGCGCCAGTATGATATTTCCATAGCTCGCAGGGCGCTAATCTGACATTCCCACAGTTTGTAGGGCGCTTTCAGATTCTCTGGGGTGCCAGCATGATATTCCCATAGCTCGGAGAATGCTTTCATACTCGCTAGGGCCCCAGTATGATCTATACTATCATAGCTCACAAGGCGCTCTCAAGCTCTTCAGGGCGCTAGTATGATATTCACAGAGCTCGCAGGGCGCTCTCAGAATCCCTTGAGCACCAGCATGATATTCCTCGCAGGGCGCTCTCAAACTCTCTAGGATATTATGAAACTCTCATCGTCCGCAGGGCGCTCTCAGATTCTTCTCTTTCGGACTCTCTGGGGCGCTACATGATACTCGGAGAGCGCATCCTTGGTCGCTGGGGTGCTAGTATAATATTCTCATAGCTCGCAGATCGATTTCAAGCTTTCTAGGGCGCTTAGTTTGCAGGGCGCTCAATTTTCTGGAGCGCTAGCATAAACACTCTCAAACTCACTAGGGTGCTAGTTCGATATTCTCATAGCTCTCTAGGGCGCTAGTATAACTGTATGGGGAGCTAGTATGGTATTCCCATAGCTCGCAGGGCGCTCTCAGATTCTCTCGAGCGTCAGTATGATATTTCAATAGCTCGCAGGGCGCGCCCAAACTCTTCAGGCGGTAGTTCGATATTTTCATAGTTCGCAGGGCGCTCACAGCTTCTTTGGGGCGTTAGTCTAATATTCCTATAGTTCGCAGTGCGCTCTCGGATTCTCTGGGGCGCCAGTACGATATTCCCATAGCTCGCATGGCACTCCAAAACTTACCTGGGCGCTAGTTTAATATTCTCATAGCTCCAGGCCGATTTCAAACTCTCTAGGGCGTTAGTATGGCTCTATTGGGCGCTAGTATGATATTCCCATTGCTCGCAGGGCGCTCTCAGATTCTCTCTGGCGCAAGCATTTTGTTCCCATAGCTCGTAGGGTAATCTCAAACTCTTGAGAGCGCTAGTCTGATATTATCATTGTTCGCTGGGCGCTTTCGGACTCTCTAAAATGCCAGTATGATATTCCCATAGCTCGGAGAGCGCTTTGACACTCGCTGACGCGCTAGTATGGTATTCTTATAGCTCGCAGGGCGCTAGTATGGCTATATGGGGTGCTAGAATGATATTCACATATCTCGCAGCCAGCATATCATGGCGCTCTCAGATTCTCTCGAGCGCCAGCATGATATTCCCATAGCTCGTAGGGCACTTTCGAACTCACTAGAGGCTAGTTTGATATTTTCATTGTTCGTAGGGCGCTTTCAGACTCTCTGGGCTGCTCGTATGATATTCCCATAGCTCGGAGAGCGCTTCCATGCTCGTTAGGGCGCTAGTATAATATTCTCATAGCTCGCAAATCGATTTCAAGCTCTCTAGGGCGCTAGTATGACTATAGGGCGCTAGTATGATATTCGTATAGCGCGCGAGGCGCTCTCAGATTCTCTCGAGCGCCAGCATGATATTCCCATAGCTCGCAGGGTGCTCTCAAACTCTGTAGGGTAGTCTGTTATTTCCATAGTTTGCAGGGCGCTCTCAGATTCTCTGGGGCGCCAGTGTGATATTCCCATAGCTCGCCGGGTACTTTAAAACTCACATTGGCGCTAGTCTGATATTCTCATAGCCCGCAGTACGCTCCGAGACCCTATGGGGTGCTATTGTGATATCCACATAGCTTGGAGAGCGCTTCCACGCTGGGGTGTTATAATGATATTCTCATAGCTCGCTAGACGCTCTCAGGCTATCTAGGGCGCTAGTATGACTCTATAGGGCGCAAGTATGATATTCACATAGCTCGTAGGGCGCTCTTTGATTCTCTCGAGCGCCAGCATAACATTCCCATAGCACGCTGGGCGCTCTCAAACTCTCTAGGTTAGCTTTATATTCTCAGCGCTCGCATGGCGCTCTCAGATTCTCTCTGGCGCCAGTATAATATTGCCATAGCTCGCAGGGCGCTCCCAAACTCGCTAGGGCGCTAATCTGACATTCCCATAGTTCGTAGGGTGCTCTCAGATTCTCTGGGGACCAGTATCATATTCCCATAGTGCGAAGAGTGGTTCCATGCTCGCTAGGGCCTCAGTGTGATACGTAGTATCATAGCTCACAGGGCGCTCTCAAGCTCTTCAGGGCGCTAAGATGATATTCACAAAACTCTCTAAGTTACTAGTCTGATGTTATCTTAATTTGCCGGGCGCTTACAAATTCTCTGGGGCGCTAGTCTAATATTCTCATAGATTGCAGGGCGCTCTTAGATTCTCTCGAGCGCTTTTACGATATTCACATAATTCGCAGGGCGCTCTCAAACTCGCTATTCTAATATTCTCATAGTTCGTAGGGCGCTCTAAGATTCTCTGGAGCGCTAGTATAATATTCCCATAGCTCGGAGAGCGCTTCCGCACTCGATGGGGTGCTTTTCACAGCTCACAGGGCGCTAATATGACTCTATGGGGCGCCAGTATGATATTCACATTGCTCGCAGGGCGCTCTCAGAGTATCTCGGGCATCGCATAGGTCGCAGGGCTGTCTTAAACTCCCTAGGGCGCAAGTCCGATATTCTCATAGTTCGCACGGCGCTCCGAGACTTTAAGATTTTCTAGAGCGCTAGTATGATATTCCCATAGCTCGGAGAGCGCTTCCGCACTCGCTGTGGTGCTTCTCATAGCTCACAGGGTGCTCTAAAGCTCCCTATGGTGCTAATATGACCCTATGAGGCGCCAGCATGATATTCACATTGCTCGCAGGGCGCTCTCAGTCTCTCGGGCACCAGTTTAATATTCGCATAGGTCGCAGGGCTCTCTTTAACTCCCTAGGGCGCAAGTCTGATATTCTCATAGTTCGCACGGCGCTCCGAGACTCTATGGAGCGCTAGTATGATATTCACATATCTCGCTGGGCGCTCTTCGATTCTCTGGGACACTAGTATGATATTCCCATAGCTCGCAGGGCGCATTCAAACTCTCTAGATTACTAGTCTGATGTTCTCTTAGTTTACTGGGCACTTACAAATTCTCTGGGGCGCTAGTTTAATATTCTCATGGATTGCAGGGTGCTCTTAGATTCTCTCGAGTGCTTTTACCATTTTCACATAGTTCGCAGGGCGCTCTTAAACTCGCTAGGGCGCTAGTCTAATATTCTCATAGTTCGTAGGGCGCTGTAAGATTCTCTGGAGTACTAGTATGATATTCCCATAGCTCGGAGAGCGCTTCCGCACTCGCTGGGGTGCTTCTCATAGCTCACAGCGACTATATGGGACGCCAGCATGATATTCATATTGCTCGCAGGGCGCTCTCAGAGTCTCTCGGGCACCAGTTTGATATTCGCATAGGTCGCAGGGCTCTCTTAAACTACCTAGGGCGCAAGTCCGATATTCTCATAGTTCGCACGGCACTCCGAGACTGTATTGGGCGCTAGTATGAATTTCCCATATATTGCAGAGCACTTCCACACTCGCTGGAGTATGATATTCCCATGGCTCGTCTGGCAATTAGATAGGTGGGCAATAAACTTTCCAAACTTACAAGGCGCTTTCAACCGGTTTCAGTATCTTTGGGGCGCATATAAATGAGTATTTAAGATTATGAGGCGGTAATAATCTATCCTAAGTTGCAGGGCGTTTTCAGGCTCTATGGGTCAGTAGTATGAGTATGTTGAGCTAACGGGTAGGTAGTATGCTCATGGGGCGTTATGCGAATAGTCTATCCTAACTTGCCGGGCGCTTTCAGATTTTCTGGGGCGCATATACTGTATCTCTTTGGGGCGTTGGTATGAGTATTTGAGCTCATGAGATGGTAGTGGATAGTCTATCCTAACTCGTAGGGCGCTTCCAAGCTCTCTGAGGTGCATATGGCGTATTTCTGTGGTATATTTTCTAGCTCAGGCGCAATGAAAAATCAAACTGATTAAAAAGAATTCTTGTTAGGTGCTTTTATGGTGTTCATAGTGAATAGTTTGAATGTTTGTGGGGGCAGTAGATTATACGCTAGCCAAACACGCAGGGTACAAATAAACTGATTCAACCATCATGTAGGTTTGTCGTGCACTTTTATAAACATACTATAAATGCTTTTAAAATTTAATCATTGGCTTGCGTGTAACACCCGTTTTTTGTGCGAATTTTAATACTGTACTGACGAATGAAGCCATCATATTGATAACGATTTTAACGCAATCCATTTTTGCATGCCGAGGTATTAATAAAATTTACTTGAACATTTATTATGTGATTAATAAAGACCATGTCTTAGCCCCTCCACTAAATCGCTCAAAAAGTTTTGATTTTTTTGTTAATTGTAGAAGATCATGTCTCTTAAGGCATGGATCTGCTCTCATTGCATAATCACTGATACACTGATTTCAAAATATCCCTTTTTCAAAACAACTTTAATGATGAATACAATAACTACTCATCTGTCAAACGTTCTATCATATCATTTATGTGTTGTATACCATGTTTAAAATATATGTATTAATAATATTCTTTAACCCTCAGAAAGGCAAGTGGTCTCAGAGGCACGGCTGGTTACAATAATTATCCTCTAATTTGAATAAACTTGTAATTATGAACAGAAATGATGGAGCTTTTTCGGGCTTTCAATTCTCTCACTGATAGAAAGCCAAAAAAGACTTAATATCACCGGGTCTTAGGAGCAATGCTTGTTGAAGCCACGATTTTAGCTTGCCTTTTTGAGGATTAAGACCGTCCAAAGAAAAAATAGACTGCACAATGATGCGTGGGCGGCACTTCAAAACTTAATTTGCTGTAATGAACACATAAAAAAGGAGAGTAAACTGGCTTGAGCTATTTTAGCTTTAAAAAAAATCGCAATATAAAAAAACGAGAGAAAACATAGATTTGAACTCACGTCCTTTAAGTTGATCTGCTATAACGTTACTAAATAAACTATATATACATTTCGAAATCGATACAATATAGCCCATCAAGTAAAGTATGAAAGTATTTTATCATTCATTCATTTCAGGTGTTCGGCAAGGGAGAGCTGAATAGTAACAGCAACTAAAGAATACGAAAGTTTAGCAACTTTGATAACCATTGAAGTATCTAGTTATTCAAACGCGAAGACGCGACAATTGCCGATGATCAGCAGTTCTATCAACTTCCTAACACTTTGTGATGATGTAATATTTTAACTTACAACTTGTAAGGCAATGCAGCAATGTTGTTCTTACAGAATAGTTTTGTCTCTTACTGGCTCGATCGACAGTCACTCGGTTTTCATGTTTTCTCGAGCATCTGATGCTTAGAGCACTTGTCAATTTTTCCCATTGTTACAACGTCTTTCGTTGCGATTTTAAGTTCCAATTCTGGGTGTTCAACATATTGAATGTAAAATGAATTCTAGGAAAAATATATCCAGTATATCCATCTACCATTACTTTTACAAAGGGTAAATTGCCTATTTTCACCCTATTAAGGAAGGTACCTCACTAATTCATTAATTACTCGGCCTACAATCGATGGAATGCGTATGAATTGGCATCAAGAGCTTTGCTTCGTTGATTAGAATCAATCTAATAACACAAATGCCCTGAAAACAATGAAATGCTCGTGTTTGAGCGCAACGAAAATTCGGATTTAGTGCCTCAATTGTCGCCCAATGCGTTGAACAAAGATGGCAAATAGAAACATGGTGAAAATAAGCTCACTACCCTATAAGTTAATGGTATGCTAACGGGGCGTTGGAGCGGGACAGAACGGTTCGAACGGTACATATTAGAGACAGCAACGCTATGTTCGCGCTAAAATTATAAAGGTGAGGGCGATTGAATCCCAATAACGACCAACAATTTTTTTTTTTTTAATTTAATTTTTTTCAGGGTGAATAGGCAATTTTGTTACCCTAAAGGGTGTATTTTTAGTCGGTTTGATCGTATCTCTAACCGTTTCAGCAGCAATTCCACAAATGGCGCGCAGTATCTCAAAAGGTAGACAATCAGTGTTTGCCTCTAGTAACGTTAGGAGAAAGGTGACTTTTTTAGCCTCACAAAATCATGTTTCCATAAAATCATTTTTACTGACTGATTCTATTTAATAAGCCAATTGTTATTTGGAATATTAAATACGACCTAGGCCTACTATTTCGATACTGTAGACTAATTATTGTGATATGACAATCTGATAAAATTAGAAGTTAACAAAAAGAATACTGGGCAAATTCGAAAAATTAGATTCCTCAAAGTACAATGTCAGTCAATTAGATCAGTTTGAAGGTATTTGTAATTAATAAACAATTTCGCAAATGCAAAAATATATTACATAACATCACATTAATATATTGACTTGCGGTTTGAATATTGAAAAAATCATAATTTTGTCATAAAGCCCTAAAGCTTTGGCGGTCTGAGGGAGTGGGAGCTAGAAAACTGGAACTTGTGCTTCTAATCAAACAAAACATTACGCTGCTCACTACACTACAGTGATTAAATCATGACAATATTTTAACCGATTTGGTTAACCCAACATTTTTTCATACATAGAATCTCGACATCAACATACCATGATCAGCCTCTTCATGACTTTACAAGTGTTCTCAACAAATTCCTTTGTTGGTATTAGAATTAGCTACAACTTTACTGAATAGATTAAGTCTCTATTTGAATTTGTTTGGAATCGAAAAAACGCGTTTGGAAATAACGAAAATTTTCCGAACTAACCGCAAAACCAATGGTTTAGACGCTATTAATACAGAGCATAAAATAACATTTTAAAACTCAACACTGTTTATGTTCACTAACCAACCAAAAGTTTACAATTTCGTTTACCATAAGCAATTTCGAAAAAATATTATTCTGCTTAAAATTTCAGATATAGTAAGTATCTCAGAGCTAATGAGTATTCAATAGAAAATTCAGCCAAACTGCAGCAAGTTCTACTGCCCATGATCACAAATCATTTAGATAAAAATTAATAATCCCAAATATATGACAAATATGTGATCATGAGCAGTATACTGCAGGTGAGTAAGTTTGGCGATATCTGTCATTAAATACCAGAAAGACAGAGTCTGCGGACCTGGAGCGCATTTTGATTGAACCCAAAAATGTTTGAACGGAGCATCCAGCGATAATGATAGTAATACCAAATACAAATTCACAAAACATATTTGTATTTGGTAATACCATCATAAACCTAAAAGCTTAGAATATAACTTTGTCAAAAATGCAATAAAGCGTGCAACACACCAGAAATTACAGATATGCCATAACCGGGAACTTTCCCTTATTAATTAATACTATCGATTTCGCTTACAGGCAGCAAAAAAATCAAGAGCCAAAACTAATACCCTTCAAATCTGGCTGTTTATGACGATAACATCTGAACATTAAGGCCACTTATGTTGCTATGCTAGTTGCATCAGTCATTTTACATCAATTTGAAAGAAACCTGTAAATTTTCATTGAATCTGATGTAGTAAAACGTGTCGTTCAAATATATCTAACAAAAAGCATCTTTCAAATATAACATCGCGATATGAACATCATATCGTAATTAGAAAAAAAAAAAAGAACCAGAAAAAAACAGTGAGGTAGCGGAATGGGCTTGAACCGGCCAATTACCACCAACCATTTGTTTTCTCCGTAGCGCGTTTTCGAACCATACCGTACCAACAGACAGTCACTTGGTTGAAATATAACATACATGAACTTCTTCTGAGTGCCATAAGTTCACCGAGTTACGACTAGTAATTTTAGGGGAATTACGAATAAAACCGATCCCCTGCGACTTTCTCCATAAATACATTTTTTCTTTATTTTATTATGACAGGTTATTATTTGTACGATTATGTACAGCATTTGAAGACAAATTAAACTTTCATTAGTACGTCAAATGTCACAAAAAAACAAAACAAACGACAGCAATGTTAATCGTCCGGATGTTAGATTTTACTGGTGGATGTTATGGTTTTAATCAAATTAACCCTCTAGTTCCCAACACCGCCTCTAGGCGGTCTCTTTAAAAATCTAAATAAAACTACTAAAACATGATTGTCTGTTGTCATCCGCACTAGTATTTCTTCCCAACGCTCACACCTTTCATACACACACATTGTTTGAATAATCGTAGCTTTCTGTTAAAGGAAATTGAAGCTGAAAGTGTTTGTGTTTAGTGGTAATCTTCATTAAACAAATTTTAACTATTTTTGGAAATTTTAACAACAAAATTTTTTTTGGGTAGCCTGTAGCATTTGACTTTTTTTTGTTTTGCTGAGCTGTAACAAAAACATGCTATCGTCGAAAGCAATCATCCCTGCAAAGTTAGGCTCCATTTAGAAAGTTCCATCTGGTGATTAGGAACCATTCATAAATTACGTAACGCGTTTAGGGGGGTACGAAAAGTTGTGACATATGGGGGAGAGGGAGTAAACCAGATCGTTACGAAACAATTTTTTTTCGAGGAATTTGTTACGTAATAGGGGAGGGGGGATAGAGAAATTTATGACAACTTGTTACATGGGGGGAGGAAGGAGACAATTTTGGGCAATTTTTGCGTTACGTAATTTATGAATGGTCCCTTACCTATCATTGAGAATGGCATTGGCTTTAAATTTCCAAGCACAAACGTGATTGGAACACTTCAGTGAACCACCTGTTTCTTCTCTTTTTTTTTTAGACAATACGGTGCACATGAGCCGGTCATGTCATGCTTGTGGATAAGGGCCATTAATAAATTACGTAACGTTATTGCCCAAAATTGACTCCCCCCATGTAACAAATTGTCACAAATGTCTCCATCGGGGGGGATGGAGACATTTGTGACAATTTGTTACATACATCTTCTATTATGTTATTCATTGAAATTTTCTTTTCTTCGGTGAAAACATATTACGTAACTATCTAGCTTACTCCCCCTCCCCCTATGTCACAACATGTCACAACTTGTCGTACCCCCTCCCCCCTAAAAGCGTTATGTAATTTATGAATCGTCCCTAAACAATTGTTTTCTTCGTTCCTTAGAGCGTTGCAGTAGTTCTGTGTAAGGGTTGGGGTTTAGAGATAAAAAGAGGCATGAGTTCTCGCTCCTCCGAGTTTTGTTAATATTTTTTTCATCAGCTTATATGTCAAACATAAAATTTCAGAAACAAATAATATAGGGGAGCCCGGGGCTAGTTGGCGGTTGGGGTAAGTTGGCGGAACCCCTTTTTCTCCGTTTCTATTAGACATAAAGCGTTGTCTCTCGTTGTGTACCTTAAGTAATGTGAAACGCATTATCCAATGTGTTTTTGTTGCGAAACATTATGTTTTGTAGAAGCTGTGGACGAAATTGTGTTTTTGAGCATAATTTGTAAATTTTCTTAATTTTAAACATTTTGTGTAATTTAAGGTCCCGAACGATTAATATTTTTCAGTAGTGCGAGAAAAGAGGCTTCAGCATCCGTATAGATATTATGCCTATTCATACCCAAAAGTAATTTTTTAAATCCTTTTTTATAAAATATGCGGTTGGGGTAAGTTGGCGGTAACGCACACGGGGTAAGTAGGCGGTACTAATAATAGTGCAAAAATAGTCATAATATATTTTTATTTCTGGAATTTACTCCAAAGTAAGAGAAACTTTTTCTTATGTCTCTCGTCAATGAAATGGACAATTATTTCAGCCAAACGCCTGAAGAATTTCGTAAATTTGCTTTTGAATATGGAGTACGCGTCGAGTAAGTCAAAATGACAGGGTATTGAAACTGAAATATAATGAGATATGTCGAATACTATACAGTTTTATTGAAAAGACAATCGGCACATTCCATATGGACCACTTATGTGATTGTATTCCTAATGAATTGCTTATTTTCTGGTAGTCCGCCAACTTACCCCATGCATACCGCCAACTTACCCCGAGGCTGGGGTAAGTTGGCGGCTTTTCCGCGTTACTTTTTTTGTCTCTAGAAATGAAGACAACGTATCAAACATTTTAATAAAATTCAGAGATGTTGCCAACAGTCTACTATTTCATGCAACGTGTTCTATTTTGCAAGATCTACCAAAGTCAAAGCAGTAAAAAATGAAAACTGAAAACACCGCCAACTAGCCCCGGTCTCCCCTACCGTTAGTAGCACAGCTGGCTGGTTGGCTGGCTTGATTGCAGAGGGGAAAGGAGCCCTCTGGCCCGGAACTTCATTCTCATTCAAAAGTTCGGTATGGCTTGACGTCGCAGGTAAATAACTCTTACGTATGCGTTGGTGACCAACTGACATAAAAATAAATTCACATTAAACAATTACCAAGACTTGAACCGACAATCAATATCTCACCAAAGAAACCCCTTTACTAACTGCGCTATAGCGATACATGACAGTGTCTTCGCAAAGTGACATACATAAGTTTCGCTTGAGCGTGAACGATTCAAGCGTATTGAGCTGCGGCCCGTGCATGGCATGGGTATGGGACATTGCAAGTTGACGTCATATGAGTAAAAATGCTCGAAGATATGACACGCTCACTTGCACTGAATCGGAATAAAAAAATTTCGAAGTCCATGTAAACAAGCTCGCTGAGCTGTCATTTTTTCGAGCATTTTTACTCATACGACGTCATCTTGCAATGTCCCATACCCATGCATGCACGAGCAGAAGCTCTGCGCTTAGATCGTTCACGCTCAAGCGAAACTTATGTATGCCACTTTGCCATCACGCTGTTATGTGTCGCGTTTGCTCAGTTAGTAAAGGGGTGTCTTCGGTGAGACGATGATTGTCGGTTCAAGTCTCTTGGGTAGATTATTTTAACGCGAATTTCTTTTTATGTCAGTATGGTCACCAACACATACGTAAGAGTAATTTGCCTGCGGCTTTAAGCCATATCGAACTGTTATGAGAAATAAGTTCTTGGTCAGATAGCTCCTTCCCCTCTGCAATCAAGCCAGCCAGCCAGCCGGTGCTGTGCTACTACGCGGTATGTTAGTTGTTTCTGAAATTTCATGTTTGACTATACTTATACAGCTCATAAAAAAAAACAAAACTCGGAAGCCCGAAACTCATGCCTCTTTGCATCTCTAAGCTCAAACTTTTACACAGAACTACTGCAACGCTCTTTGGAGCGAAGAAAAAAGTCGTTTAAGAACAAACATGACATGCCCTTCCCCCCCCCGCATTGGAAAAAAGAAAAAAAAAACAGGTGGTTCGCTGAAGTGTTCCAATCACGTTTTTGCTTTGAAATTTAAAACCAATACCATTTATAGTCTAGAGAATTCGTTGTGGTGGTTCTGACATTGTGCCCACCAAGTCCGCTCCCGTCTTTTTCGCGTTTGCACGCACGATTAAATTAACTACGTTTGATATTTGGTATACTCCAATAATTATTAACAAGTTCGTCCTATACGTTGGAATTTTTATTGAGAGATTCACTGAAACGTACACGCCGCACAGTGGCGGATCTTCAAACAAAAGTCGGACAAAACCTCAAATGTTACCTAAATTGGTTGAAAATCACAATTTAAGCTAATTTTGAGGTGCTGAGCTAATTTTTGATGTCAAAAGTCGTAAAATATTTAATGCATATTTCCATATAGTGTCATTGAACCTTTCTTATAACTATGATCCCGTTTTCATGATAGATTTTCCGTTACTGTTCACCAATGTCAGCAATATCATAACAAATGAAGAACACTACTTTAAATCCATTGTATAACGTGTTGGTTTACTGTAGATTGTCTAACTATTTTACACAAAACACCATGCGCCTCCATATCAGCAACAAAGCTTCAAAATCTCCTTAAAACTTTTTGCGCACCTAGGCGCAGAACGAGACCATGATATTCGAAAAGTAGAGGTTATTTCCCATAGAATGTATACTATGTGACCGTTCCGAAATGATTCCGAAATTTGTGCAGAGTACATTAGTGAAAAAAGTATTTTTGATCTGACCATCTCAAACATATTTAAACTAAAAAGTCATAGTTCCAAGCAAATTTACCAAGTGTATTTTATTCACTAACCAACTTCTTTCGTTCCTCTACACAATGAGACTAGTTGTGCTAAAATCGGACGAAAATCAAAAGTGCAACATGCATATGAAGTGAACAGAGCAATGGTGGTTTCGGAAATGAAAATCATTAAAAAGTCCGGACATTGCTACGTTTAAACTCATGTTAAAAATCTTGTTCTTATCCAATGATCATAAAATTTTGAATATACATCATTCAATATATAAGAAATTTAGGAAAAATATAAAATATCAATATTTCAAAAATAAATTTTTGAGGTTCTGGCCAGCCTCCAGCCACTGTGCGCCGCACCAACTGTTTCTTAAATGCCGCTGTAAGGTTGCCAGTAAGATTTTGGTGTAACTAGCAATTGTATTTGCTATTTGCGCTTGAAATTTAGTATGTAGCGATAATAATAAGCCTCCCATTTTGTTTTAAACGCAAGCACAATTTTTAAAACAGAATTTGATTGATTAGTTTATCTCATTTAACCAATTTTATCAATTCTGTAATCTAAAAGGACTTTTCAATTCAGAATGAACGTTGTGAATTTGGCACCACTTGCACCTGGTATAATCAACCTGCACAAAACGTTGCATAACGCAGTGCTGTTTTCTGGAACAATATGTGTTATCCTTTAGCCCTTCTCCTTTTGTGGCACAGACCTGTTGGTTCATATTTATTTAGCCCTTCGTTATGCAAAATCGCGATATTATGACAGATGGGCTAAGCGCGGCGTATCATGGAGCGCGGCCGTTCCTTTCAATCGGGAAAGGCCGCGTGGAATTTTGGGGAAATTCGCTAATAATTAGGATGAAAATAATGTTTTATGCTTATAAAAGTTATTCATCTTTGTATGCAAAACCCTTCGTTCATAATTTAGGAAATATTTCTAAACAAATCAATCGTGCGAATGCTCTGTGCACGATTACATTTTCACTGGATACATTTCAAGATAAATGCCGCAGCTTCGTCAGTTTTAACTATTTTCACATACATGTTTAACAAACATATGACTACTAGGGTGGCACAAATTTTCATATTTAAATTTATGTAGACAGTTTCCTATGTGTTCTAAAAAATGTACAATGCTAACTCCGGCAGATACTAGTACAGTGTACAACTTTTCCAAGAAAAGTAATAGGCTACGACTTCTGGTTCAAAAGTTATTCTGTATACCCACCGTGCCTATATCGTTCAAGAAAATTGAATTTATCTGAATACCCTGGTTGATATTGCAAACAAGTTAACCAACCTCTCATTATAAAATTATTATTATGACAGAGGAACAACATCTCATAGTAATTTTCTGGCTAATAAAATTTTAAATGGTTTAACCTGTAGGAGAAGTATGATTAAAACCGATACCAAAAGCTTTAGATACCTTTTCTGAGTTGTCACTAAACCAATTAAATTTTATTATTTTTTTTAGAATACTTGTTTGGAAGGTTCTTGGCAAGACCTATTTTTGTGAGGTCCTCAAAAAAAAATTTAATAAAAAATAATTTTCGCTGCACTTTATCATTGAAAATGTAATATGTACGTGTGTTCAAAGTGAAAGTAAGTGTGATGTATAGATAATTATATGTGATACAAATATGTGCATATTGTAGCTTCATCACGTAGTAAAAGGAAGAGAGTGGGGAGTGGGCGTAGCGTATTGGTAAATCGATTGCCTTGTACGCAGCGCACCTGGGTTCGAGTCCCGACCCCGCACATAGGGTTAGAATTTTTTCCTAAGAGATTTTTCTAACCCGAAGAGGCGAATGACCTTAAGGTTAAAACCTCTATAATTGAAATAAAAAAAAAAAAAAAAAAAAAGGAAGAGAGTGCAAAAGTTTAGTGTTATAAGCAAGAGTATTTCATCCTATATGATTTTTTCATGGTATGGATGTTTTCAAATAATCCTTCCGAACATCATTGCAACCTTCATAAGATATTTTGGCTGAAAGTTGAATGAATAGCGCGCAAGTCTCGGGCAGAATGACAGATAATATTTCGTGCCGTGCCGTTGGACCTTTGTCCAACTGAAAAACATCTGAACGCCAAAATCTCATGTCAAATTTGCTTTGACAATCTATTTATTAATCTTTTACACTACTAACGTCTTCTTTGGAGAGTTTTTGACATTTGTCAGTTGGTCCAACTAGCGAATCAAATTCGTTAGTTGGACATAGGCTGTGGGCCAACCAGTGAATCACGACTGTATATTCCTTATTCATGACTATAATACAACCCGTGCAAAAACGGCTTTCGTTGATAATGGTTTGCCTCAAGGCGAGATGGATGTCGCAATAAAATCACCTCCCCGACTAAAAATGAACCCACTCTCCGCAACCGGGCCATTTGGAAACTTTTCCGGACCGAAGACAAGAAATGTTTGGATCTATTGCAGATTTTTCGAATTTTGATGAAGCAATATTCGGCGGTGACAGAAACATCAATAATTAGCCCTGATAAGCTTCTGGTGGAGGAAAATAATTTGAAGCACACAAATTATATTGCTGGCCACGGGCCTTTTGCAAAGGAGTATAGTGTATATGTACCATCTAATCGGGTTGAATGTGACGCGGTCGTCCTCATGTTAGCTGTTTTACCCCTTTATAAGACAGTGGCAACTATATTGTCACCTTTTCTTTTCCTGCATGGACAATACAATTAACTCGATTTTGAATAAATTACTCTACACCCTATAAGTTGGTGATCAAAATTTGTAAAAACAAGTATTTTTTATCCGAAAACGCGGTTCTTGAGTTGCAAAAAATACAAAGATCGAAATAAAATGAATCTAAATAGGTGGCAATATAGTTGTCTCAAACCCATTCCAATGAAGACTTTGAATTACTTTTGAAATGTTTCCCTTCTTTCTGAGCTTGCAACATCAGCTATGGATGAAAAACAGTGCCTGAGAGCTAAATGGTTTACGAAAACGGGAATCGGTAAGCAAAAATTCCTATTCCTGTGAGAGTACCCCGCTCAGCACCAGCTAAATAGGATAATTCGAAACGACTAGCGCCAAGAAAGGTAGTTGTAGAGACATGTCGGTCATTAAGGTCAGCACCTCTGGATCGTTTCGCGGCAGGTGACGATATTTACAGTAGACATCAGCAAGCTAGATATTGCGCGAAAGTTGGACAGCAAGCAAAAAACAACAGCAATGGGAAATCTACGAACAATTAACAGAATATAAAAAGAGTAAACACACAATCCCTACTGAGGTAATACCTAACGGTGACTGCATAAGTTGAAGGCTGGAAGGAACAAGAGGTTTAGGGTTAGTCGGTAAGCTTACTACAAATCACTGCAGTAATCCGCACTGCCACGAGCCACAGGCAGCACTGTCTGTTCAAGATTCCTTCTCGATAACAGACATTGTCCCAATTTGTTGAGCTGATATTGATACAAAAGAATAGGGCCTCCAGACCTGAGAAAAGATCTTCAAAGTTTGAGGGTTGCTATACCCTTCTTTTGTAAGAAACGAATAAAACCAACCCCCTTAAAAATGTCCTGAGCACTGACCTGAACAGAGATGGAGGTAAAAACAGTGAATCTAGCAATAACAAAAATGGTTACATAAAAAAACGGGCATAACGGTAGCTAGCTTAAGCTTTCGTTTGGATTTCTTCTGGAAATAGAGTTTCATAAAATGTGTTTACCGGGCGGTGGCAACTATATCGCCACCTTTCTCAAAACAGTTTTTATTACGAAATAAATGTAGATTCTAAACTAAGTGAAAGAACCGTGTTTCCATTAATATAACATTCATTATTAGCCCCAAACTCTCGGCCTTATCAAGGGTTAAAGACCCCATGCTTCAGTCAGGGAAGATACAGGATGTTTGCATTCAACATCAGTGGCAGCTGACAGGAATACGTCATACGTCAACTTAGACTCTTATCGGGTGACCTTCGTCGGTTTTGCTCTACCTACCTCCTCTTTGACAATGATCGTCTACCTGTTCGCCTTTTTGTGCCACGGGTAATGAAATGCTAAAATTGTAAACAATCAGGACACACAGCCTCCCATTGTAGCAATAAGGTTCGTTGTGGGAAATGCGATGAGAATCATGTGGATGACTCCTGGGGGAGGGGTGTCGAAAAGTATCTTTACAGTGGGGGAAATCAACATAATCTCCCGACATGATGATACAGTGCGGAGAGAAACTGAAGAGTTCCCTTCAGGGACCCTCTAAGGGATCTTTCGCAGAAATGCTGCTTTAAATAGCTAAGCCACAAGTCTCTACAAAAATCTATACTGGCTTGTCTACTGACGATGGTGACTCTGATGAACACCAGGAGGGAACATCTTCTGCTGCGCCTAGAAGCAATAGAAAAAGGAGGAACTTTTCCTCTCCTAAGATTCGTTGTAATGTTCAGAAGGTGTCTCTTCAATGTCCTCCAAAATAACAGTACTTACTGGTGCAAAACCGAAGCAAACAGCTCCTGGTCTCCGAAACCTGAGCTCAGAAAAGAAGTTCCCAGCACTGTGGACCGTTTTGTTACAGAACACCCTCTTAAAAGCATCCTGGTAAGCTTTCTCACTGCAATAAAAACATTCTTAATGCAGTTGACTGCAAAATAGCCCCTCCTTTCAGCGATTGTATCCTTCGATAGCTAATTCGAACGAGGTCACGGATTTGATCACTGTTTAACAGTAGCATTAAAAAAACATTATCCCGAAACTCGATCCTTTTAAAATTTATTATGCGAAACATGACGTACTTCAGAAATAGATTTTAATTTTATTTGCTTGGATCGAGAACACTCTTACGGAAGAGTACTTTTGGGGATCAAAACGTGCTATTTTTTCAATAGAATTAACCTTCCCTCGACACCAGGCATTGAAGATCTTGCGACAATGCAGAACTCTTTCCCGCACTGATCTTAGTTTTAGTTGATTTTAACTCCCACGGCATAGCATGGGATTGCTTTCATGATAATGATAATCGAAATCTACCTCACTCCAAAAACTTTGTGATAACTCCATTGACAATTTTGAACACCGGTGAAATGACACGGATCCCTGCTCCCCCAGCGCGCCCAAGCTCCTTAGACTTGTCCCTCTGCTCGACTCGGTTAGATTGCATATGGAAGGTAATGCCTGATCGACCCGACAGCGATCCTGTGTCAATTTTAATCACTATTGCTAACGGCTTAAGGCCAACGAGTACAATCAATATTTCGTCTGACCTCAAACGAAATAGTGATTGGAAGAGCTAAGCATCCTGCATCCGGTAAACTCGAGTCCATGCAACACCTTCCTCCGGAGGAAGAGTACGGCTTCTTAGGTGGCTTTATTCTCGACACCGCTATTCAAGCTCAGAAAACGTGTACCAAACGCGAACTCTCGTGGAAGGTCGGAATGGCGGGTTACCTGAGCCAATGAAAATTTTTATGAAAGCCAACAAACGCTTACTGTCCCTGGTTCGTTGACGGATTAATGAGAGAAACCGAACCTGAAACAGTACTAATGAGAGAGTTGGACATTCGATTTCGCCAAGAAGGTTTGTACGGATTCCGCCCCGGCACAGAAGATCTACCGCGCCGCTTCCCCCCGCGGACGATAATGTAACAATAAAGCCCCAGGACCAGACAATGAAATTTTACTTGTTAAAGAATCTGCCAAGAGACGTTTGTTGAATTACTTTAGTATGTTTCTTAAGAGTAACCTTGTCCCTCATGGCTGGAGGCAAGTGAAGGTCCACGCCATCAAAAAAAAAACAAGAAGAACAGCCTCCGATCACAACTTGTATGGACGGATTGAAATGCTCTCTTCTATTCGGAAGTTAATCGAGAAAATGGTCCTGTTCTGTCTCGACAATTGGGCCGAAGCAAATAACTTACTGTCAGATACACAATTTGGCTTTCGTAAAGGCAAAGAGACGAACGATTGCCTTGCGTTGCTCTTAACAGGAATTCAAATGGCATATGCTAGCAAAGAGCAGATGGCATCAGTTTTCTTACTGACTCAGGGGGCTTGTTGTCTGAAAAACATATGTATTTTTCGCAAAGTTATTTGTCGACATCACGAATTAGCTACGTGGACCTTCCCCAGGGCTCATGTCTAAGCGCCCTTCTCTACAATTTTTAAGTGAATGACATTGACAAATGTCTTCTCAATTCCATCACGCTAGGGCAGCTTGCAGATGCCGTTGTGGTATCGATCTAGGATAGGATCCGCCAGCTGGCTTCTTCTTATATTTTACTAATCCCTGTTGAAAACGACGTACCCCCACTCGACCAATGTTTCCAAAATATTGGTTTTGTTTCGGTCGTATATTTGTTCTGATTAACCCTTGTGAAGGCAAGCTAAAATCCTAGCATTAAAGGGCAAGCCGGGCCTCTCAGGCCCGTCTAAATTCAAGCTCCTTTTTGCCCTTCTCATATAGAAAGGTTATGCAATCGGTCGAAATTACGACTTTTTAACCGAGACCCGCAGAGCCAAATCTCTTATACCATTCGACTCAGTTCGTCGAGATCGTAAAATGTTTGTATGTGTGTGTATGTATGCATGTATGTATGGATGCATGTATGTGGCAAACAATCTCACCGATTTTTCTCTGAGGTGGCTGGACCGATTTGTACAAATTTAGTCTCAAATGAAAGGTGCACCCTTCCCATCGGTCGCTATTGATTTTTTTTATTGATCCGACTTTCGGTTCTGGAGTTACGTGTTGAAGAGTACAATCACACAGAAAATTTCCATAGAAACTGATACCACCATGATGTTCAAATAATGCAATATATATTAAAATATGTGCAACATTACTTGACTTTGCATGTCTAGATCATTAATGACCCACTGAAGGCACTTCGACCACATTGGCCAGTTATGGCGGTTCTTGATGCCCCGGGGGAACTTACCAAGTTCCTAAGATAATGTCATATCCATTTCTCAGCGAATTCCGTACCGATTTTTACAAAATTGGTTTCAAATGAAAGGTACAGCATTCCCATTGGCTGCTGTTGAATTTCTAATTGATCCGACTTCCGGTTCCGGAATTACAGGATGATGAGTACGAACACGCAGCAAATCCCGATTTCAGCGTATAAGGCGATGGATGTAAAAAGGTCAAATTTTTTTCCAAAAGGTGAGTACTCGGAAGATCACGTCGACTGTTGATTGGTTCTGAGCTCCATTTGGTTTGAACACGACCAATAAATGTTTCTGGGTTGCTATTAATGCATAACCGGAGTACATATTCATATTTTTCTGCATCAGATTAATCGTCGGAAGCAATATCATTCACATCTTCTACCTCGCTTTGCAAATCAGTTTCGGAATCGTCTTCTGTTGAAATTGCTTGAATTTCTTCCATTATTTCAGATTCTTTGAGACGATTGAAAACATGGGCATATCGTCTTATAGCCATTTCAATTTTTTGTTGCTTTTAGATCCTACAATTTGAATAATTACGACAACTATAACACAAAGAATAGACAACAAAAATAGACTATAACGACAGAGTTAGGTTATGTTGTATCCAAATAATTGTCAAGTAGACCACAGTGGGTGAAATAACAGTATTTACCCAAAAAATATGACACACGTCATTATCGAATGCTATTTTTACATTTCTTATAAAAGAAATGTATAGAATTTGCCTAAACTTTCAAGATTTTTTTCTTATAAGAAAAGGTAAAAAGATAAAATCAATCAAAACATGAAAAAAATTCCTGCTAATATGAAGATGAACTCATCAAAATGTTTTTTTCAGATAAATATTAATGTATAAAACCCGTGGTATTCCTAGTAAATGTTGCATGCACACTGGGCCTGCAAGGCCCGGCTTGCCTTTTTGTGCATGTAAAAAATTCAAACATAGCTGCGCATCACTCCATAGATGAAAATTTCACAATTCTTTATTTTTGTTATAGATTTCAAAGCTATTTATCAAAATTTCCATGCCCAAGCTTATACTGCATACACATTTTTTTGTAACTAAAAAATTGTAACGTGCCGGGCCTCTGAGACCCGGTTGCCTTTTTGAGGGTTAAAATATTCTATATTATGTACCAATTTCATGCTTCTGGAAAAATCAAAGATTTAGTCTTTATATCCGCATTTATACGATCATAACGTTTTTTTCCATCGGAATACAGCAAAACAAAATAATATATATTCGTTGTTGGACATTACGAAAAATATCTTCATGCCTCTTCATTTTTGTAAGTTGCTTTCTGAGTCAAGCAACCTCTGTCACAAGAATAATCTTCTCTGTTCGGATTTATTTTAAATATTCTAAAACTACTTTTCTGCAAGGTTTAATTTTTGTTTTGGAGCAATGTATAGGTTTGTTCCAGTACTACATGTGATCGTTTCGGAGAAAACAGCAGTAGAAAATACACGCTCCTATTTACACCGATGATCGATTCAGTTGAAAACTGTAAAATTCAACTGTATCGATAGTACCAAAGGAAGAACAAGAAGCGACTTCCGGGATAACTTTCTCCCTGTTTGCTCAGTACTTCCAATTTACTCGGTACTGGAACAAAGACAATTTTTACATGAAGTGCCAAATATTTTCATACTTTCGCTACACAGCCTGTTGATTTCGAAAGGAGGCATTTCCGCATTATTCTGCACAAAGAACAGAATGCACGATAACCGCGCTACCGGATCTCTCGGGAACTTTGATTTTTTTTTTAAAGTGCTTAATTTGCATTAAGCACTTTAAAAAAGTCACGAACTTAGCTCACTTTTTCGCCACAACTTTGTATATAACCACTTCATAGAGGTATATTTCAGTCCCTAGGGTGGCTCAGCTTGTTGAACAAATCCTATGTTAAGAGTTAGCATATTATGTACTAGACTACCGCCCCAATACCTCAACAGTAACAGTTCCAGGGGGTTCGTTTAGGGCGTATGTTTAAAAACAGGGCATTGCCATCACCAAACAAAATTCACATCAGATTTACAAACCATTTTGTAAGTTTCTATCACAGGGTGTCTACTATAAAGTAGCCTTGCTTTATTGGTATTATTGAAATATCTCATGAAGTATTCAGACTCCCATATGAATCTTTTACACCATCTTTCCAACATGATTCTAAATATTTAGAAAGTAAAAAATGGATCGAGATATAAAAATATTCAATTTGTTTATACTAATTTCCGAACTCTTAAGTTCAATAAAAAATCCAACTTGAATTTTAATTTCTTTCCATATATTGTAAAGTTTACGAGTTATCATTATGGTTATTATAGTATATGTACAATTTATTGAATAATAAGCTTAACATAACAATTGACACACTTTTTTGTTAAAGGGTGTGAGAAATTTTTTTCGAAGAAATCGGATATTAATTTTTATGTGGAATGCACCCTTCATAGCAAAAAGCACCAATTTAGTACTTTTCGTTATGTTTGCATTCACGCCGCTCATTTTCCGGTCCACTTTACGTATAGTGGCGTTATAGTTTTCGTACCCCATCAATGTCGTTGCGCCCCATCCAGGTTGTTGCGCCCTATCCAAGTCGTTGCGCCCCAGCTTTAAATTGGCGACTAACCAGCAAATATTCTACAACAACAGCGCTGTACTTAAACCAGACTAAAACCTTGAGGGAGTACTACACCGATTTACAAACATTTTACTATTTTACACTAAACAACATTTATTCTACGGTAATGAACGGAGGATTTATATTTCTATTTCATGTTTGTATTTTCTAGCTTTTAACTTTCTAGGCCTATCTCTCTAATGGTGTGCGTATTTTCTCCCTACTTGTGCTCATTGACTATAGCTAATGTGCTTTCTCTTCTCCAAATTTTGTGACGTCACCTCACGGCTCCAGCGTATCAACGGCAAACTTTGCACCCGGGTGGCTAATTAATCAAAAGGGTTGTGTGTGGCGTTCTTGAATGGCGAAACTAAAGCATCATGGCCGACACACAACCTACTTCATGGACGCGTCCCTAAATCTAGCCGTCCGTGGACGACTTCTCGAGCGTTTTGCGCTCTGACGGCTCAAATTACTGTGGCGTCCTCCCTGGACGCCACCCTTCACTTTTAATTAGCAAGAACGATACGACTCACCAGTTCTGCTGCTGTTGGTTTCTGCTGCTGTCGATCGTTCTGCTGCGATGACGGCCGCGCCGGTTTCTGACCAGCGGTTGTTAGTTGCTGCTGATGCTTGCTTTTATCGGCCGGAAAAGTTGCGATGATCTTTTCGGCGGTTGAAGAAAACGGCTTGTAGACGGACCGTCCTTCCTTCCGGCGGCGTGACGGTACCGGGTTCAAATTTCGTCCGATGCGCTTGGACCTGCGCGCGTGTGGTTTTGCTCCTCTCTTCTTCCTCTCGTTCGTCGTAGCTGTGTCAAATAAAGGAGTGCCGTCTGGCTATTGCAAACGGGGTCTTTAGCACATGGGGAGGGTCAATGGCACTATAATTTTGAGCACTATTACCTTTCTCCTGAATTCGCACGCACTTTACCACACGCTAGCGTTTGTTACGAACTTACAGACAGCTAATGGAACAGGAGAGACAAGAAATTTAGACTAATTCAAAGTACTATTACGACACTTTACATACTTGGAAACTAAACCGGACAAAACTACGCGCACTTTCACTATGTTTGGCGGACTGGGACGAAATGGACTAGCAGCGTTAATCCTCAGATTAGGGAAGGTAATTTCGTACGAACTTACAGGAAGCGCGTATTTTCCCGCAAATTTCTTCAGACACGTTCGGAAATCAACGACCCTACTAGCTGTTTTATTTTGTCAGCTAACCTTTGGCTCTATCTGTCCCATTCCATCATGCATCCCAAGCGAAGGTTCGTCATGGTTTTCGTCTTCATGAGAATCTCAACAGGCAATTTAATTTCTTCCCCTCGCGGAGAGGAGTATTTTCTAGGGTGTTGCGCAAGAGTCGATCAACGGTAGGTTGTCTAACTCTTGGCGCAAACAAATCAGACTGGTTCTACAAAATTTGAAAAATATTGCTGAATGTGACATGACCGCTACATAACACCAGGCTTGTTTTACGAAAATTTGGTATTAGGATTAATACCAAATTTTCGTAAGGGACAATTTTACGAAAATAACTAAGACTAACAATAGAAAAAACTACAACTACTATTTACAAAATGTTATGTACAACTAATCCTAGGTTCGCCTTGAATACAGAAATACTGATGGATTTGACATTTCCCCTGCTGCGGTTCGGTAATTCAGATATATAACACTCAAAGACTGCAACAAATCCCGAATACTGGCATTGATACCAAAATATTGAAATTTTAGATCAAGCCGAAACCCCAACACTACAACATACACTGAGTTTCTTACGACTCTCAATGCAACATAATTCCCAATATAACTTCATGAAAACTGCAAGAAACAGTATACAACACCTCAGAGCTCTTCCCTGAATAAACACTTTCTACTAGACAAAACGCAGAACTGAAGTTCATAATTTCCTTTGCAGTGACTCGAACGCCGAAATAGTTCAGCTAGTGAGAAATCTGCACATAATTCCCTCGAAAATCCCCCGAAAATATCTCCCAAAACAATCATTTTGGTTATGTATTAACGCCCGATGTATTCCGACAATACGAACACATACCCTAAAATGACCACATATCCCATAAATCCATCTTACGTTACATTTCCTATGTCGAAAAAAACTTTCGACAAAACGGAAATGCAACGAAAATGAAAAATTAAAGGGTTGTGTACAGGACACGACCACGGTGACATTAAAAATGTAGCTTTTTTCAAGAGCGTGCAAATGAATTTTATCTATCACACATATCGACTCACGTTCTTGTTCACTCGTCTGTTTTCATATGTTACAATTTGCTATATACCCTCCCCATCAAAACATAATTTATTGAAGGTCTTTTAACGGTAATCTATTAATTATTCAAGTATCTCACTAGGTGATTGGCATTATTTGGCTGATCCATCTAGTAAAAATAGGCTGGTCTGTCTAGAAAATATATTCAAAAGAAAAGTTCCATATTGAGAGCTGTGATGAGGAAGCCCACGCCCGCCAACGGAAATATACAGATTCTCCATGAAATATGGAATTCTTTTCCATTTAAATTTTTAATAATGTACTAATGAACTTAAGTAAACAATCTTAAGTTTAAGTATTTTTTGATCGATTAGAATGGAAAAAATGAAATTATTTGATAAATTACATTGTTATGCAACGTTCGCACTACCAGTTAAAACGGGTTTTTATGCTATCTTGGCGACATTTTTCTTGTTGCTAATTATTAAAACGTGTTATAACTCTGTAGTATAAACATTAGGCGCGTCCTAAAATCCACCAGCAACTCATCGGTATTTTGATGACTTTTTGTTGCGGGAGAGTAAAGCGACGCGCTGTGACACCAATGTGCAACATAAACAAAGCTTGATTATGTTGCGCGAGAGAGAGATCATCACATCAGACAGCTCAACAATCCATCGTACGGTGAGGGCCGATGATTTGGTCAACAAACGGCATCGAGAGGAAAGAGACTTTTAAAGTACACATACCAATACACCAGTTATTTGGCATGCGCTAGTATTGAATTGCTGGTGAATAAGTTTCACTTCTGCGTGTCAGTCGAGTGAGCAGTTTAGTAACTGATTGGACTTGCGCCTATCGTTTTTTCCTATTTTCGGTCTGGCAACTTATGCGCATCTTATGTACATTTTAGTTGATAAATTGCTTATCCTAAACACTAGTTGCGCACTCTGAAAATAAGACAATAAACAAAGAACAAGTTCACTATCTCGCTTTTCAATTGCAATCAGAATACTCTTCCTTTATGGACTATTCATTAAATGCATTCTTTAGCTTCCTACAGCTAATTATATAGCTATTTGAGTGTTTTTCGTGTTGGGTCTACTAAAAAGGTCTATATGTACTCGTCTCAATGCTTCAGGCATTAATTGAGATGAAACCAAAACTGTTATTAGCATTTACAATTTAAGTTTGATTCGGTGGTAAGTAGTTTCTTCAAAATTGTTCGCGCTTTTGAAGATTCAAAATTTGAATATCTCATCTTCAGTTCGGTGTTTTCCGCACAGCTGAACGGTCAGTTAATTTTTTTTTTTTTTTTTTTATTTCAATTATAGAGGTTTTAACCTTAAGGTCATTCGCCTCTTCGGGTTAGAAAAATAGAATTGATAGTTCAGCAACGTGGCTTCAATTTACTGATTTTCAGTAATACATTTTCCGAGTTTCAGCAAAACAAACGTCACTTGTACTGAGATCTTGGTTAGCTCGGCTGCATAAAACTTGGTAAAAAGTTGCGGAAAAAGTGAGAGTCGGTAGAACAAAATTAATGGTGTAGCTTCCAATCTGCTTATTTCGTTGACGTTGGAAAATGCCTGTATATTTTTATGAAAATATAAGGTAACGAGCAGATTTTCTCCTTGTTTCTATTATCACCCTACCTGTTAGATCAGAAAAGCACCTAAGCCTAAACAAACAGTATATTTACTGTTGGGAAATAATTCAAACAATAATACGTTCAATGTTGCTGATGTATACCAATCACTTAAGGGACCATAGATGTTTTTCTACGTTTTCTGATCCGTCTTAAAAAAATCATCGAACACGAGAATGTAAAATATATTGAGGTCTCTTGCGTAGTTAAAAACACACTTTAGTGTTTAAATACAATATTTAGCGACATGCAAAAACCGCTTTACTGCCCCTCTTCGGTACCTTGAAGTTGTTTAGGCAAAACAGATAAAAAGCGCAATAGTTGCAATGCTATTTTGAAAATACTTTCGAGAGTCCACAGAGTTCCAGAACAAAGAATAAGCCAGCGGTCACTGCTTGATGAATGTAAAATTCACAAATTTTACATTAAATGCGGTGTTCTTTTTGTCCAAAGGAATTTTTTAACTTTAATTGGAACTAATTGGAATTTGAATTCGAGTTTGTGTAAAATTGGTCACTTCATATTCTAGAACTTATATGGACCTTAATCCAGTCACCAGTATATATTAATATCAGTAAATCTACTAAAATTGCTTCCGAAAAAAACTCTGAATTCTTGAAGTTTCAATCTTATTTTAGTTGTGATTTTCTACATGCTTTAAAAGTTATTATAAAGGTTTTGAATCAGTTTTATCGATTGACCACATTATCTTTGTACAGTATTATTGAAGCCACACATGATCCACTTCGGCACCGATTCGTGTTGGCCAACCGCATCAAAGACATTATTTACCAAACTCTGAATTTCTAACAAACAATTTGGTTTCAAAAACATTTAAATATGGCTTTAAATAATTTTGAATTATTTGTTACAAAAATGTTACACCTAACGAATGGCTAACATTTTTCTCGTTGTTTCACTTCATATAGTTTCGTAGTAGGTAGGGGAAACTGGTCGGTTGCCGTCACTGGTCGGTTGTCGACAATTGATTCGTAGGTTCTGTACTACAACCAAAATATTTGTTGAACAAGTGAAAACCTGCTTAAAAGTTTTTTGATCATTTGCTGAGTGTTATAGAAAGAAGCATATCGATCGAAAAAGTATGCCCATAGAATATTTACTAAGTGAATTAATTTTTATTGTGGTTCAAAAATTGAATGCCACTGAAACGTTCGCCACAATTGTTTTTATTTATTTTACCCCATTTTTGTGGCAAATGTTTAATTCTCTCTAACCTAATCAATATGGGTATTTTCGGAACAGGCTTTACGAGTAGATACCAGAGATCGATTTTGGACGCAATTCTGAAAACAAAGATGGCAACTTCTGGTGAATCGTTTTTGATAATTTACATGGGAAAAGCCCATGGGTCGTGTTTTCACCGCTGGGTAGCACTGTATACACCAAATTGTCACGACCAGAGAGACAAGGGGCCATTCATAAACCACGTAGACCAAAATTTGAGAATTTGATTGCATTGCTTGAAAATATCCCATCACGGTATTACACTTTAATGAGAGCAACAGGAGCACAGTATACGAGCAATGCATTAATGGCTCAAAAAATCGTGTTGCTCAAGGCATTTAGCTGAATACAATGCGATCGTCCCGATCTGCCATGCCAAGCTTTGTAGCGGTAATATTTTATGCTGGCGGCCATTTTGTTTTAGTCTTACGATTGATTATATGCAATTATGCGATGTTATTATGTTAGAACAAAAGGAAAACTATTTGTTTTGTGATTTGAATATAATGTGGTTGTCCCGAACCGTCATGCCTAGTTTTCATTGCGGCAAGGTATTTTTGCTGATATTTATGCGCGAGCTTTTTTATTCAATTGCGATGTGGCGTACTGTAAGGGGCCGTTTATTTACCACGTGGACAAAAAACCCCTCTTTTCTGAACCCTTAAACCTTATGAAAATCGTTCAAATCTCAACGATTTATGATATTTTATATTTACATTTCAAAGATTCATCACAAATAACCTTTGAATTCTTGAATTGGTTCGTAATTTCAACCTCTAGCTATGAAATCCAAAATTAATGTGATTAGACCATGTTACAGATGATTGCATCAATATACTCAAAATACTCGCGTTTGAGCGAAGCCAAAAGTCGAGCACAACGTACCCTTGTTCATCCTACCATTTGAGCTAATGCGTTGAATAGAGATAGCAGATACTGCTCTAACTAATGTGTTCAAATGGGTGAGATGAATAGAGGTGCTAAGATGAATTAGGGAGCAGTTACCCTAGATAAAAAATTCTGATTCTTTTTCGTGCGAGTTCTTATAATTTATTCGATAATAGTCTTCATAGATGTTTTCAATTTTCACACGTGATGCACACGCATATACTTTGCTGTTATAAGCACTTGGACTATTTAAAAATCTTGAAAAAAATTGAATATAACCGCTCACACCAATGACAATACAAATTTGTTTCATTTTTATATAAAAGACAAAAATATGACGATGTGGACATTACCCATACCCCCACCCCCATCCCAATGGACAAGCATGGACTTTCTCGTGGCCTCTACCCTTTCCTAAATTGTCCACGTGGTATATGGATGGCCCTTAAGGCGATTTTTGCGAAATATAATATATGCATGCGGCTGCTGAGTTTTTTCTTTGCAGGCTACAAAGCAGCCATTTTTCATGACAGGCGACCAAGCAGCAATTTTGCTAGTATGAAAAGGCACGTGGTTTATACGCTTTCACAATTCTTTTTTTCTTTCGAGTCGCCATATTGTTTTGGGAAGCCTTTCAGTTTACACGCTTTCACTCTTTCCTTGCTTGATTTAACCGCGTGGGGGATTCTAACTGGATTCTTTTTACAATAACCGGCAGGATCGCCAATGTAAGAATTTGATTTTGCCAATGCTCATTCTCCTATTAAATTTATTCTATATCATTTTCACATCAATTTGAGAACACGCTTGTTGGAATTATTATTTTTTTATTTGTGATCATTTATCATTATTCCCGAAAATGTGGTGGGGGAGCGGAGTTACCCTTTAGACTCCCCCTCCTTCCCTCTGGCTACGTGCCAGCGTGGACATAAGTCTGATTTGTCCTAATCTTTAGTTAAAATATAGGTTGCCTGAAACTCACTCAATTGCAATGAATGCGATCCGCCAGTGCAATAGTAGTACGTAATACTCGCACCAGTTTTTCACATATATTGTACATCTAATGAAGACTGATGTTCAAAATGCCTTTGATGGTAGTTGAAATGAATAAATTTCCTTTTTTTAATGCAAAAGACTTAGATGTTTTTCTGAAAAAAAAAATTCTAAGTCCTTTGAAATGCAAAGAACTTAGAAAAATTTTGGCAGTTTATTTTTTGCGTGGATTTCGAAATTAACACGGTTTTTTTTCAAAAACATATTCTAAGTCCTTTTGAATGCAAAAAACTTAGAAGATTTTCAGAAAGCTGGAAGACGTGGGTCTGGAAGATTCCTTATGGCCCGCACCTCAACAATATGGATATTTTCGGAATGGTCTTGAAGTAGGTACCAGAAATTGATTTTGACGCCATTTTTAAATCTAAGATAGCGACTTCCGGTTTAGCGAAATTCGCTATAACCCAATCAGTATGGGATGTACAAATAGCTTTAATTAAGCAGTTGAATTTACTTGAATTTTAGCAATGTGTTTAATTTGAATCAATTAAAACCCCCAACTCATATTACATACATCTCTTTCTTCTCTCATTTCCATTCTCACCGCACTCTTCAGGATGCACACATAAAAATATTTTACATTTCGCTGGTTTATGATTAGATCTTATATTCGAGGATGTTTTGGATGATCGCCCAGATTTTCCATTCAGGAATTTCGGTTAACCGGAAGTCGCCATCTAGAATTTCAAAATGACGTCAAACATCGACATTTGTCTCCTGCTCGTCAAAAACCATTCCGAAAATATTCAAATTGGTTAAGTTGTAGAGAATCTCGCTAAGCCGGAAATCACCATCTTGGATTTCAAAATGGCTTCCAAAATCAATTTTTCATGGACAACCTTGGGCTGAAGATGCTGATTTATTTATTTATTTATTCCTGGCACCTGCTCGTTAACACCTTTCCGAAAATACCTATATTGATTGGGTTACAGCGAATTTCGCTAAACCGGAAGTTGCCATCTTGGATTTCATAATAGCGTCAAATATCAATTTCTGGCACCTACTCTCAAGACCATTCCGAAAATACACATATTTATTGGGTTATAACGAATTTCGCCAAACCGGAAGTCGCCCTTTTGGATTTCAAAATGCCGTCAAACATACATTTCTGGCACCTACTCGTCAAGACTATTCCGACAATACCCATATTGCATGGGTTGTAGAGAATTTCGCTAAACCGGAAGTCGCCATCTTGGATTTCAAAATGACACCAAAAATCAATTTCTGGCACCTACTCGTCAAGACCATTCAGAAAATACCCATATTGTTGAGGTGCGGGATATAAGGAGTCCAGACCCGTCTCTTCCATCTTTCCGAAAATCTTCTAAGTCTGTTGCATTCAAAAGGACTAGGCATATTTTTTTTTGCAAAAATCGAGATAATTGCGAAATCCGCGCAAAAAAACTGCCAAAATTCTTCTAAGTTCTTTGGATTTAAAAGAACTCAGCATTTTTGTAGGAAAAAGCCTAAGTCTTTTGCATTCAAAAGGACTTATTTTTGCAAAAACCGTATTAATTGCGAAATCCGCGCAAAAAAACTGCCAAAATTCTTCTAAGTTCTTTGGATTTAACCCATTATGTCCTAGCGTATAAAATTTCATACGCAAAAACAACACATTTCTGGATCATACTTGTTATACAATAAAGCCGTTTTCAAACTTCTGGTCTTCTGTGAATGTTAACTAATACCCTATAGTTTATAATGTGTATGCTCAATAATCATTTTTTATTAAATTCCATTGTGTTTTCGAATGTCAAAGTTGGATAAAATTCAAACCAAAATGTGAACAATACATATTATTAATTTTCTCTTCTAAATCACTAGTTCTTGTTTCGGATTGTGAACGAATGGCCATAAGAGATGTGAAAGATGTGGCTCAGTGCGAAAAAATGGAAGAAATTGGTGAAACAATTGCAAACATTCTGCTGGTAGTTCAACGTATGAAATTTCATACGCTAGGCTGAACCGATATCTTTTTTCCCAAGGCAAAATTATTTCCTCTTTAGGATTAGGAGGAGATTTACAATTTTCTCGCTGATTTTAAAGTTGAATCAGTACATTTAAGGCTAACAAATGCTTAATACGTAGCAAATCATACCTGGTTTTACCCGGAATATTTTTTATGTAAATTCTCGTAAGAAAATGTTCTTTTTCTTAAAATAATTACTAAGTTTGAGGGAAAGATGGTTTGATGCAACGAACCAATCATGAGACGAAACGGCACGAGAGAGGAGAGTAGTGTTAAAATCATTCAAAAAAGCTGCTAAATGAATGATCTCGCAAGGTTGAAGATATTATTCGATTTTATGCTGAGTATAAAGATTTTAGCCGAATTTTCTCTGTAATGATTTTTTGATACCCTATCAGCCCAGCGTATGAAATTTCATACGTTAGTTTTTTTCGCAACGAAACGGTCCAAAGTGGTTATTTTATTTTTCCCATACTTAATTCGGCATAATATGAGAGCTCACGAAGTATTTTATAAATTACCAAAAGTTTTAACATAGCTGGGTTATAATAGGTTAAAAGAACTCAGCATTTTTGTAGGAAAAAAGCCTGTCTTTTGCATTCAAAAGGACTTATTTTTGCAAAAACCGTATTAATTGCGAAATCCGTGTAAAAAAAACAAACTTTTAAAAATATTCTAAGTCTTGTGTTGAGAGTTTTTTTAGGCGAACTTTCGAATTAACGCGGTTTTTACGCGGATTTTCCAATTAACGCGGTACGTATCCCCCGCGTAAAAAAAACCTGAGTGTAATACATTTTCATTATACATGACATGACAACTATATACAAGAAATCAATATTCG
Source organism: Topomyia yanbarensis (assembly GCF_030247195.1). Taxonomy (NCBI): domain Eukaryota; kingdom Metazoa; phylum Arthropoda; class Insecta; order Diptera; family Culicidae; genus Topomyia; species Topomyia yanbarensis. The sequence goes on from NC_080672.1 coordinate 230,042,999, forward strand.
AGTTCTAAAATTTTGTAAAAGAAAAGACCGATCAAATCGATAACTTGAACCAGTAATCAGCGGTTTGAGTTTGGTCGTCTTGATCAGCTGGTAGGAGAAACAGGATAATGTTCGTACAATGTATAGGAAGGATGCCCATATGATCTAAACACCAAAAATGGTTTGGTTAAAATCTCGATGTTTCATGCATTTTAAAGTTATTTGTCATCCCAAATTCAAATTCGATTTCTTAGAATTTTTTAGTTCCTTCTTCTATGGGAATTTCATGTGACCGGACGATTAACAGTTTATATTTCCGGAACCATAGAACGGATCCGTATGAAATTTTGTAGCAGGAAAACATACCTTTAATTTGAGGCATTTGTGATAATCGGCCAAACCATAACCGAGAAACTGATAATAGCAAAAATAACCCGAGAATAGTGAAAAACTGTATTTGAGCGCAATGAAAACTTGAATGCCCTATTTATCATGCAACTGCGCGCATCAATTAACAACCATCCTACCAGATGCGAGTCCAAGAGCACACTGACGCCAAAGCTTCGTTGACGGTGGTACACGCATTCTTGAAAGAAGCTTATACAACAGGTAAAAGAAGCGAAAGAGATAGCATGCTGGGTGCCGACCACATGTTGTGAGAATGGGAATTTATTTCAGCCGACTGCATGCCCCCACCATCATTTCAAGAACGAATGAGAAGCGCGATTGACAGATCTGTATGCGTACCGCGCAGTGCAACCAAAAGTACAGATGTTTCTATAAAGCTGCAGATTATTTGAATTGTATAGGTACAGATTAAAATGATGTCTAAGGAAACTACAGCATGGTAGATATTTTTGGAGATAAAATGGTAAAACAATAGTTTTATTTGACATTTCTAATACCTAGTAATATTGAGAAAGTGTATATAGGATATATAAAATTACGGAAACTGTTTTTCTTTGGTGTGTAATACAAATATATTTTGTAATTTGACTACTCCAAACAAATGATTTACTGGCGAATGAACTTATTATTGAAACCTTAACAATAGAACAAATGATTTTTGCACTAAGAACTCAGTGTTTTTTTATTTATTATTGACGGAAAAATAAAGCGAGATTGGAAAGGTTGATGTATAAAACACCCAAATTAACCAAATATTATTCAACTAGCAAAACGTTTGCATTAACTTATTGCTGTAAATTTCCGTACAAATTTTCTGAAAAAGTAGTGAGATTTTTTTTATTCCCGGTAAATAATATAGAATGTGGCATCACTGGTACCAGCTTATTTTAGTTTCTCTTTGCTGCTCAGCAGCGAGAGGGGAATGGGTGTCGCAGCTCTCCAACGTGCAATGTTGCATCCGAAGTTTTGTATCACAACAGAGCAAAACTTTCTCTTTTGCTCACCGAAAAAAATCGCGGCGGCCATGTTTAACTCAACAATTTGGTCATCGATGACCAATTGTTGAGCAATGTTGAATTCCGAAACACGCCTATTGTATTATTAAACCAATTCTGCAGCGTTTTATGTTATATAAGTGTTTTATGTGGTAATAGGACTGACATAATTATATCTTCAGTATAGCGGTTTGTTTCATAATTTAAAACAGATTTATTTTATTTTATTTTTTTTATTTATTTATTTAAATTAGTATACCCAACCGTTCTATTTGTTGTATACTTTAAAACGCAATTAGAACTGTGTTTTAAATACATAGGGTAGGACAGATATTCTGACTGGATAAACTGGGAAAACAAAAGTCCAGTAACGCTTAAGACTTGAATTTGAATCGAAAAAGAACACCCGCTTCAACTGCTGCTGGGACGGTAAGTTCTGTTTTAAAATTTTTCGTTGTGTGCAGTACGAAACAAAAGTGTTTGAAATTATAAAACAAAAAGTTCTGCTGGAAATGTGATTGTTTCCGATGCAATTACACTCAGATTTTTCACGCAGGGGATAGAGGCCGTGTAAATGAAAACCGCGTAAATTTAAAAAAAAACGCGTTAATGAAAACCGCGTAAATTTCAAAATCCGCGTAAAAAAACCTGAGTGTACTCTCCTATATAAAATACTACGCTGCTGAACAGTGCCAGTGCCTTACTGATAAAAAAACATATAACCGAAATATGAAACATGAAAACCAATAGGCTCTTTACCCTACGCAGCTACAAAGCGCCGTAAACATGGAAATGCATAGCGTCTACCGCTAATTGTAGTGCCCAGACGCTGCAACCATGATCTTACCCGTTCGACATAAGAACAAAAACTGATTCAAACGGGTACGCGTCACCTCTATTTATAAACTAACCGAATATGGTTTAGTCACTTAGGTGCGAGTGTGTGCAAATGCCAACGTTACCGAAAATCGATAGCGCTTATAGCATCGCCGGGAGACGTTGTTGCTCGTATGGGATAAGAGCAACAACTGATTTAAACGGACATGCGTTGCTTCTATTTATGACTTTTCGTGTTTCATTGAGCAACTAAGCTGCCCTCTCTTGACGGCTGTGTCTGAGAAATCTGCCTCACGAGTGGTAATTTTCCCGTTTTTCGTGAACTTTTTAATTTTACCAATTTCCAAAAGTCTACTTTTATTGGGGAGATATTAAATTATTACCAATATTTATGTTAGGTGTTTCTGAATCGGTTGGTGTATGAATGATTAAAATCCATCTAGTAATATCGGAGTTATAAGCGTGCAAACCTTACATAGTTTCGTTACATGGGAGACAGTTAAGATTTTAGAATGACACCTAGCCCCAGATAGTGTAGTAAGACATTTTTAATGTCAAAAGTACCCAACCCTATTAAAGCTCCCTTCAACTCACGCATACACTGAACTACCAACCCGCAACGAAGAGAAACGTCAAACTGAAAAATATTCGAAGTGATGTGTCGTGTGTTGTGTACATTGGAAACAATACAGGTAATTTATCAAATATTCACATTAAATGGCTCAAAAAAGTACCGAAATATCGTTTCCGAAAGACGGATTACGTAATGGAAGGTGAGTGAACTAATTTTGGTTGTTTTTACTGTTTTTTCAGGCTGAAACAGACCCACCAAAAACCAAAACAAATCTACTTAGATGGAGGCTGGGATGTTTCCGCGCGGCACTGGACGGTTTTGGACGGACGGATTATTGACAATTGAAGCGGACTATAATGATGGTAAGTTTAAATGCATAATTTATGTTCGCCCGAAGGGCTGACTAAAAATGTTATTTGGATAATTTCAGATTCGAATGATGTCGCATGCAGCTGGACTGGAAGTAAATATGGACTTCGGCACGATACCGGAACGATTTGGCGGGACAAACGCCGGACGGACTGCTGCCTTGGTGACTCGGAATTGCCTCAAACGGCTTATTTGAAGGCAGCTATAAAGGATGTTGAGAAGGAAAGTTGACTTCCAATTCAAGGTAAGTGTGTGAACAAATTCTAATGTTTCCTTTTTCTTTTTAGGAACAATCGGACGGCGGAACCCAAGATGTCAATCAACCCCGAAGGATGACCCCAATATGAACCCACATTTAACATAAACTCCCATATTAAACATTAACCCACTAAATCCCAAAACTTTTATATAAATTGTGATAAATAAATACACTTAAATAAATAACAAAGAAAATAAATAATAATTAACACAACATGAATATAAGCAAATATACGATAATTTTAAGTACTAACATAGATATAAGGAAACATTGTGAACTACAAACTAACATTACTTATATCCGAAAAATAGTATTTACAAAAAATTTAATCATTGGGTTATCGTGCAAAGGCACAATCCCCTTTCTTCTTCCACCCACCAGTCTTGTATAGGCTGTTAACAAGGTATGTGCATTCCGATGCAATACAACCTGTGTTTTTTTCAAACATGGTTAAATTTCCAGGAACACTTTCGATTTCTTTAAATTGCAACGCTATTCAGCTAAAGCAATTTGTTACTGACAGCTCGATTAACTCGGGTTTGCTCAACATCGTCTGTAGGACTTCTGAGTGTTATTTTACGATCAACGTTTAAGATTCCCTCGTCTTAAACTCACGCTTTGTTGCTTCTCGCTGAATTTTCGCGGTACTCCTCATCAACGCACTGGTGGCTCCAAGTTCTTGGTTTTATAGGTCATCGTCCTGATGAAATCAAGGACTCGCTCTGTCTTCAGGTCGAGGGGAACTTGTTCGTTCAGTAACAAATGTTTTATACCCAAGAGTGCTGCAACTCAAGGAGATCTAAAATGACCATAATCCAACACGTTCTTCTTGAGCTAGAATGAAGATCTTAGCAACAAGGTTGCCCCCAGTAAATAAACGTTGTTGTGGGGGTGCACTGTCTGAAGGACAGTGCTAACTTTACGAACTGCGGTACAGTATTTTCTGCAACCAGAGCAAAAGCATCATGATGCGTTGTCTCAATCAGTAAATACTGAGAGATACATAGCTTGACTTCTATTCGATCAACGAATGATCGATGTCTATAAAGCGGAACTTGAATGGGTAAGTTTCTTGAGAAACTTGCAGTTGAAAATTCCCAGTCTCTTTCCCTTCAAGTCCTCAAGGTCATAACAGTGAGTTCCTACTACCCTTTTTACTACGGCTGGCACATACTTGGGGGCCAACTTTGCAGAAAATTCCTTGCCTTTGTCCGATTGTTCCATTGTTTTTCTTCAGAACCTTCTCACCCACAAAGTAAGTTGGACAATTGGCATTGGAGCGAAGGTTATAGTAGGACGAGTGAGCACCTTTCGTCTGTCCGCGACGACCGTTGTTCACCTTGCGAGTAGTGAACCTGTGTTCTGCAAGACGATCTAGCATGCTGCTAGGACTATTTCCGCGTTTCGCCATCTGCATTCCTTGTTCTACCTCCGTTTTCAACGTGAAAACCGTCTCTGCTGCGCTTCTGCTTTCCGATGGCTTATTTGTGATGCAAACTTGCTCGACATCATTCGTTCCACCTATCATTGGCTCAATTCCGAACAATTGCCAGAAGTTATAGCCCAGAATCAGGTTTCTACAAATCTGTGGAATTACCAGTGTTGGTACCACCTTTGTAACTCCTCGGAACGTAATCGGTAGTTGAACATAGCCTAAGCATGGATGCACTGTACTATCTGCTGTAATTATCTTAAGAGGACTTGGCTCTATGTTCAAACCGTTTTTCTGCATCACGTCTGTCATATTAGTTACACTGATGCTTGTACCCGAGTCTAGCAATGCTTCGTATTTTGTTTTGAATAAACTAACTGCAACGTGCGGGCAACTTCCACTACGAATGCTCACCTCACATACTTCCTTGAACTCTGTTTTTCTGGGAACATTTTTAGTCACAGGAGTGCCGTCGTTCCCTCTTCTGCACCCCTGATTTAGTTTCCCGATGGATTAGCTGTTTTCGAGTGATCAAATCGTGAATGATTCTCGCATGTTACTGTTGTTTTACCGGGCGTTCCGCAAATGTAGCAAAACAACTGCTTCTGCCTGTATGCAGTTTCGCCAGACATGTCCCGTTCTGCGGCAGTTCCAGCAAAGGGGACCATTTTGCTGTTCGACTGTTGGTGCGGCACTGGTGGTTTGCTGAGTTCGCGATAACGATTTGAACTCCTTTGCACGCCGATCATCATTGAATCTCTTTCCTAGCACGTTCACTTCCTCTGCTTCGAAGTAGGATCCCGTCGACTCTTCGGCCTCGATATTCGGCCCTATTCTGCGCGGCGAGTGAGGTGACTCGCGGCGAGTCACTTGAGTCGCGCGATTCTGACAGGCGAATGCAGTGAGAGAAGTCACTTCGGATGAACACCGATGAACTCTCACCTTATTCTCGCAGTCGCAACTGAGTGACAAGAGTCGATGCGCCGTGACTTTTCGAGTCGCTACCTGTGAGTCAAGTGACAGAAGTGCCGGGCTGAAGAAAAATTTAAATTTGTTTATGATCAACGCAAAATTCGGTCGAAGTTTTGTAATTTTATTAGTGTTAACGAAAACCTGGTAGTGAAAACTGTTTTTCAGGCCAAGAAATGATAAAGGAAGTTGTTTCTTTATCGGCTGGAAAAGCGAAGATTTGGACAGATGGCATAATGGAGGCGAAAAGGTTAGCAAATTATTTTCGTTTTCTAAATATAAAAAGATATATTTTTCCATTACATTCCAGGTCGAAGCTTACGAACCGGAAATAGATGGAATATTTGTTGGCGCTTTTACTGACGCATAGCAGCAGGAACTTTCGGACTACCTTCTCCAGAATCTACAGCGAGGACTAATGAATCGCCCCCGTTTTTTACCATTCCGCCACACACCAGCTTTACGCGGAAGAGCGTGCCGGAGGAATTTTTAATGATGCACGCGGAATATTTAATAAAATCAAAAGCAAAAGGGAAAAATAATTTAAATAGAAAGCGTAAAATAACTTGTAGTGAAAAAAGGAAATAAACATTTGCAGTTACATATTTTTAAAAAAATTGAAAATTTGATTTATATTCTGGCCAAAAGTTTCCAAGCTTGTATGTTATGTATGACTTCTGGGTGTGTAGGATCACTGTGCATAGACTGTGTTATATCAGTTTGATCGATGCATGTGTATATTGTTTGGGTTCTGCGAAGGTGTCACATCTGTACCAAAGAGTGGAAAACGATTCACCTTAGCGAAGAAATCATTTTTCCGCGCCCCAGTTTGTCTGGGTTCAATCCCTGCCGAGGTCTTTGAGGTTTATCTGAGGTGAAAAAAAATCAGTGGCGACGCTTTTCTTCGGAAGGGAAGTAAATCCGTTGGTCGCCGGTCCATGAGTTGATGGGTCAATATCTAGTCCAGATAGTGGAGTCACCTCTCTGGCGTCGGTATGTGACCTCGCAGCGGAAATAGACCGACGTTAATTGTTATGTTCATAATGAGATATTCTTAAAAAAATATACGAAACCCCTATGTTATGTATATGTCAAATTTCATGTTCGTTTGGATACGTCATGTGTCTTCTTCTTCCTCATGGCCACACTCTAACTAGTGTTCTAGGGGGGTGAGAGAGTGATGGGAAGGGGTGAAGGGGGCAACACCCAACTGCAACCTTTGGCTTTAGTTCTGGAATATGCCCGAAGCCCGGGACTTCCGGAATTATCGGTAGAGCACAATATATTCTAACAATATTGTTTCGCCATTAGTGATCTAGGCCTGCGAATCGAAGAATTTTGATGCTCATTTCAATGGATGTTTAACCTAGAAGATATTACGATTGTACCAGTTTATATGAGAAATGTTTATGTGACCGCAATAACCAAATCGTAATTTCGGAACCAAAAGTCAGAACTGTACTAATTCAATAGCAGTCTTTTATTTGAAACTAGATTTGTAAAAATTGGTTAAGAGTTCGAAGCAAAAAGGTGTGACATTAGCTTAGGAACTTGGAGAGTGCCGTGGGCTTGGCGGCGGACTCCAGACTAAAATTCTTTATGCTTAGAGATTTGTAGCTTGGAGACCTTGGATTCTGGTGGTCTCTAGAATCTAATAGTAACACTGCACGTACTTCAGGTTGTGGATAGAAGCAAAGGGATAACCTGACGACTGGTAGATTGAATTATTTTTGCTATCAATTCAACTAGATCCAGACCGATGCAGTATCCTACACTGAAATGAAGACCATGGTATTAACTACTAGATTAGGGGTTCAAATTAAAAAGGGTGTACCAGTGAATTTTGGTAGACCATATATCATGCTGGACTTGAATATGATTCCTATCATTTGTACCATGTCTTTCTGGTATAAAGACATGGTATTTCTTACTATTTTGTGGTTATATTTTTAGTACCTTTTACTATGCCTACATCAACATCCAATGGTCAGAATTACCATACATGGTTGTATTAAAAATAGCTAGCTAATTAAAATCACTAGTGGTGTTTACCATTATATAGTAATTGGAACATAATGAGAATTTCATTTGAATAAATTAAAAATTGCTTTTTCTAGATTTCGATATTTATTTAATAGTTACTTACAATATCTGCTTGAAGAATGCAATGTTTGTTTTCTGGATAGGGGGACCATTATAACCTAATTTCGCTCCTAGTTCTTGGTCACCGAAAAAAAATGTCATGAGGTAGATAATATAGATTCAGATTCAGAACCCGAATACCATGACCTGAAATCAAAATCAGAAAAATACAGCGTAATTAAGAAACAAATATTACCGATGAGAATTGTGTACTTCGCTAGTTCTAGATTCCACATATCAAAAATCGCAGTTCTGAAAGCTTAAGATTTTCATTGGCTCCTAGAGGATGAAAAAATGAATAATAAGAAAATCGGAATTGTATTTTAAAGTGATACTTTGGTCATAATATATTATTGTTCTACTTACCGATAAATAATTGCAGATCAGAAAGGAATTCTTTAACTTGTATTTCCTTTCCTAGTTCGTTTTAATTTCAAATGAAACTGTGCACAGAAACAAAATGAAAAAAACCACAGAGCAAAATTATTGCACAAAATGGCGGACATTTATAATGAACATGCATAACCAGAGAATATTACCATGTTTATAGTATTTCCAAAGATAATCTGTTTTTGGATATAAATCACTAGTAAACCCCTTAATTATTACCAAAAATTGGTAAATTGACAGCGATCCAAAGCTCAAGCTCAAAAGCATATTAACATTAACTATTTTCAAAGTCTTTTCAACAATGTAATCCTGTTCAAATCGAATATGCAAAATAGTAAAACCTACTATAAACGTTTATTCAAACCACATTGTAGATTCAAGCAGTTTGTGATAATTTTGAAATAATTTATGATAAATTTTACTATTTATTGAAAATGTTTTTTTCGACTATGACTCTGTAGTCAGCATTACCATGTCATTCTGTTCAGTGTATGTGTGATGGTTCATTACATATAATCTGAATTAAATATCATTCAATTTGCACAATGTTCTAAAACATAAGTGAATTAACCAATGTATTGGGATCACACCAACTCAAAGCTAAATCTAAAGAAAACATCATTCAATTGTACAATGTATTAAATTTAAACTTTAAGAACCGATTTCTTCACCCTCGCTTAGCGCTTAAGCCAGGTTTAAACGTACTGGTGAACCTGGTTTTAAAGTTAAGCGCTAAGCGAGGGTGAAGAAATCGGCCCTAAGTAAACTATTCAAATTTTGGAACCATATCAATTCAAATGTTCAAAATCTGCCTAGTAATCTTGAAGAACCATCAACCGCGCGAACCAAACCGTCAAACAAGGTGGCTATGTTCTCAAATATAAGCAACTTTAAATACGTGTCTCCCGTTCTTTTCCTCTATTTCATTAGTCTGTTTTTGTTTTAGTTCTATTAATTTGTTTTTCCACTATTCAAGCTTCTAGGTGATCTCTTTTCATATTTTTTCTTGTAATTCGGCATATTATTAATACTCAATAACAATACTAACTCTTCTCTGTATTTTATTTTATTTTTCGGTCTCATGCGTCGTATTCTTCCGATGACCTTTTCGAGCTCATACAACTAAGAAGCGCAACATTGTTGCCAACAATGACTCTTCTCTGTCATCAGACGTCGCCAGGTTTTAGAACAATGGAGATGTATCCTCATACTCGATGGAATCAGATAAGTAGGAACGACCAACGAACTGCAAGTAGTATACATATTACACATTTCTTATTTTAACATATCACATATTATTCGTATTAACATATTATTTACAGGCACCACACATATCCCATACACACCTAAACATACACACACACAGCATGGAGAGGTGAACTTCTATTTGCCGCAGTTTTTGTCCGGGCACGAATGCTTCCGGACGTACTTGCATCGGTTTGGACATGCTTCGTCACCCCTTTGCCCGGAGTGTGCGACTGTGCAGGAGACACCGGAACACGTGGTCTTCGAATGCCCTATGTTCGAAGAAGCTCGTAGGGGTATACCTGGTATGACAGTGGACAATATCGTCGAAGAGATTGTGGGGAATATATCTTATACATGAGAGGCTGAGAGCAAGGGTGGGTTAAAAATTCGTTGCGAGCAAAAGCGGTATACGTTTTATTTAGAGCAAAACCGGTTTAAGTACCAGTCAGAGCAGAAATGGGATAAAAAAACCTTTGCGCAAAAGTGGGTTAAAAAGATATACCACTTTTGCCCTGAGAGGATATATATTCCATTTTTATTCTAAGAATGTTTTCAAAAATGATTTATCACCAATAAGGGAAAACCATCTTCAATATGGGTATCATTTGAAAGGAGGTGGTTAGTAGATATGGGAAATCGATAATAACGCCATTTTGAATTCCAAGATGGCGACTTCCGGTTACCACAAAATAGTGAGAACCACCATCAATATGGGTGTCATTTGAAAGGGTAGGTGAGCAGACATCGAAAATTGACCACCACCGCCATTTTGAAATCCAAGATGGCGACTTCCGGTTACCACAAAATAGTGAGAACCACCATCAATATGAGTGTCATTTGAAAGGGGATGATGAGCAGACACCGAAAATTGACCACCACCGCCATTTTGAAATCCAAGATGGCGACTTCCGGTTACCACAAAATAGTGAGAACCACCATCAATATGAGTGTCATTTGAAAGGGGATGATGAGCAGACACCGAAAATTGACCACCACCGCCATTTTGAAATCCAAGATGGCGACTTCCGGTTACCACAAAATAGTGAGAACCACCATCAATATTGGTGTCATTTGAAAGGAGATGGTGAGCAGACACCGAAAATTGACCATTACCGCCATTTTGAAATCCAATATGGCGACTTCCGGTTACCACAAAATAGTGAGAACCACCATCAATATGGGTGTCATTTGAAGGGGATGGTGAGCAGACACCGAAAATTGACCACCACCGCCATTTTGAAATCCAAGATGGCGACTTTCGGTTACCACAAAATAGTGAGAACCACCATCAATATGGGTGTCATTTGCAAGGAGATGGTGAGCAGACATCGAAAATCGACCTTCACCGCCATTTTGAAATCCAAGATGGCGACTTCCGGTTACCACAAAATAGTGAGAACCACCATCAATATGGGTGTAGAGGTGTGCGCCGATACATTTTTAATCGGCGGCGGCGTAAGCGACATATTTGGCCGGCGGCGGCGGCGTTGGCGGCGTCACGCCGTTGGACCCTATGGGCGGCGGCGCGCCGGCGTGTGTCGGCGTGACGCATATTGACGCCTATGTAACTAAAAACAATTCTTGGCAGTAAAATTCCTTTCCCAAATTGGTAACAGACTTCGCAGCACATACAAACAGACGTTACCAGCTTGAAGAAAATTCTAAAAAAAACCATCGCTCACAATGTTGTAGCGACATCTGTTGAACACATTGCACAAAATGGAATTCTCGCAATCATATCAAGTATTTTTTTTTCAACTGAAGCTCCAATAGTGCCCACCTAGGGCAGATCACTTTCAGAGTGTACTACAAATTTGCTTCAAATTAGAAAAAATGCATTTAATTTCCATTTTTGCAACAACTTTGCACTCCTTCGCAGAAAAGATTGTTTAACAATCGTCCTACGCTGATCCACTTTGTTAGATGTTTTGTTGAATGTAGGGCTGGTTTTTTGTAGGGTTTTGACGTCTTACACGCAACGCAAAATGCATTATGAATTTCTATTTTGATGGAAAGAAATGCATTTAATTTCGCTGATGCGTCACAAGTGCCCACCCTGCTTGCCAAATGCAAGATAATAAATAAATGGCGGGACGATTTTTACAGTTGCAAAATTTAAAGAACGAAATAGAAAAATTGTCGATGTTGCATACTACGACTTCGCATGAAATAATGATTGCAATGGACAAATTTAAAGAATGCAGAGTAACAACTGTATTTCAATGACCCATAATAATTATTTTTTGTTCTATGTTTGGGAAATTAAAACGGTAAAATAGTTTTTGTTTTGTTTGAGGAAATTAATTCTTGTTGTTTCATTGTTTTTTGTTTCATTTTAGTCTTCTTTACCGTCGCTCTTTAAGAATCCCACAGATATCGGGTACCCTAACACGAGGCGTTACTAATGGCATTAATGGCATTACTGCGCAGAAATGTCACTTTTAATGGTCATGTAAGGACCTTTCAAGGTCATTACTTCATTTTCCTGGTTGGCATTTACTTTTACTTCTTATAAGTACAAAATAACGCATAGGATTCCGTGGCATCACATTTTCTTTCCTCTTAAGATTTGCTTCTATCTAGAGTGCAAAGTATGCTCGATGTGCTGGAGTCATACAGATCTACACCATAACGAAACCTAAATATACAGTTACTATCATTCATAATAATTCCACGACTTGATGTTGGGTTGAAACTGATCACTAAACAAGTCTGATTGAAAATGGTCTGAGCGTATCTCTAGTTTTCGTAACACCTGCACTCCGCCAATTGCTCCAGCAGATCCGGGGACCAACAAATTCTAATCCATTGCATACATCTAGTCAGATTCGATACACCGAATCAATTAAATTACTAACATCCTATTAAGTGCTGACTCGGCGATCGGCATCGTGTCGTAACTTAAGAAATAATTGTGAACAACTCCCGCCTTGGGCACTTCGACAAGAATGAATTGTTTTAGTTTGCATGAGATTAAAAAGACGGTAACGTTTTTGGGTGGGTGCGGAAACTAAGTAACGCATTTAGCTCTGTGTCAAAATCTCTTCACTAACACCACGCTCGCTGATATGGCGCATTTTTTGTAATATAAAACGACCGTTTTTTCTACGAGTGATGAAAATTCATCTCGTGTTACGTTTTTTTGTCTGTGATACCGGATTGATGCAACTGAAATGGTTAAAATTATGAGCCAACGATTTTCAAGTTCGCAAATTGTCGGCGTGGGAAAAAAGCGTCGGCGGCGCGCCGTCGGTCTACCATTCGGCGTCGGCGTTTGTTAAAATTTACCGGCGGCGGCGGCGGGTGTCATTTGAAAGAGGATGATCAGCAGACACCGAAAATTGATCATTACCGCCATTTTGAAAAGATGGCGACTCCCGGTTACCATAATATAGTGAGAACTACCATCAATATGGGTGTGATTTTATAGGGGATGGTCAGCAAACACCAAAAATTCACCATCAGCGCCATTTTAAAATCCAAGATGGCGACTTCCGGTTACCACAATATAGTGAGAACCACCATCAATATGGGTGTCATTTGAAAAGGGGTGTCAGTAGATATCGGAAATTGATTATTACGTAATTTTGAAATCCAAGATGGCGACTTTCAGTTACCACAAAATAGTGAGAACCACCATTAATATGGGTGTCATTTAAAAAGGGTCAGTAGACATCGGAAATCGATTGTTACGCCATTTTGAAATCCAAGATGGCGACTTCCGGTAACCACAAAGTAGAGAGAACCATCATCAATATGGGTATAATTTGAAAGCGGGTGTCAGTAAATATCGGAAATTGATTATTACGTCATTTTGAAATCCAAGATGGCAATTTCCGGTTACCAGAAAATAGTGAGAGCCACCATCAATTTGGGTGTCATTTGAAAGGGGTGGTCAGTAGACATCGGAAATCTATAATTAGGCTATTTTGAAATCCAATATGGTCACTTCCGGTTACCAGAAAATAGTGAGAACCATCATAAACATGGGTAACGTTTGAAAGGGGGTGTTCAGTAGTAGCCGTTTTAGATCCGATTTTCTTTCACTGCAAACATTACATTGCAACAAAACGGTTTTATGCCTAAATGATCGACAACGACCAACCTGCTCTCGTTTACAACATATGTACTCGATGGATTTACTGACGGATTGCGAACCGATGCTATTCACATGGATCGGTTCGGCCTTCGACAAAATCAACCATGATGTCGCAATAGCGAAGCTGGACAAACTCGGTATTCATGGACAACTTCTGCGTTGGTTCCTCGATGGAAGGCAATTCCAAATCAGCATTAAGGACTGCCTATCTGCACCATTCTTCACTACATCCGGCATCTCAATAGGTAACCATCTCGGTTCATTAATTTTCCTCCTCTACTTTAATGACATCAATATTAAATTACAAGGACCCCGCCTTTCTTTCGCCCATGTTATGAAAATTTTTCGACAAATATGGGATAAAACCGATTCCGAGTTTCTTCAGAGTGAACTGGAGAGCTTTAGTACGTGGTGTGGCCTTAACAGAATCGTTACGTTCACTCGGAAACGCTATCCGATTCAGTTTAACTACCATTTATTCGACTCGAGCATTCCAAGACACTCTCACGTCAAGGGTGGTGGAGTCATCATGGATGCAGCACCACAGACTTCATACTTCGTGGATGAGGCATGAAGACAATAAAGATAAATCAACCCAATGCAAGAGCATGGGAGGTATGAGCCTAGAAGCGCAAGATCATGGGAGGTATGAGCCTAGAAGCGACCGGGCCCACTATATGTTGGATACTGTCAACGTCTGTACATCAACATACGGATGCCACCCCCTGGATAAGAATGATCGACCCGCGCGAAATTAAAATTTTGTGATTTGTTTCTCGCATCAATAAAAATATTATATATGCAATTCCATATTAATTTTAGTGGTTTAAAATAGGTTATATGAGGAAAAAAGCGAAAAAATGCTAATTTTCAATAAAATTCTTGGTTCACTTCAATCCATTTTTGGGTTTATTGGATCTTCAAATTTTAAAGGTGTATGAAATGACACCCATACTGATGGTGGTTCTCACTATTTTGTGGTAACCGGAAGTCGCCATCTTGGAATTCAAAATGGTGGTAATGGTCAATTTTCTGTGTCTGCTGATCATCCTCTTTCAAATGACACCCATATTGATGGTGGTTCTCACTATTTTGTGGTAACCGGAAGTCGCCATCTTGGATTTCAAAATGGCGGTGAAAATCAATTTTCGATGTCTGCTCACCATTCTCTTTCAAATGACACCCATATTGATGGTGGTTCTCACTATTTTGTGGTAACCGGAAGTCGCCATCTTGAATTTCAAAATGGCGGCAATCGTCAATTTCCGATGCCTATATTAAACGATTTCTAAGGCATCGAAAAATTTAATAAAATTTCATTTCCCACAAGTCCGAATTAGAAAATTCTGATTCTTTTCTTAGCGCAAAAATGGGTTAATATTCTATACCAGTCTTGCCCTGAAAATTTTGTCGAACCATTTTTGCGCGAATTAATATTTGATCCACTTTTGCCTGAGGTGTGATGACTATACCATTTCTGATCTAACAGAATATTTTAACCCACTTTTGCTCTGAACAAAATTTTAACCCACTCTTACTCTCAGCCTCTCACATATGAGTCAAAAACCGAGCAGCCATATAAAGCCGGTATTGACTTATATGTATAAGCTATATTCCCCACATTATGTGACAGAGATGTGCCGTGACACACACACACAAATGCTTGACAGCTGACTGGGCCAAGTGCATTCACTCGTAGGATCTATCATTTCGATGATAGCCTCGATTCTACGAAACCAGTTCACAAGTAATCTGACATAAGCTAGTCTTGTCTGGTGAATGCATGTAACCTGGAAGCCCCAGACACTACAGGACGAGACCGACAGACTGGACTCGACGGGGTCTAGAACAGAGTTTTAGGCATTCTTCAATGCACGAAAAAAAGAAACATTCGGCATGCTATTTTTCCTTTTATTACTACATCTGAAGTTAGGTTCATACTAATACACACTAACACAATCAATTGCATATTCTCCCATATACACTCACAATCTCTCATCCAAAACGCAAAAACGCCCTAAGTTTTCGTGATAACACAAACCTGGTCACAAACGCGAACTTACATTAGAATTTCAATCATCCTCACACACCTACGCTCGCAATTTCGCCAACATTAAAACACCCCCTTTCTTAAGAGAACTTTTCAGCACCTGTAACTTTACAACCGCAGATTTACATCATGGATCTGCTACGGTTGGAATTCTCTACTCTCGATCAGCCTAGACTCATACCTTCAGTTGGACCAATCAAGAATCAATCACGTTCCTCTACCATACACATAAAATTAATTATCAAATTCACAGTACGCGCGCGATCGTTCAAACATACACGCGAATGTGCGAATGGCCACACGAATCTAAAATCGAATTTATGCACGCAAAGTTAGAGACACGCTAGAATTCAAATGCTCGAGCCATTCGCTATCACACTATTACACAATTAGTAAACGCCCACGCCAACCCATACAGATATGCACCCCAGGACTCGAACGCTAAAACTCACACCTTCCACGTACACACCACCACAGGACTCACTATCAGATTAATGCATACAAGGTAACAAGCAATAATTACAGGTGTTCGTCTGGCAACCGGGGTCTCAAATGTAGAACTTATCATTTCAATGATGATCTTGGATCTGCGTTGTCTGTGTTCAAGGCACCATAGCTTTGTCCGTCAGGTCTAGGATGTATGAAACCCGCTAGCCACCACCCTCGGCCCAAGCTGCCCATAAATGAAAAAAAGACATTAGCTTAGGAGCTTGGAGAGTTCCCTGGGGGCCTCAAGAACTGTCATATGCGGCCAAACTGGTCAAAGCTACTTTGGTTGGTCATTAGTGATCTACATTCGCTAATCTAAGTAATGTTGAACCCATTCAAATATTTATTACATCATTTAGACATCATGTTGTTAACAGTTTATATGAGCATTTGATGTATCACCTTACTCTTCAATCCGTTACTCTGGAACCGGAAATCTGATTAACTATGCTTATTAGAGCATTATACCGTTAATTTTAAACTAAGTTTGTGCAAATCGATGCTGCAATCTCTGAGAAAAATGAGTGACATTATTTGACACACACAGACATTTTGCGATCTCCACGAACTGAATCGAATTGTATATGATACTCGGCTGGAAAGCCGATTTTAGGAGTGAATGCATAATCTTTTTTTATATGAGAAAGGCAAAACGTATCAAGTGATTTTATTGGGAAATCCCAAGAGAATTGGGAATGCCATAGAATGTGGGAGACCATACGAAATGTAGTTAAAATCGGTGACAGACGAATAATAAGTAATCACGGAACTTCTCTAAATTCCATAGGGTATACCTATAACCTATAGTATTTCTCAAGTTTTCTGTGTTTGTAGAGCATTGCTGAAGCTTGTCTTGTACGACAACCCTAAATTTGGTAGACTCAACCTGTAACTTGTAGAAACTTTTTCAAGTTTATAGAAATTGCCTGAAGTTGATGGGGTTTGCTTGGGTTTTGCATAATTTTCCTGAAGTTCGTATAATTTCCCGAAATTCCCAACGACTCAGTTCATAAAACTCCTAGCAGCACATATAAAAATAAATTTATTTAGCACCAACAAAAAAAACGAATGTTCGTCGTTCTCATATATGTATAAGTGTAATCTTATTGCGATCTACATTCAACATATTGACGACAATATGATTTCATTTAGCTATTCTCGAATCGTTATTGCAACGAAAGTTTTTACTAGTTTTTACAGTTTTGCTCAATCATATTTATGTTGAAAATCGGCCTAAAACTGCGCTTTTTGGGTCGCGCAGAAAGTTAGATGTCAGTTGCAACAGCACCTACTTTTTGTTACCAACTGGTTATGAAATAGTTACTGAAACAAAAATTGCTACTTGGGATATAGTGCTCAATTCGACATACACATCCATCTTGTCGAACTGTGCAGGTGCATACATACCTACCTTCCTTCCTGACAACGGGCAAAAATCTAGTTTTGCAGTAATTACTTATTATATTTCATTTATTCTATACACAAGTTGGGCAATTCGATTCTTCTATCTTTGAGATATATTTCGTACATACACATACATCAATTTGCTCAATTAGATAAACTGAATCGACTGAAATCTAAAATATGTTGGGCCTTTCTTTTATGAGCAAGACAAAAGCTGACGCAGGAAATGTAAATTGTAATTTATTAATTAAATGTTAATTGTAATTTATTAATTAAAACATATCATCAGATAGTTGGAATTAATCACAACTAAATATAAAAAAGTCTGCAACTGGTAGTAACTTTCTGCTATCTAATAAAATCAGACCATCAATTACGTAGAAAGATCAACCATCTCCTTCCATCAAATAAATTGCAAAAAGATATCCAACACCTTCAGCCGGAGACAGGACTGTGTCAAAAAACTAAACCATACTGTTGTTTTTAAAGATTTTTATTGCTCGAGCTGCGTAGTTTAGATTAAAATGAGACATCTCACGAAATATTAAATTTCTCAAAACACGATAGTTATCATTTGACCAATTCCCGCATCTCACCTGCAATAAAGCAAAGTAGCTGATAATTCCGACAAACACTATTGATTCTGTGATGAACATTCCCAATGTGCAATATGCTGCACTAAACAGTCGTAGCACCGACTGATCACTCTAATGATCTAATAAACGTATATTTTACAAATCGAGCACATAATCCTAGTGATCCCCGCAGCGGTGATAAAATGACGATCAACACCAAATACCTACAAGTGTATGATATTACGTATTTACGTAGGAAAACCACTATGCAGTAGCGCGAATTTTCGTTAAAATTTTCGTTGCACATATCCACTCCGAGGCCGCTGGGAATGGTAGAATTTCCAAGGAGATACCGCCTGTACCACATAATCCTTGGCCTACCATGGACAAACAGGCAAGCCTCTGAAAGAATTGAAAGGTTTTTTTAAACGCTGTGTGCAAGTTGAGGCTATAAAGCAGATTAAAATATACCTAACTATTCGAAACAGTTAAACACTAGTTTTATATTTAGTTTATGGCACAATGTATAATTGAATACAATTGAACTTCTCTTTAATGTTTCAAAATATTAATTGCTCGGCGAGCGTAAAAAAAACAAAACACTGCTAACATTGGATTTGACATTTCGCAAAATGAATATCAAGTCACTTGTGGTTCATTTTGTCACTCACCCTGAAATGAACCTCTCACGTCACCCGACTCGACTCGTAGAATAGGGTGACAAAAGTCATGTGACAGTGAAGTGAGTTTTGGCGTCTCACCTCACTCGCCGCGCAGAATAGGGCCGATTGTGTAGGCCCATCGCATTGCGTGTTGGCCCTTCTCGAAAGTGCCTAAGCGCAGGATCATTCGCATCGATGCGGTATGCATAGTACTCAAGCTTTCGCAAATCACGTACCGTTCTACACGCTAGTTTGGAACGGTAGTGTGGGCGCATGTTGTCCCAGATGACCTCGAAAATCCTCTCCTGATCCAGTGACGTCGACAATAGCTTGTTCAAGCGTTCTATTTCCGTCTTGAACGTCAAAAACGGCTCGTTCCGAAGTTGTTTCCGCTCGTAGATTTTCAGACGGTTTCCTTGGTCCTTATTCTGGTTACCGTACATGTAACGGATTTTCTCCTCGAAGTCCTGCCAATCTAGGAACTCGTCAGCGTAGCACAAGTACCAATCGTAGGCATCTCCCCGCAATATGGTATGCACTCGCTGCAACAGGATGTCGTCTGCGATCCGATCCATTCGCGCTATCCTACGAATTTTGTGGAGAAAATCTTCCAACGATCGATGGCGGGGATCGCCACTAAAAGTTAGATGCCATTTCTCCATACGCCGGTCTGCGTCCTGAATCTCGCGATCACCGATTCGTCGATTCACACGACGTCTTGGGTGAAACTCCTCAGCATCACACCCATTTTCGTCCTCGCTACTCTGCGGGATTACTTCACTCTGCCTTCGATGCAGGCCACCGGTGGGATAACCTCGACTGCTCAACTGAGAAATATGCCGTCTGTCGTTCCACCGCCTATCAGCTGGATCCTCCCGTTCAGCTATTCTCGTCTCATCTTGACTCAAGAGATAACGTGTCCTACCACACATTCTGCTCGACCACTGCTCTTGCCGCTGATTGCCTCGTTCATCGTAATACGAACGCTCGCTTGTCGTCTCTATTCGTCGTTCGGATGATTCCCATCGACATGCTTGTCCTCTATCAGACTCATCTTGTAACGTCTGTGGAATTCCACTACATCGTCGCTGTGGTACCTCTTCTCTCCTCCTGTGCCCGGGTTCGTGATGGTTGACTTGGATGTACGGTGTAGGTTGCGCTTCTCTGTTGAATTCCATTCTCCCCATCTCAGGAACTTGAAACCTTCCATTTGAAGTGTTGACGAACCTCGTTGGATCCGGCATCTGGGCTCCCAGTCGAAATTCCACCAATTCTCGCCTCAACTCAGCCACTTGCATTCTCAGCATTCTGTTTTCGTCGTTAAGCTGGTTTTCCCTCCGTAGTTGTTCCTCACTCGCTGTTTTAGGAATTGCTCCAAGGGATCGCTTTGAATTCTCATCAGATGACCTGCCTTCGCGTTCTTGTCCGTCGTCTTGATGCTCATCGTCTTTCCTATCATCATTCCCTGACTCCAATGACTTTTGCTGATTGTCGACAACTTCTCCTGAGTGAGAATCTTCGGAACCCTTCTTCCCACTAAATCAGTTCAACACACTTCGAATTTCCCTTATCAGTTCTTTACGCATGGCTTCGGATCCAGGATCCTCAGCTATGCTTCGGGCGACCCTAAGCGCGTAATGTTTTAATCGGGAAATGCACCTTTCATCTGGACCTTTCTCCAACTTCCCTCTCAAAATATCGATTATGCTTGACACGCGATCGAACTCTTGTTCGATAGTAAATCGCGATGGATAATCCCGATTTTCCCTCACATCTTCGTAAAAAAGGTTTCGTAACAGTCGGTATTTGGCTTCCGAATCATTTTTTGTTTCCTCAACCTTACCACGAATCATGAGCTCGTAATCCACTTCCTCATTGGTTAAGTGGTCGGCTCTCGGAAACTTAGAAGCCATATAGGTTTATTTTTGAATATGTAAAATTTAATAAATAATATAGAAAATGTACAAAATAATGGCAAAAATAACTATACAACCTTATCTCTAATTAATGTTCCCGTATAACGACATCAACACTCGAATATTCCTCAGAGTCCCCAAAATATTTCTGTATCCTCAATAAATTTCTCCAAAAAAAATATGCCTGATGATATTTCTCCAAAAATAAACGGTCTCCAAAATACGCTACATTACCTTAAATACTACATAAACTACAACATGAACCTAGAATAACTATGCACATAATAAAGAAAATAAATGACGAAAACAATCATAACTTCAACAATATTCTCCAAATATACTTCAAGAAATCCGAAAAAATCCTGCAGTTGGGCGCCAATTTGTAGCCAGCCCTGGTCGATCCCTAGCAAGCGTGTAGCTTATGCGCCACTTCCCGTAGGAAGACTGCACGCCAAGATTTGTTTGCCCGGATGAGACTCTTCTTAGGGCGAGTCCCTGAAGAAGATTCACCTAAAAGAAATTAATCAGGATCGAACCAGACAGGCTTATCAAAAATTAGCCTCCAAAAGTCTGGTAGACGACCCTATTATCAGCAGCAGCAATCATTGAAAAACCTCATCACCCTCAGAGAATCGGCGGTAAGAAATTCCCCATACCTAAATTATCCTCACTGGAACTGCAGCCACTCACCACCAGGTGGCACAAACGAAGCGAAGCTTTCACCACTCATCAAATTCCGCCAAGCGGAAGACAGTGAAACGAAACGAAGACTACAGAACGAAATGACGTAACCATACTTAAACGAGACTAAAACCTTGAGGGAGTACTACACCGATTTACAAACATTTTACTATTTTACACTAAACAACATTTATTCTACGGTAATGAACGGAGGATTTATATTTCTATTTCATGTTTGTATTTTTTAGCTTTTAACTTTCTAGGCCTATCTCTCTAATGGTGTGCGTATTTTCTCCCTATTTGTGCTCATTGACCATAGCTAATGTGCTTTCTCTTCTCCAAATTTTGTGACGTCACCTCACGGCTCCAGCGAATCAACGGCAAGCTTTGCACCCGGGTGGCTAATTGTGGCGTTCTTGAATGGCGAAACTAAATCATCATGGCCGACACACA
Organism: Topomyia yanbarensis; assembly: GCF_030247195.1. Classification (NCBI taxonomy): domain Eukaryota; kingdom Metazoa; phylum Arthropoda; class Insecta; order Diptera; family Culicidae; genus Topomyia; species Topomyia yanbarensis. The sequence continues at coordinate 230,064,930 of NC_080672.1, forward strand.
ACCTACTTCATGGGCGCGTCCCTAAATCTAGCCGTCCGTGGACGACTTCTCGAGCGTTTTGCGCTCTGACGGCTCAAATTACTGTGGCGTCCTCCCTGGACGCCACCCTTCACTTTGAATTAGCAAGAACGATACGACTCACCAGTTCTGCTGCTGTCGATCGTTCTGCTGCGATGACAAGCGATGATGGGCGATCGGCCGCGCCGGTTTCTGACCAGCGGTTGTTAGTTGCTGCTGATGCTTGCTTTAATCGGCCGGAAAAGTTGCGATGATCTTTTCAGCGGTTGAAGAAAACGGCTTGTAAACGGACCGTCCTTCCTTCCGGCGGCGTGACGGTGCCGGGTTCAAATTTCGTCCGATGCGCTTGGACCTGCGCGCGTGTGGTTTTGCTCTTCTCTTCTTCCTCTCGTTCGTCGTAGCTGTGTCAAATAAAAGAGGTGCCGTCTGGCTATTGCAAACGGGGTCATTAGCACATGGGGAGGGTCAATGGCACTGTAATTTTGAGCACTATTACCTTTCTCCTGAATTCGCACGCACTTTACCACACGCTAGCGTTTGTTACAATCTTACAGACAACTAATGGAACAGGAGAGACAAGAAATTTAGACTAATTCAAAGTACTATTACGGCACTTTACATACTAGGAAACTAAACCGGACAAAACTATGCGCACTTACACTATGTTTGGCGGACTGGGACGAAATGGACTAGCAGCGTTAATCCTCAGATTAGGGAAGGTAATTTCGTACGAACTTACAGGAAGCGCGTATTTTCCCGCAAATTTCTTCGGACAAGTTCGGAAATCAACGACCCTACTAGCTGTTTTATTCTGTCAGCTAACCTTTGGCTCTATCTGTCCCATTCCATCATGCATCCCAAGCGAAGGATCGTCATGGTTTTCGTCTTCAGGAGAATCTCAACAGGCAATTTAATTTCTTCCCCTCGCGGAGAGGAGTATTTTCTAGGGTGTTGCGCAAGAGTCGATCAACGGTAGGTTGTCTAACTCTTGGTGCAAACAAATCAGACTGGTTCTACAAAATTTGAAAAATATTGCTGAATGTGACATGACCGCTACAGTTTCTGGATTTTAACAGGGGCGTAGTTGATGGTTTACGGAGAGGGGTTACACCCCCCCCCCCTCTACTGTTCACTCCCCTCCTTTAAAAATCTCTTTAAATCACCCCTCAGACCACCACCCCATCCAGCCCTCATACCCCTCCCTTTCAATCCCATCATCTTTAAACCACCACTGTATCACAAAGCATACCAATTTAAGCTGGGGAGTCGTTCGTTCGTGGGACTTTCGCCCTCCTCACATACCTACCCCCGCATGACAAAATGAGTTAGCAAGCAGATAACATTGATCTAATGCTGATTAGGCTAATGGAGTATGATATTTTTTTGTTTCAAGTGTTACACTGTCGACACGTAGCTCATCAAGTTCGTGGCTGGCAAGCCATTGTGTATAAGTGCAAAGTGTACTAAGAATGTAATGGACATTTCCACAATTATGTTGAACATAAAAAGCCTCCGTGCCATAGTTAAGAGAAATGAGAAAGGCACAATTGCACCGCTAGGTGGATTAAAACAGATTTTTTGGGTCTAATTTTGGTCCTTTGGTCTGCAGGTTGTTCATCCAACATCGACGCGCCCCTTGCTCCATTGTCCGCTTCACAAAATGGCGGAAGGGCAGTCACGAGGTCAGCTGCTTGCACGACGGGACACACTGCTTGCTGCTCTGGGTCGGGCAGAGGCGTTTGCTGCCGGATACGACGCTCAACGGGACCATACGCAGGTGACATTGAGACTCGAGTACCTGAATGGAGTATGGAACAACCTGGAGACAGTAGAGGCGCAGCTTGAGGACAACGAGACGACCGAGGAAGGTAAGGCAGAGCACGCTGCTACTCGTGCATGCTTTGAACCTCGGCTATTTGAAATAAAAGCCAGTCTCATTTCAAAGTTGCCTCCTATTCCTAACAATCGGAGCCCTGTTTCCCCACACGTGTCCAATGGCTTGCATTCCATGATACATTCTTGGCGCTCATTTATTTAAATTCGGAGGTGCCGGATATTCAAAAATTTCACTATTTGCGGGCAGTTGTCATAGGGGAAGCTGCTCAGTTGATCGAGTCGATTGGTATCAGTTCCGCTAACTACGTTTTGGCTTGGCAGACATTGGAGAATCGGTATTCGAATCACTACTTGCTAAAGAAGCGGAATATGCAGGCACTCTTCGACATCCCGCGCATGAAGAAGGGGTCCGCTGCATCACTACATGGGTTGGTTGACGAGTTCGAGCGGCATACGAAAATCTTGCATCAACTGGGAGAGCCAACCGACGCTTGGAGCACTATATTGGAACATCTGCTGTGTACACGCCTGCACGATGATTCACTGAAGGCATGGGAGGACCATGCGTCGACGGTAGCGAATCCGGACTACGCCTGTCTCATCGAGTTTCTGCAGCGGAGAACACGAGTGCTAGAATCCATCTCTGTGAACTATCATACAGTAGAATCAGCGTCACCTTCTGGTATTTCAGCTCATCCACCAAAGAAGAATCATCTCCACTCTCAGTTCCGCTTTACTTCGTGTGCATCGACTGCAAGTTTGGGTGAAAAGTGCATCGCCTGCAACCAGTCGCATTCCGTGACGAAGTGTCAGAAATTTAACCGGATTTCACCGAGTGAACGTCAGCAGCTTGTGAATTCCAAACGTCTTTGTCACAACTGCTTGAAGGGTGATCATTTTGTCCGCAATTGTCCTTCAAATTTCAGCTGTCGGAAGTGCAATCGACGTCACCATACGCTTCTTCATTCCGGGCAGAGCGATGGTTCCCGAAAAAACGTCAGCGAAGGAGCTTCCTCCAGTCCTGGTAGAATCGCTTTGACTACGCCATCTAGTGGATCTTCTGTGGTCGAGTCATCTACGCAATCTACGGTGGCTGCTACTGAGAATCTTCCGGTGGTCGAAGTTAGCTCTGCTCTACAACATCCTCGCGAAGACGTCTTTCTTCTCACTGTCATTGTGAAGGTCATCGACACCTACGGTGTGGAACATCTAGCTCGTGCGCTTCTGGACAGTGCATCGCAGCCGAATCTCATGGCGCAAATTCTACGATTGCGGCGACAACCCGTGAATGTTACGGTACAGGGAGCCGGCAAGCTATCTAAGCCGGTACGTGAATCGGTGTTCGCACAGGTACATTCAAGGATGGGGGACTTTTCGTGTAGTGTCAACTTCTTGGTGATGGACAAAGTGACGGCAAATCTCCCTTCGCAAAGTGTTTCAACTGTGGGATGGAAGATTCCGAAGGGGTTGCTTCTGGTTGATCCATCCTTCAACGAAAGCCAACCGATCGACATGGTTTTGGGGGCTCGGCATTTCTACTGTTTCTTCCCCAGCGCTGCACGCATTCAGCTTGACAGAAATCTTCCGATTCTGGTCGACAGCGTCTTCGGCTGGAGTATCGTAGGCTCGGCTAGCATAAAACCCCCCGAGTAGACTGCTCCTATGCCCACCACTTGTGATGCAGTCACTTTTTCAATGCTTTCGCTGCAGGATTGCTTGAAGCGTTTTTGGAAAACCGAAGAGCTGACAACGAACGACATTTACTCAATAGAAGAACGACGCTGCGAAGCCCTGTACCAATCCACAGTATCTAGGAACTCCGACGGTCAATATATTATTAGATATCCTCGGTAGCCTGATTTTGATGTGATGCTTGGCGACGGTTCGGATATCTGGAAAGGCGACTGGAACAAGGAAGGACGAATATCATCAGTTTCCTGGTTGCACTCAATTATCCCTAAAGTATCAACGAAGGCATGGTTCAAAGGGTTGGATGTAAGTCGGAACTTCATTCGTGTGATGTCTAGACTCATGTCCAACCATTATACGTTGAATGCGCATCTCCGCCGTATTGGGATCCCAGAAGATAATCAATGTGCTTGCGGAGAGGGTTACGAAGACATTGAACATGTTGTTTGGTCTTGCACTGAATATCGTGAAGCCAGATCCCAATTAATAGACTCCTTACGAGCCAGAAGAAAACCACCCTATGTACCTGTTCGTGATATCCTCGCTTTACGAGATCTCACATACATGGGCCATATTTATCATTTCCTGAAAACAATAAATATTCAAATATAATTATCCCCACAATGTTTCTAGTTTTTTCCCTTGCTACCCACAAAAAATTTAGATTTCTTCGCAGTTAGTTAAGTTAGATAAAACGATATAAATAAAGAAAAAAAATAAACAAAGATTACAGAAAAACTATCAATAGGTTTACAATGAAATTCAAGAAAATAGAGTATAATTAAAAATATTCAAAATGATGATTATCCTCAGTGTTAGCATTAGAAAGTGAATTTTTTTATAACGTGATAGTCTTAAGAACCTTTGTAACATGTTATGTAAAAAAACCCCGGCGTAAAAAAGCTTTTGCAAATGCCGTGTCAAATAAACGTTTTATGAAAAAAAAAATATCATCAGTTAATGCGAGAGTATCTCTCCCTCGGCCACATGCGTCTGGTCGAAGCGGACGACGAACACAACTCTCCAGCATACTATCTACCTCACCACCCCGTAATTTAGGAAGTAAGTACGACGACTAAGGTACGGGTCGTGTTTGACGGCTCTGAGAAAACTTCTTCCGGCTTCTCCCTCAATGAAGCTCTTTACGTAGGTCCCGTGGTGCAGGACGATCTGCTGAACATCATCTTGTGGTTTCGAACCTTTCCCGTTGCTCTCGTCGGAGATATTGCCAAAATGTACAGTAGGGTGACAACAAAAAGACCATTTTGGAAATCACTAATCTACACCCCCTAGCGTCGCTCAAAATCATGAAAAAATGACACTGTCTAAATTTGAGCGAAATCGATTAACACTAACCCCTCCCCCAAAGAGCTTCAAGTTTGTATGGGATTTTTGGCCAAAATGTATGGGGAAACACTCTCAGTTCACAAAATCGCCGCTAGAGGTCGCTGTAAACGTCCGAACACGGACCTACGAAGGAGTTAAGCTTTTAAAGATATGCCAAACAAGTTTGTCGAAGACTGTAAGACAATCCAACTAACCGCTGAAGAGTTATTAACGTTTGAAGTTGGATACTGCTGCTTAACATTCGCAAAGGGCGAACTCCGCTTATCTCAAGCATGTGAACCACGCGTAACGGTGGTACAAAGTTGAGAAAAACTCATATATCTCTGAAACGATGATAGATAGAAAGTTATGATGTTCCACAAACTTGTAGAGGAATAAAATGACTTTTTGTTTTCATTTGAAGGTTTCGGGATTTCTCCGCATAGTGGCAGTAGTGAGCCAAGTAAGTTAAAGGGAATACTGCTATCTGTAAATCGGTAATAGATGGAGCAATATGATGTTCTACAAAGTTGTAGAGTAGCAAAAAATACTTTCTTTTCTAATTTGAAAAATACAAAATTCTACAACATGGTGGCGCCAGTGAACAAAATTAATTCAAGGTAATGCGCCTATCTATACAATGGATAGAGATAGTGAAATCTGATGTTCTGTGAAGTTATACAAAACTTCAAAGGTTTTCGTGTCTCGTTGTAAAAACAGAATTTTCACCGCATGGTGGTGCTAACACCAAAGCATTCATATATTATCACGCCGCCCTGCACGACGAGATTGAATAACTTTGATATACCTTTTGAATGTTTCCCAATTTTTCCGCCCAATCCCAGTAAAGTGTCATTGGAGCCGGAATGCGAACTGGAACCAGCCAGAATTTCAGCTCATTTCCGGCTGAGCTTAACTAGGATGGCGTCAGAAGCGTACCCAATGCCCTGTAAACCAAGTTGGACTGGCATTACTTGCACGATTACATGGCTGATATTTTTGTGATAGGTGAGCGCTACTAGGGTCATTCGAATGCCGATTAGTAACTTTTTCGTCATATCAGGTATCATATATTATGTCACATTACGCGGACTACGGAACTTAAGTACTATATTCTGCTAGAACATTGCCAGCCTAGAATAAATACCTAAGTAGGTTACAATCCAATTCGCTCTGTGCTTCTATTCTATTCAGTATTCCCTATTACCTTGCAAACAAGCAAAGCGTGCATGCCAACTGCGCTGTCTGCCCAGTCGGGGATACATCACAAGATATTTTAATGTTGCTTTGTGCGGATCTGCCGGCATGGGTGGATCGTCTCCTGCGAGACTTGCAACATTGCTGTCGGCGCTTGTCGATCGCTCTCGCTATAGAAATGGAACTGTCTGGGTATCGGCATTTTGCTTTGTACGTTTCATCGCGCATGTAGCTAGCTACCGCCGCAGAGATGTAGTGTATGTTGGTGCCGTCAGTAATCGTAGGTCGACTCGAGACGTATCATATACTGCGAGCCCAACTCGAGTACGAGTACGAGTATGGGACTGATATTTTGGGGTAATTGTTCCGAATCGCGACTTTTTCGAAAAGATGGTTAATTTCTTTTTGAAATGGTTCTAAATGGCCTATTTTAAAACAAGCAATGAAAAAAATTCGGGGGGAAAGCTTTAAAGTAGTTTAAACTGGAAAAATAAGTTGTTTCCACTTACCTTGTGCATGAGAAAGTGACAGTAACGGTGAAGGTAATGTGATGCTGCTTTGCCGACCATTCCAGAGTACTACGTAACTCAACATTTTTTATTTTTGGGACTCCAAAGGAGGCCAATAAAAATTGACTTCTTCAAAAGAATATACCGCGGCGTAACGCTTAAGCTATGTATTACGCCTTATTATTGTCGTGAATAACGACTTGCCTTTACGGGCACTTTTCACAATTTCAGAAGGAAAGTCATGTAAAGTTTGGAACGCTTATATCTTTTTCTGTACTGCATGGATTGAATGAATTTATTTGTCATTTTGTCAAAAGTAAGTTCTACAATGTTGAATAAAATTTTGAGGTTTGTATGACATGCATTAAATACGAAAAACTGTTTTGAAAAATCTTCCGAAAACTGATCGGAAATGATGAAAAATTTCAGCTCATCTCGGTCAGAGCCGTCAATATGGCGCACCAACCGAACACTTAAATGATGAAAATTTTAAATATAGGTCAGCTACAGGTTTGCTTCATTATCATTCGTGTTGAGCTGTACAATACCGAGAAGAAAATATTTGTGAACTGTAAACGGCGGGTGGATGAATCAGTTTGTGTAGTTACCTGCTACTAGCAGAGGCAATTATTTTCATTTTCGATGGTTAGAGAGCAGCATATGACGAAAAACCGGATTTTAAAATACCCGACCGAAGTCAGTTCGTAATCGGTTACCATTAATTTCATGCACCGAGCGGCACAAAAAATCATTGTGATTTTAGTCGGTTTCTCTTTGTCAACCTTGTTGAACGACCGGAGACTGCATTTCAACAACGGGAGAGAAAGTGATTATTAGGATTCAGTCGGCTCCGTAGATTCACTGTAATTATTAGTTTATACAGCTCCGTGCTAGTAACATAAACTGAACCGAATGCAGAACCAGGGGTCATACGCGGACGTAATGAAATATTTCGTCGCCGAAATATTAGAGGTGGCAGGAAGCGAAGCCCGTGGAAACGAAAATACCAGCATTATCTCCGGTCACCCGCAGGTGGCCATTCGAAATGCCGGGATTAAACAAATTACTCTCTGGTGTGACAATTGCCCAGAATGGTGTATTGCCTAACATTCATACCATTCTGCTGCCACAGAAAACCGAGAAGAATTATTCTTTGTTGGCAAGCGAAACGATGCCAAGAAAAAACCGAGCCTGCCTTTTTCAGGGCGACCATTGGATTCGCACGAAGAGTTTTGATTTGATATCCCTTCTATCTTCTTCGTTGGTGTATCATATTTTATTAATTAAACTACAGCGTCGCGCACTATCAAGATTGAAAATAATCCAAGTAGGGAGAAGAGAAGGGCTGGTGGGGTTTGTTTGCAATGTAAAATGAAAATTTCAGTTAAATATTCCTACCACAACATAATTGATTAGTCCTAAAAAGGATCATTGGTTTGTTTTATTATGGGAGACACAATAGGTCAGCTAATGGTGGATTGCGAACTAACCGACCAAGTAGGCTTTGCTGGTTTTTTGGGGACCATTACGGCTGAGGTCTGGAAGCGTTGATTGATTATGAAGTTCTGCGTAATCTCATGAATTAGACGCTGAAACGGCATTGCGGATTAGTAGCTCCGTTGACATAGGGCGACGTTTCCTGGTCGGTAGCGAGAGTACTTTTGCAGGCGTTGCTAACTGCTTTCGGTGGGCTTTCCATGTGGTGAATTTGCGGACTGAAAAATTGTGCTCTGCTACTACCGATGCTGGCTGGTAGCATAACGAAGATCAAACGAATGATGAGAGATTCCGGCCGACCCATAGTGGTCCCAAAGAGCAAAAAAGGGGCTTTTTAGATTGCGTCAAAACTGTTGACTTTAGAAATATAGTGTCTTTGAGAAAGTTTCTTGGAGTAGAACTCCCCTTCTTTCTGTCTTATCGGATTGACGATTAATCCCCCTAAAAGCGATTACGAAATTTATTTTCTTCAATAATTCAGATAGACAAATACTTACTTCAGCAAAGTTGCAGAGAAACTGGCAGGGCTTGGAAATCGAAGCACTGAATAGAAGCAGTCATAGTTCATTCTCTCAAACACTCACGAGTGTATGCATGCTTACCACTGCTCTCAAATCTACCTATCGTGTGTAGTCTGTATTCGGCTATTTTTTACCTTCGTGAATGTGTATATATGATGAATATTTATTCCTTTGAAGCCATCTGCTGTGCAATGCTTCGCAGGCGCTATTGAGCCGTGAAGCAACATCATTCAGAGAAATTTTTACCGGTAAGAGAGGCCTACTATACAGCTCAGTTCTCTCCCATTTTCATGAGATTGCGATGGTCTAGCAGAAAACATCCATCAGATTGTTATTCGCAAGGGCACATTTCGCAAGCGATTTTATCCCTGATTTTGAACCTGTATGTATAACTGGGTAAAATCTGGCAATTTTAGGTCGCTGATTACAAATGATGTTTCAATTGTTGTAGTTGTAGTAGGGGGAGAGGAGATATACGACTTAAAGTATGCTCGTCGAAAATAGAACTGCTTTAAAGACTTTTTCCACAGTGGTCGCACAGTGGTTTAAGATAGAGGCATGATGTCAATGACAAAGTTACAGCAAATTCTACTGTGAGAAAACTTGTTGAACATGCAAACTCTCCAAAGTGTAATGGTGTTGAGGTAAAGCGCGTTGTTTGTGGGAGGCACCCAAAAAACCATTTTTTCATTATAACTTTTTTCTAAGATTTTTTCAATTCTTTAAATGTCCTATGAAGTTGTTGAAATTAAGAAATTATAGATGTTTGTCGAAGACGTCAACATTTTTTATTTCAAAACTTAAGAGTTATTAAATAAAGTGGGTTAAAAATACCGCCATTTTCAACGTAGGTTACCCTCAGTGCTCTTGACCATGACGGGCCGCCGTACCTGAGGATAGATACGGCAACGCCTGCCAGTAACCTACGTCTACTGGCGCACACCTTTGAGCTGTTGGACATCATTCTCGATAGTGCCGCAACAGCAGTCGACGCTCTCTTGCACGTATAGTCGTCATGGCTGCCGAAGGTCAGCTTGTCGTCTATAATGACTCCGAGAGACTTCAGACTTCGCTGTGAAGTGATCGCGACTTCTCCCACATGGATAACTGCATGTTGTGCCGACTTGCGGTTGTTGACGATAACTACCTCCGTCTTATGATGAGCGAGCTCCAGGCCTCTCGCGCTCATCCATTCCTCCACCGTGCTAATCGCGTGTTCTGCGGTTAGTTCTACCTCAGGAATTGACAAAGCCGACGATCTTGACCCCAGGAGGGAACTTCAGTCTCAGAACCCCGTCATACATGAGGTTCCATAGCACCGGGCCTAGGATAGAGCCCTGCGGGACTCCGGCGGTAATTGGAACCCTTTTCTGACCGGCATCGGTCTCGTATATCAGTACGCGGTTTTGGAAGTAACTTTCCAGGATCCGGTACAGACCCACCGGTAGGCTAAGCCGGTGTAACGAGAGCGCGATGGCATCCCAGCTTGCGCTGTTAAATGCGTTCTTCACGTCAAGCGTCACTAACGCACAGTATCGAATACCTCGCCTTTTTCGTTGGATCGCTATCTCGGCAGTATTTATCACTGAGTTAAAAGCGTCCACTGTGGACTTACCCTTCCGAAAGCCAAACTGGTTGCTTGACAGACCGTCCGTACCTTCCGCGTACGGGGTGCGCCTGTTGAGGATGATCCTCTCAAGCAGTTTGCCAGTCGTGTCTATCAGACAGATTGGTCTGTACGCCGATGGGTCGCCTGGCGGCTTCCCGGGCTTCGGCAACAGCACCAGTTTCTGCCTTTTCCATCTATCGGGGAAACGGCACTCGTCAAGGCATCTCTGCATAGCTAGCCTGAACATGTTCGGGTTCGCTATGATCGCTGCCTTGAGAGCGTTGTTTGGAACTCCATCCGGCCCTGGAGCTTTGTTCATTGCTAGGGATTTAGCCACAGCGAGTAGTTCTTCATTCGTCACTGGAGCCACCATTTCGAACGTGCCCGCACTGTCACTCCGTTTCTACGGAATGTACTAGCGGAGCCATCATTAGCTAGCACAGTATCGAGTTTCGCAAACGCTTCCATTAGCGCTTGACCCCTGCTATTTGTACAGCGGCTGCCCCACTCCACTGCCCAAGCGTTGAAGTCTCCCGCTATTACTACCGGTTTCCGGCCCACGAGGTCCGACGAGAGCCTGTCGATCATCTGGTAGAACTGTTCTATTGGCCACCTTGGTGGGGCGTAGCAGCTGCAATAGAACACACCATTGATCTTGGCAATCGCCACACCCTCGGCGGAGGGGTGTATTACCTCTTGAACCGGGAACCTTCCCGTTGTACAGATTGCCACCATTCCAGACCCGTCCGACACCCAATTGCCGTTGCCGGCAGGGATGCTGAACGGGTCTGATAAGAGGGCGACATCTGTCCTCGACTCCGAGACCGACTGCCACAGCAGCTGTTGGGCTGCTGCACAATGGTTAAGATTTAGCTGTGTGACTCTCACGGCTTCTTCTTATTTAACTCGCCGAAGGGACACGAAGGTCCGCCCATAGCATGTTTATGGGCTTGCTTCTTAGCGGTGCAGATAAGGCACTTATATGCCTTAGTGCACCCCCGCTCTTTATGCCCCTCCTCGCCGCAGCGACGACATAGCTTGCTCCTATCTATGCCTTTGCATTCGTATGCTTTATGGCCGGATTCTAGGCACCGATAGCACCTGTCCACTGAAGGCGGCTGGGGTATACTAATAGGGCATACCGACCAGCCGATCTTCAGCTTCCCTTTCTCGGTTACCTTTTTGGCATCCGCATTCAGTAGCCTGAGGTAGGCTACTTGGGTGCCAGAGGGTCCGTCCCTCAATCGCACAGAGGCCCACTCAATTGTGACGCCGCAGTGCTCCTTGACGGCTGCGACGACGTCTTCTGCGGTCGCGAACTCGTCCAAGTGCTTGCACTGGAGAGTTGTTTCCGCACCTAGCGACCTGATTTGGAAGCCCTCACCAAGGACCTCTTGGGTCAAGGCCTTATATACTGCACTTTATTGTGCGCCTCGCTTCAGCACCAGGAGCATCTCTCCCGTGTTGGTGCGTCTTACGCTACGCACATCCTGCCCAAGGGCCGAGAGGCTTTCGGCCGCCTTCATCGATTTAAGGACATCGGCGTATTTGTCCTTGTCGGTTTTTAACCACAAGGCTTCGCCTCTGTCCTTGGCCTTCCTCGCAGGCCGCGGTACCTCCGGTTTCGGTGCCGGGTTTTTCTTGGTGACCAGCGTCCAGGGGTTTGAGCCCCCCTGCCCCGGTCGTGCCGGGTTGCTGGTACCATCGCTCTCCACAGCGAGGTCACTCTCGCCCTCGCTTACCTCACCCAGGCGGCGTTTGACCTTGACGGTTGCACGCCGAGTGGTGTCGGTTTTGGCACCCTCGCCTGGCGACTTCCTAGGGCGCTTCGCATTCGATGCCGTCTTGCGATTGCCCTTTCCCTTTCCCTTCGAGGGGAACTCGGTCGCCGCTCCGATCGACGTGGCTGCTCCGTAGAAGGTAAAGGCCACTGTCTGTGAACCTCTATCGACCTTCTCTCTTTCCTCCCTATTGGAGGCCACTGTCTGGGTTTCTCTGTCGGGCCTCTCCCGACATTCCACCCTCTCAACATATGCCTGCTGTTCCTGTCTTGCGACACGAACAGCTTTCCGGAGCTCCAGGAGGCTCAGCTTCAACTCCTTGGCTATATTCTGCTTTCCGCTAGCGAAGTCGATTATAGAATCGAGTTGCTTCGCTACTTTGCGCATCGCAGATATTGGCCCCTCCGATGCATTGGTAGGGTTATTGCCTACCGCCGCTGGGGGGTCACTGGTGCTTTCGGATGCAGCACTCATCGCTCCACTACTCTCCCCACGGGGGGGAGACCTCGCCAAACCACCTCTTGCGAAGAGGTTTGGCACCTCCGTCTGTTTGTTTTTATTTTTGTTTATCTCCATGTATAGTCCCACGAGTAGCGCGAGAAATATATGTCCGCCACGCCAGAGCTCCGCATTAGCGTGGTAAGGGACGCTTACTGTGGGGGTTGCCCAGGTACCCCACAGGCTCCGTTAACGATCGAGCATCTTTTTCATCCCCTCGATCACTCATCCCTCGGCACGGGTCGCTTCACGCCTTGGAATTGGGGTTATGCCCTACCTTGCTTTACGTGGTGATCTCGGCCCGGATCACCACAACCATCCTCCTTTACCAGGGCTTTGGACCTGTAGCTCTGGTTCTCAATAGTTCCATGTACGTATGTTATTACAGACGTGCTACTATTGAGATCCGTCATTCGCTAGCGGAGTTTGATGCACGTTCTATGAAGACTAAAATGTATGTCAAATGATTTACTTTTGGCTTTACTAGCAAGAAAATTTTTATAGATTAGCTTCGCAACTTTTTGAAAACAAATCAAAACTGAAACTACTCTAACATAACTCAATCTCTCCACCCACCAAATCTAAAAAAGCTGAATCCCTCTGGTACAAAGACTCGCCATATCTAACGTACCATTTATCTGACAGTGTCATTTCCATCGACTATTCATCTATCTAGGATTAAATCGTATAGCCATTCAAACCTTTCTAGATTTTCAAGCTTTTTGTATGCACGAACTCTCTCAACGTTCAAAATAATTCATAACTTTAAAATAAATAACATTTTTGAAAAGAATCCCATGAATTTTTTTTTTCGTGGATATGAAGCATAATTTTAGCTATATTTTACATATTTTTCTGCACATCTGATTCCAATACACAATGGATATATACAGAGCGCCGTTTTTATCAGCCCCCTGGTGTACGTTATGAGGAAATCAACAAAATCGGTACATATTTTTTCTTTCTTTTTAATAATTTTAATAGTATTTTTTCTTTAATCCCTAAACATGGTCTCATTATCCTTTCTGATTATTTAGTAGGAATTTCCTAAAGGGAGTTTTCCAGCACAAAATTAAAAAAAAGGTTTTTGTTTTTGCATATTTTGTATATTTATGATAAAAAAGTGCTCAAAAGGATTTACTCGGATTTGACTTGGTTCGTCTGCTAAAGTCCGTCAAACGCCTTTTCATTAGGCTGACAAAGTCGGGAACGAATTGGAGTTTGATAAAATTGGGTTTTCACTATATTGATAATTCAAATAACGCATTACATATTTTCTCTAAATAATATAAATTCATTATTTAGAAAAAAATCTCGCCGATCCGTAGGGGAGCCCGGGGCTATTAGGACTTACCTAATCAAATCAAAAGGACTTTAGGTGGATAGATGTGTTTATCGATCAAAGGTTCTAACTGTTAGTTTGAAACCTCAGCTAAATTTCGGAGCTACAAAAATTCATTTGTACCACTCCAAGGTAGCGCTAGGCGAACAATTTCTAAATTCTACGTTTTTCCATCCTTTTACGATGTGTAATTAATTCGGACCTCCCTAGGAGGCAATTCAGACCATAATTTTTTTTTTTTTTTGTGGAATCATATTTACTTATGATATCTTTATTGGAGAAACTCCTTAAGAAGCAAAAAGAATGTGTTAAAAAGTTGCTGCTGATTTGGGCATTGTGCATTATCTTTGCCGTGGCGTGGCGTGCGCCGACGCGAGCCGTTGAAGCTTCGTACGCTCATTTAGCATAAAAGTGGTAAGCGTTTTGAAAATATCTGCGTTTTCGCCCAAAACAAAAATCATTCCATAAAATAGGAACCTTGAGCTTTCTATAGCACTTGTTATTTTTTCACTTTTATTTATCAAGATTTTGCCAATAATTTTTGTTTTGAGCATAGCAAAAAAATGAAACACGTATCTCCTTACTAAAAAAAACTGTAGGATGTAAAAATTAATGTTTCAGAATGGTGCTTCCACGAATATCTACGACAGTCAAAAAATTTTACCATTTTCTGAGAAATCGAGAGGTACTGAACCACACCCACGTTATTAATGCACCGGTACCGTGTTCCTTTATTCATTATATTTTCTACAAATGCCCTATGCAAGATTTCGGCTCGAAAAGCGTGATGGCGAGCGCACGATGGCCTTTGCACTTAGCGGGGAGGCAGGTGTAAATGTGGCATCTGAGTTCTTAAACGGTTTGTCTATGCGCCGGTTAATGCCACCAATGCCGAAGGTCCAATGCTTCTACCGCTTCGTGTACCGCCCGCAAGCGCCAAAATTCTGCTCTTGTACGTAAATGATAAGTACCTATATGACGAACGCTTTTCATTCGTATTTTCACCAGTCAAAGTGGTAAAAAAATGTTTGCTTCATCCCGTGTAGTAAGGCGTGAAGCAGCATGCCTCTTTCTCATTATAAACTAACGATAATGAAGCATTCGTCGTAAACCAGTGCAACGTGCAAGTGTATTCATAAAGAGTGTCGTCGGACAGCGCAGATTCGATGCAAGAGAGACGTAACTTTTCAGTTTTGAGTATGTTCATTTCGTCATGCATCTGTTTTGGGGAAGGCATGAGTTGCCTCTCGCCGGGAGGGTAAGTTCATTCAAGTACTCAGCTTTCTCACGTTTAGCTGTTTGAGTCAGGCATAGGTTCTCATTTACGCATGAGAATGAGTGCTCTCATGCAAGGGGGAAATCGCTATATTCGTTCATTTGAAGCTTCACAATCCAAGCCCTGGAAACTGGTTTTAAACATTTTTTTGAAGATGTTAAATCTCTATCTTTTAAGCTTTTTAAGATATGGGACAGTATTTGTGAAAGGCCCCTTAAAAACAGTTTTTGCCTTTCTCATATAAAGAAAGGCTATGCAATCACTGTAAAAATCGACTATTCAACCGAGGCCCGGAGGGGCGAGTGTCATACACCATTCGATTCAGTTCGTCGAGATCGGCAAATGTATGTGTGTGTATGTATTAGGGTGGGGCATCGCTATATGGAAAAACGTAATCATAGCCACATCAACCGAGCACAGTACTTTTTTGGTACCTTTTGGGGTCCCAAACAACTGTGCAAAATTTGGGGTCGATTGGTGTTTACCCGGCGTAGCGCATTGCGTTTGAAATTTGTATGGAGATTAGTATGGGAAAACCTACATTTTTGCATTTTTAATTCTACAGACTACAATTCTTCCTGTAGTATGCTGACAAATAGATAGAAGTGTAGTCCAGGATATGCCGAACAACATTGCCGAAGGATGTATGGTGTTAGAATGTCTCTGAGTCAAGTTATAGCTGCTCAAAATTCAAAACATCGAATTAAATGCCAAAAATCATTTTTATTGCCAACACTGCAGGTGTACCGATGGTATTTCATATAGCATTCCAAAATACCATTATATATTTTAGAGTTACCACATTGGTATGTTTGCATGAATTATTCAAAAGCCTTAGCTACATTTCATGAGCGTAGGTAGTTGAGCAATAGGTCTGCTACCTATTGCTCAACTACCTGCTGAATTTCACTCGGTTCTGACTCTTGCTTCCGGAGTTACAGGGGTGTTAGTAAGGATACACTGGAATTTCCCATATAAATCGGTACAATCGTAATACCTAAGAGGCTAAAAACTATTGAAATGGTCACCAAATTACTTCTAATCAAAGATCTAAATCACTGATTGCCAATCAATCATTCTTTGAATATATTGTCCACTATCGACGATTCCGGATGTCCGGAATTCCGGGCATATTCCACAATTAAAGTCACATCGGTTCTTCGGTGATGACTGAACCGATTTTCTCAAACCAAGTCTCAAATGGTAGGCAAAATATGCAGTTGAGTATTGCGTCGCCAAACCCTCCCCCCCCCCACGACTTGCCCTTACACCTCCCTCCTTCATCACTCCCCTCCCCTTGGACCACCCTCACGCCCGCATTTCCTTCATCCACCCCGTATACCGAAATAAGATGAAGGATTTCTGACGCATCCTCCACTCCCACTCTACTAACCCCCCATTCCCTCCACTTTCAAACCCATTCCACCAACATTTCAAAATATAATCACATGAAGATAACATTGAACTCATGCTAATTAAGCTAATTAAATATTATTCTTTTGCCTTTCTCATATAGAAAGGTTATGCAATTGCTCCAAAAACCGACTTTCTAACCGAGGCCCGGAGGGCCGAGTCTCATATAACTTTCGACTCAGTTCGCCGAACTCGCAAAATATCTGTGTGTATGTATGTGTGTATGCATGTTTTTTTAGAGAGCAGTAAAAAAATTTTCAGGAAAACCCTGAGTGAGGAAAAATGTACAAAAACCCCAATGTCCCAGGGAACGGGTTTGGGCTGCCATCACCCGACCCGCTAAAAACCACTGCTCTTGCCCAGAACCTGATTCCTCCCCGGCACTACCTTACGGCATTACTTCGGGGAGGGGATTTTATGTGCATAGCACACACTCTAATTCAACTACTTACTAGTTCGTTTTTTCCCCAGGGTTACATCCCCACTCCTCTACACACCACCAATTCTCTACCATCCACACAGACTGGCAAGTTCTGCATGGCAGTCGGAAAGCTGGCTGTGAGTCGAGGCTTAGTACTCCTCCCCTACGAGTACAGTCTGGGCGGCAAACTTCAGACTGTCTAATTCACCGAGCCTTTCGGCTCCCTTGTGCCATTTAGCACCGCAACTCCCTTCTCGCACCATTCAGCGCCGTTTACTCATTGAGCACCAGACTTGTTCGCGAACTACTCGGTCTAGTTCCCGAGAGAAGTTCTCCCGAAACCGAGCCAACCAACCAGATGTCGAGGTCAGTTCGGCGATTCCGGTGGAGCAAGGCGTCCGGTTCGCTGATGCCCCGACGACATGCGACTGGTGGTATTTCGTCGCGGTCTACTCGATCTAGTCCCCGGCGGTGGATCTAGCCTACTCAACGGGTCATACAGTAGGTGCTGAGGTCTATCCGGCGATTCCGGTTGGAGCGTAGCTTCCGGTTCACCAGCGCCCCAACGACCCACTGCTAGCTCTGCGACGCGGTCTACTCGGTCTAATCCCCGGCGGTGGATCTAGCCTACTAACAAGCTACCCTGTAGGATGTCGAGGTCGGTTCAGCGATTCCAGTGAAGCTTGACGCCCGGTTCCCAGGCGTCCCGACGACCCAACTCGGTGCTACGTCACGTACTACTCAATTGGTCCCCGGCGGTGGACCTAGTCTACACAGTTGGAGAGTTCCCCGGCGGCGGAATTTCTCTCGAAACCCGATTTGCGACATCTTGCTGGTCTCTTCGCCACTTCCTCTGCAGCTCGGAGAGTATGCTCGAGACCACTCTGTTGACAGCGTCCCAGGTATGTTCGTCACGGCACATCTCTTCGATGATATTGTCCACTGTCATACCAAGTATACCCCTACGAGCTTCTTCGAATCTAGGGCATTCGAAGACCACGTGTTCCGGTGTCTCCTGCACAGTCGCACACTCCGGGCAAAGGGGTGACGAAGTATGTCCAAACCGATGCAAGTACTTCCGGAAGCATCCGCGCCCGGACAAAAACTGCGTCAAATGGAAGTTCACCTCTCCATGCTTCCTATGTACCCAGGCCGATACATTTGGGATGAGTCGGTGGGTCCACCTTCCTTTCCCCGCGTTGTCCCACTCCTGTTGCCATTTAGCCAACGAGCCCGCTCAAACCAGTCTCCTAGCGTTACGTGCATTTCTCCGCTGATAGCATTCCACGTCCTCCGCCAGGGTAATGCAGATGGGGATCATCCCGGCGATAACGCATACTGCCTCCGACGATATTGTTTTGTAGGCACTCGCGACTCGTACGGCCATCAGTCGGAATGTCCTGATTAGCTTTTCACGGTTCCGCTTGGTTTTCAGCGCAGCACTCCAGGCAGGAACCCCATATCGGAGTATCGATGACGAAACAGTAGATAGCAGACGTCTCGTGCTGCTTCTCGGACCGCCGACGTTTGGCATGATTCTCGCTACTGCGTTCGTTGCCTTTATAACGCCTTCCTTACGCGCGTCAAGTCACGCGTGTACCTGTTCCGCGTTACACAGCCTATCGAGTTCTCCCTGAGCTTAGAAACGGAAGCTATTATGCAAAGGACCTAAAACGACTTTAGCGCCACTCCCAAAAGGAGGTCGTTCAGGAAGAATTCAGGATTGCCCGGCCTGAAACCCTTTTCTTAGGGCGAGTTTATACTTTCAACGTTTCTTCGCGACTTATTCGTAACTCCTTAGGTGGCTAAAGGTTCCACTGTTCGCTCTCAATATCGAGCCCCGACTAACAAAATTAAAACGCAATCGGTGAAATAACTAACAAAAACGTAATGCAATTCATTTTCTATTTTAATTTAATCTACATGATTCTAAATTTAAATTAAACGCGACAATCAGCAAATAGAAATCTATTTCCTATCGACAATTCGATATCTATCCCATGCCGGGATTCTTACAAGCTAGCATACCACATCCTATTGGAATCCCGCGGCGGGTGACTGGGTTTCGTTGCGCATGCGTTCTCGAATTCCGTCGTCGTTCTAACCCTGGTCCCGTGGTCGGTGTCCTGGCTAGATGAAGCTTTATCCAGGCGGCTAATTGTCAGTGGGCGGAAAATAGCTCGAGTTTTCGTGAGCGGGTGGTACACGGAGTAAAGATGTCTCCAAAGGGGGAGTGAGATCCGGCGTGAATTTTCTGACGGTTTTATTCCATCATCGGCTTTCTAGCCCTGGATTAGCACCCACGTTACTGGGATAACCTGTTAACGTGTATTTTATTGCAAACTGTATATATATATATATATATATATATATATATATATATATATATATATATATATATATATATATATATATATATATATATATATATATATATATATATATATATATATATATATATATATATATATATATATATATATATATATATATATATATATATATATATATATATATATATATATATATATATATATATATATATATATATATATATATATATATATATATATATATATATATATATATATATATATATATATATATATATATATATATATATATATATATATATATATATATATATATATATATATATATATATGTATATAAGTAATAAGCGGGCCTTTCGAAATGGTGTTTTTAAAAAATACGACTTGATTCGACTACGATGAGCAACAGAATGAATTCTATTTGATTTATTGCTTAACTCGAACCCTAGCTCCTGATTGCTGACCTAAGCTACCTTGCGCACATAAGCTGGACTCCACGTGCCGGCTGGTGGCTCCTGTCGCTGACCGGATACCTGTGTGCTGACGCTACAGTCTAGGCTTGGGGAAGACTGCTGATGCAATGGAGGCTATGGTTGTCGTTGGTGTACCTGTTGTTGTTGTTGGTGCCAGCGTTTTGGTTCTAAACGGTAGCTGGAAAGTTTCGACTTTAACTCGTCCTTCCTTACGAATTGAATCGTCCCGATTCATTCCTTGCTCTAACTTATTATCCTTGGTTGGGGTGTTATGTTCTGTGGCTGTCTCTGTCTGAATTTTAATTGTTTGGTGAATGCTGCGTGTCCTTTTCCGTAGAATAAGGAACAACGCGATAGCTATTGTAACAATGCTTAAGGTGGACATGGTAATTGATGCGCCTGTCTTTAAATTATTCGTATAGGTGAGATCATTGATCATTTTCCGGTTGACTATATGGATTTCTTGTAAGTTCGAGGTTGTCTCAAGATGTTTCTCGTGTATGACAAGTCCATCGAAAGGCAGAACGACCATTGGTTCTATTCTAATTAGTTCGACATTGTTGTACTGTGAGCTATTTAGACTTATAGAACAATTATGAAATTCGATCAGAAACGTGCCCGATAGACTTCTATTGTTCAAACCACAGGATGATTCTACTTTGACGGAATTAACTTGCTTGAGCAAAATATGGTTATTCGTGAGTTGGACGATTTCAGTTGGCTTTGTGTATTTTGAAAAGGTGCAATTTCCAGATGTTCCTTCCAACAGTTTAGAAAAGCATAGGTCACTCGTGAAGTTTACTAGATTGTTCGGGGTGCATAAATGGTTTCTCTGTACTCGTTGGCACTTGTGAATGATGAAATATGTTGCTGCTTCGTTGTGGATGGCAATTTGCGCTGGTAGCTTTAGTATCTTGTTCCCTACGGGTATTGGTTCTAAAAGAAAGTAATTATAAATTGCATGTTCGACTACAGGTATTGAAACGATGAAAATGAGCTTGGTTCCGTTGTGAAAGGCTGACAATTCTAAGAAGTCGTAAACCTCATCTGTGCTACTAAACACTATTCCTCCTTCTTTAAATTTTTCGGTGACGAAATCTAGCTCCTCAGATGACAGAATGTGCTTTGAAATTATTTTTAGTTTTGCCAGTTTTACGGCTTCAAATATTTCTTGTAGGTGTTGTGTTAAAAGATCAAGATTTAAATTCACATTGAAAATTTGTCTGACTAATGAAAAGATTCTTCTAGTGTCGATTTCGTTTCTGGCTACCATGAGATTTTTAGTTATTTGTTCTTGTTGGCTTTTAAGGTGATTTAGAATCAGATTTACTCTATCTTGCAGTTGCGTATTAATTTTAATTTGTTGATTATTTTCTTTAACTAATAATGTATTGCTACTTTGTAAATCATGGAGATCCTGCGATATTTTTAATAGGTCATCGTTATCGAGATTTCCTGTGATTTGTTTGATACCAGCTCCTATAAAATTAGCTAATCCTCTTTTTGATCTTTTCGGGAGCATTTCTTTTAGAATTTTGTGAGTGTTGTGAAGTTTGACTTTGAGAAGGCCTGTCATCTCCGTGAAGTTACCTAGTGTTTCGATCTCTTTGATACTGGTTAGGAGTTTCTCGAAAATAGGCGTGTATCTTTCTAATTCAATTATGTGGAAAAGCTTATGTTGGCCTATTTGCAAGAAACTATAACCGTCTTGGAGGGTTAAGAGACCGGGATTGAGGTGTAAGTTCGTAATTTGGATGGAATGGAGGGCGTAGAGCAGGTTAGGGAGGAGGTATAAAGTTGTCATTATTATGGCGTGGATCTTCATCTGTAACGAAAATAGATATGTTAGCGAATTGTATATTATTTTTGGAATGGTGCTGTCAGCTGGTTTAGGTACCTGTGGAGGAAAGAGAATGCATTAGTCGACTATGATTATTTACGGATTCTGCGTAGTCTAGTCTTATGTAATTTGCGTTCTCTGTCGTCCTTGTAGGTCTGATTCTTGTTTACAGAGACTCGAACGGGTTCGAACTGGTCTTTTTGTTTTGTTTTGATCCCTTGGATCCGATTGAAGACTTGTTCGTTAGCCTCCAGGAATGGTGGTTCTTCCCTCTTCGCATTTTGGTATTCGTTTTGCTGTTTCTGAACCTTGGCTAGTTTGAGCGTCGTTTCATCGTATAATTTGTCTCTTAATTCTATTAGAGCATTGACGTCCAAAGGTCTTTCTTGTCCGTCTTTGATGCCATAGAACACTTCACGGGGTTTAAGATTTGTTGCCGTGTGTATGCTATTGTTATATAGTGTGCATGATATTAAGAATATTTCTTTATTAGGAAGGGTTTCGAATTTGTGTCGGTTAGATCTAAATATTTCGCTAAGGGTTGAATGGAACCTCTCGACAATTCCGTTAGTTTGACTGTGGTTGGATGGCGTAAAGTATTGTTCAATTTGGAGATCGGATAGTATACCTCTGATTTCAATGGATTTGAAAGCAGGTTCGTTATCCGAAACAATGAGTTTTGGTTTCCCAAATGTACTGATGTATTTTAAGATGGCTTTTCTAACGTCAGGAATGGATCTGGATTTAATGGAGATCAGTGTAGCAAATCTGGACAGTTTGTCTACTACTGACAAGAACAAGTTTGGTTGCGCTATGTAGATATCCATGTGAATTATGTCGAGTGGTTGTTTTGGTATTGGCGTTTCGCCAAGCTTGACTTTGTAAGGTTTTCGTTCATATTTATTTTTATTGCATGCCTCGCACATGATCACAAATTTTCTTATCTTCATTTTCATTTTAGGAAAGAAAAAGCGTCTTGCGATTTCTGCTTTGTTCTCTCGAATTCCTCTGTGGGATACTTCATGGGTTTCTTCTATAATGTGATCTTGGTCTTCGGCAGTTTTCAAATCAATTAAGATTGTTTGGGTGATTCTTACTTTGAAGGTTTTGCATCTGCTGAAGTAGTTTTTATAGACTACTTGTAGAGTTGGGATAAGGCGCTCGGGACAATAAATACAATTTACCTTACCAGGGTTCATAAATTCGCGGAAAATGCGGATTACGGCTGGGACTCCAAATATTGGTTTCGTTATTGTTCTCCTGTACATTCTAGGAAAAACTTCTTCGAATTCTTCGGAGTCACGTTCTCCTACTTTTAGTATTATCTGATTATGGAAGACGTTCAACGGTAACTCCGTGCACGGGATAAATTCCGAATCATCGGTGTCTGCCGAGTGGACGGTGTCGCCATCTGAACTATCTTCATTTGCGTTAATCTCTGGTTGGATTCTCGACAGCGCATCAGCGACGACATTCTGTTTGCCGGGGCGATGCTTTATGTCGAAGTCATATTCAGTCAGTTGGAGGCGCCATTTGACGAGCTTTGAATTGGGTGTTTTCAGATTTAATGCATACGTTAAAGGTTGATGGTCTGTATAGAGGGTAAACTTCCTTCCAAATAAGTATGGTCTGAAGTATTGAGTTGCCCAAACGATAGCCAACAACTCTTTTTCTATCGCGGAGTATCCTTCTTCTGATTTTGTCAGGGTCCTAGATGCGAAAGCAACAGGCTTATCCTTCCCAATGGGGCCTTGGGAAAGCACTGCTCCTAGAGCAAAGTTACTTGCGTCGGTGGTTAGTACGAATGGCTTCTCAAAATCAGGATATTGCAGGATGTCGCTATAGGTTAGGAGGTTTTTGCACGCTTCGAATGTTTTTAGGAATAATTGTGTGTGTTCTACTGATTCGCCCTTACGCAATTGCGAGGTTAGTGGTTTTGTGATTTTGGCGAAATCGCGAACGAATCGCCTGTAATACCCTAGTATTCCTAGAAAGCTTTTTAATTCTTTCTGGTTTCTAGGAACTGGCCAGTTTTGTATTGCTGTAATTTTGTCTGGGTTTGGCATGACGCCTTCGTTCGTCACGATGTGGCCTAAAAATGCGACTTCTTTCTTTAGGAACTCGCTTTTATTTAATTGAATTTTCAGGTTTACTTTCGCAAGAGCTTGGAAAATTTTGTGGAGATTCTCGATATGTTCTTGCAGAGATGTTGAAAAGACAATTATGTCATCCATGTATACTAGACAACATTTGCCAATCAATTCTCTCAGCACGTTATCCATTACGCGCTGGAAGGTGGCGGGGGCATTTTTGAGGCCGAAGGGCATACGAAGATATTCGTATAGTCCGTGTTCGACGCAAAATGCCGTTTTCGGAACGTCTTTTGGGTGGACTTCGATCTGGTGGAAACCCGATGCGAGGTCTAACGTCGTGAAGTACTGGCATCTGCCCAATTTGTCTAATATTTCGGTTATATTAGGTAACGGGTATTTGTCTGCCGGGGTCTTTTCGTTAAGTTTCCTATAGTCTACTACTAAGCGCCATTTCTGCTCTCCCGAAGCATCAGGCTTCTTTGAAACGATCCAAATCGGCGAGCACCATGGTGACGTGCTCGGACGAATGATTCCTTGCGCAAGCATTTTCGAGATTTGCTTTTGCACCTCTTGCTTGTGGCAGTAGGGGTATCGATAGCTTTTAGCGTGGACTGGGATTTCGTCATTTGTCTCTATACGGTGCTTGATCGCATTTGTAAACGTGAGATCGTTATCTTCGAGATAGAAGACGTTTTGGTGCTTTGTTATGATTGAGAGAAGTTTCTGTTTTTCCTCATAATTTAGGTGGTCAAGTCTGAGTTGGTCGCGTAGTTTTGGGTTAAGTGGTAACTCGTCTTTAAAAGGTGCGTTGGTTTTAACTATTTCAAAATTATTTATTTCGGCGAAAACCACGCGGTTGGGACTAGTCCGTACTTCTACGTTACTGCAGTTTTGTAACAGTACAAATGACTTGTTTGCATTTGCCTTGTATAAACCAGGCAATACGACGATATCATCTGTCAGTGGGAGTGGGTCCTTTACGAAGTAATCTCCATCTTCTACCGGTGTAGGAAGTTCTGTTACTATTTCCTCGTTTGCGTTTAGCTTGATTGAAAAGCTATCGGGGTATTTTCGAAGCATTTGAATTTTTCCACTGGGGAATTGGAGTTCGTTTGATGCGGTTACTATAGTTGCTTTGACTCGTTGCAAAGACTCGTAACCGATTAAACCATCAAAAAAGGAATGGAATTCGAATATGAAAAATCTCATTTTTTCAGTACCAGGTATCTCAATGAAAGGGTTGAATTCGGTGAATCGGTCGACGGTGTGTAATCCGTTGAGGTTTCTAACGGTCCTAGGTGCGGTAGAACGGCATCTGTCTGAGTTAACATGTCTCGGACTAATATAGTTTCTATTCGCACCAGTGTCTATCAAAAACTTCAAGGGACCTTTTGTCGTTTTAACGGTAATATACGGTATGAAGTTATTTACGTTGCTGGGGGAGAATTGGCTACCAAATGAAAATTTAATTCTTCAACCGTCTCGGTGTCTAAGTTAGTATTATCGGTTGGTTCTGTTATTGGAGCGGTTTCTATTTCTTGCATAGGAGCGCTGGATGGTTCATAGTATGGGTTATAGTAATGTGAGTTTTGGTCGTATGCAGTATACGGTGTGTATTGGGGAGAATTTTCTGGTGCTAAATATTGCTGGAACATATCAGGTGGTAATTCATGTTGCACTATTTGCTCATTGCTGTTTGCTTCGTCTTCATGATAATTAGGACGATGATTCCTATTAATGTAATTAACGGCCCTGCTTCTGATAGAGGAATCGACTTCCATCGGAGTCGGTGTTTGGTGTTGGTTCGAAAAGTTTGGGTATTGTGGGTGTCGTGGTTGGAAGGTATTCATTCTCGGGGGATGGAATGGGTTTGGTGGATTAGGTTTATATGGTACATTTTGTTTTGGGGGATAGAATGGATTGGGATTTGGTCTATGTGGAAAGAATTGGTTTGGGTTGGGTCTATGCGGTAAGAATTGGTTTGGATTCGGTCTATATGGGAATGGTTTGGGTTGGTATCTTTGTGGAGAATGTGAGAATGGATTTGGATTGTGTCTAGGGTAGCTATTATGAGGGTTTGGTTTTGGGGGAATTGGTGGAGGTTGCGGCCTAGAATAATTTTTAGCATATTGATAATTGCCTTCCTCTAAGCATAAGCGTAGTGCATCTTTCATGCTCTCCGGGGCTTGTGCGCGGATTATGGGTCCTAGAGGATCCTTTAATCCTGATAGGAACACTTTAAGTCCCATCTGTTGGTAAAATTGGTTCTTAGCCGACTTAACTTGTGAATTTCTTTCAGTTAAGTTCAACAAGTTCACTAAGAGTGAGACCATATGTGAAAGTTTACTGTAGAATTCTTCTACCGTGCCGGTTTGACGCATAGCAACGAGGTCTCGGGTGAGTGATACCTCGTCTCTACGATCGCTGTAATGAGTAATCAGGTTAGATTTCATCTCATTCCAGTTTAGTTCGGTGCCGTACAGCTCTAGTACGTTATCGGCATCACCGGTAATTTTGGAACGGATCGCTTGGATCCAAATTGTGTGCATTGCAGTTCCACGCACAGAGTCGATTAACGGTGTTAGATTGTCGATCGATCTAATAAAAGAATGTAGTTTTATGGGATCGCCGTTAAATGACGGCAGATCTCTGATAATTTGAGGCGTTTGTAGAACTTTAAGAATATTTTCGGCCTGCCCGACACCGGCTTGCTGGGCTGCAAGAACGGCCTCGGCGGCACCTTCAGCTTCCACTCTGAGTTGGTGGATGATTTCATCTCTAGATTCAATTTCGTTTCGCAAATGTGCGAGTTGTTGTTCATACTGATCCATTTCACTATTAATTTTTCACTTTGTTGGGGTTAGATTGTTCTTTTTCTTTTATTTAGTTTTGTATAATATTTAAGTTAGTTCACTTCACTATGTGATATTATAGACCTTCGCTTACCGTGGGTCGGGGCTCTGGTCTCTGAATTAGTAAGTTTTAAATGTTTGTTCAGAAAAATAAGACTCTTTTTGTTTCAGCTGAGTTTTATCTTTCGAGTTAAGAGTTAATTAGAAATAAAATTGGCTTACCTTTTAGACCGATGTTCCGTCGGTGGTTCTTTGGCGGTGGATGGTTAGGCTTTTCCTCAAGTCCGCGATGAGCCGTCGCAGATGGCTACTGCCGGGAATTGCACGATTCACTGCACTTAGAACTTAAATTTTTTTTTCAAACATCCGTTAGACTGCGCCAGTAATAAGCGGGCCTTTCGAAATGGTGTTTTTAAAAAATACGACTTGATTCGACTACGATGAGCAACAGAATGAATTCTATTTGATTTATTGCTTAACTCGAACCCTAGCTCCTGATTGCTGACCTAAGCTACCTTGCGCACATAAGCTGGACTCCACGTGCCGGCTGGTGGCTCCTGTCGCTGACCGGATACCTGTGTGCTGACGCTACAGTCTAGGCTTGGGGAAGACTGCTGATGCAATGGAGGCTATGGTTGTCGTTGGTGTACCTGTTGTTGTTGTTGGTGCCAGCGTTTTGGTTCTAAACGGTAGCTGGAAAGTTTCGACTTTAACTTATATATATATATATATATATATATATATATATATATATATATATATATATATATATATATATATATATATATATATATACATATATATATATATATATATATATATATATATATATATATATATATATATATATATATATATATATATATATATATATATATATATATATATATATATATATATATATATATATATATATATATATATATATATATATATATATATGTATATATATATATATATATATATATATATATATATAGCACATACAATTGGTTTACCTTATGGGTAGCAAATTTAGCTAACATTCGAACATTTCTATCGCTGCTTTTCTTCTAGCACCTTGCATGTAATTTTAAACAGCCTTCGGGATTTCTGCTGGTACTTGTTCACTTTTAGAATTAAACTTCTATTCACTATAAACGTGACTTCATTTCGATTTTAATTTTACACAACCGTTCATGTCTATCACTCTACCGATAATGAGGATGCTCTGATAAAGGAAAATGCTTTAACCGAGAATTCTAAAGACTGATTCGTGTCGACATTGAGCCAACCAATGAGAATCTCCCACGTATGAATCATCTTTCGGGAAATTGCACGCGCTCATCTTTTCCGGATTTTGGTTCACCCTAACAAATAAGTTCCATTTTGGGGTACACGGGTGGGAATGCTTTGATGGGTTGTTTCATGGAGTCTAACTAAAGGCGTTTAATTGCTTTGCTATAAAGCTACCGTAACATTCGACTATGGTAATTTTAATAAAAATTTTGAAAGGAATTTTCAAAATTTTTATTAGGGTTGAAGCTAAGCATTTGCTCTAATTCGTGTTTGGACGAACTCGCTATGGTATTTTGAAATAATCTTTTTGTCCATTCAATCAATTATAATTGTTTGCGACTGTCCTACTTGTACCCGTTCTATCGACGTTCCACTCGACAGTGAAATTGTTTGCTGCAAGGTGATCAGCGGTTGGAGTACGTTGTGTGCGTGTGTTCGAGAGACGACATGATGGCAAACGCACACGGTGACTGGAGAACTGTCATCTGTTTATCCGAAAAGACAACAAGGATGCAACCGAGTTGTAGTGCAGCATAGAAAACGAGAGCTGATGACCTTTTGGCAGTGGGAGACATCGGAGAGGAGATTCCAGAGCGACGTCGGTTGATTGCCGGCATCCTGCAGCAGTAGTGGAGAGGAGAACATCGGCCAACAACTATTGCACCCGGGAAAGGCGTACTGGTCAGTCGCCATGAAAATTGTACCAGTGTTTTAAAGTGTGTTATGTTACAATAAATCGAAGACTCCATATCAAGAAGACTGATATCTCTTTCCTTCCCCCATACAAACGAGAAGCGACAGAGGTTACAGCGCCTCTATTGGAAGGGAGGAAGCTTTATGTAAAAATGTATATGTGTGTGTGCATCACTATGGAAAGTACCACCTTTACCCGCAAGTGGCGTTGCTGTTACTGTCTCCAGATTCTGGACAGAGTTGCCAGTCTTCTTGATATGGAGTCTTCGAATAAATGTAGTTTAATTAAGTGTAATAAACGTATTAAATGTAGTGTTGTGATTGAATAAATATGTGTTTATTTATGGGATCGGAGCCCTGAACTGCCAGCCAACAATTGCAGTATAAGTAAACCGTCCACCCAACAATCGTCCAAGAACCGTCCACCCGACAATCGCCCGGAACCGAATACAGTCCACCCAGTAAACGAAGGAAGAAAGGGGTAAGAGCCAGATACCAAACATTGGTCCTTCGAGCCGGATCCTGAGGAGGAAAACCAAATTTATCCAACCAACATCACCCAATTATTGTGGACGGACGCCATTACAAATCGCCAATCAAGGATCATTCAATTTTCGTAACTACAACTGCCAACACCGCCATTGCAAATTACGTTCATCCGTTCGGGCACTCAACAGCATTATTTGGAGGTTTCGGATTATAGCACAGTGAAGGTTCATTTGGATTGAATTCTAGATATATTTCGCACTGTTTACATTTTGGTGGCTTAATCATCACTGTTTTCCACACATTTTGCGATCGAAACCATCATTCTTCCAATTAATTTTCTGCGTAGGAAACCTATCCGGAACGGGCCAGTTGCCCTGGTTTATCCAGGTAAATATTTACACAAATAGTTATGTCCAGTTGCTGCTGGGCCAACTTATGGTTTCTACACAAAGTTTTTCCCAATTTCGCTCCACACTGTGCCACTACCGTCGAAGAATTTCAACACTACAATCAAAACAAACCTGTGGGTCTGCAGCCGTCACACCACTACACCGTACCGACTGCAAGTGCATCGATCAGCTGGTGATTTGTATACACTTCACTGTTAATGTTTGTCAGCCCGCAAGAGGTTTATTCACGATACGATTGGTGAGGAGCGACCGTCGTTTTTTAAGGTCAGTTTATATTTACACCATTCGTATATGTCCGGCCGAAGCTGGAATTATTGCCATACTACATAGCACATTTCCTTTCTAAACACTGTTTGAACGTGATCGATAAAAACATACATAAACAATATAAACATTTCGTGGAGCATATGGCCAAGGGGTCTGCATAAGTGCAGTATTGTTTACTGCGTCCTACTTTTCGGAGTATCGGTGTGATCACGAAAAAATCCGGTACACCTTTTGATGAAATTTACCAGCGTAACTGTTTTGTCAGGTCAGTTAGAACAGTATATGTTCAGCCGTAGTTGGACCAACAATTTTACTACATAACCCTTTTCACCTCTCCCGCGAAATCTGGATCCGTATGAAGTATTTAAATTACTCGTACTTCCACAATCATTTGGAGCTGCATCGTTCGAATATTTCTGAGGGACATAACTGTAGAGAAAGCGGAAATTCCTGTTTCTTCAGGTAAATAATAAAAACAGCTCTACAGTATATGCCCATCCGAAGTTAGAAACAAGCAGAATATTACACCTCCGTATTATCTTCCCGTTCTGTCAAAGTGAAATTGTGTTACAATGCCGCCGACTACATCATCGAGTGCAAAGAAGTCACCCGCGTTGAGGACGCTGCAAACCAAGCTGAAGTCGTACCAAAATATGTTCAGGGATATCTGTAGGTTCGCCGATTCGTTTGGAGTGGAAACTACAGCCAGCCAGGTGACGGTTCGACTGGAAAAACTTGAGGAGTTGTGGGAGAAGGTGAACGATGTGATCTTGGACATCGAAACACATGAAGACTTCGAAGCAGAGGATGACGCCTATGCTGAGCAACAGTCGGAGTTTGGAAACCGCTACTATCAGGTGAAGTCGGTGCTATTAGACAAGGTCAAGGAGCTAGAAGAACCAGCTGTCCTGAACGCCTCCATCCGAGGACTCGACATGACACAACAACCCACCATTGAGCATGTGCGACTCCCACAAATCAAGTTGCAAACCTTCGATGGCAACATTGATGAGTGGTTGAGCTTCCGCGATCTATACACATCGCTCATCCATTGGAAAGCGGATTTACCGGATGTCGAGAAATTTCATTACCTGAAGGGATGTCTGTCAGGAGAAGCTAAGGCTCTTATTGACCCACTGTCGATTACAAGGGCGAATTACCAGGTCGCATGGGAGACGCTAACCAAACGCTACAACGACAGTAAACTCCTGAAGCGGCGTCAGATTCAAGCGCTGTTTAAGTTGCTTAGTCTGGTTAAGGAGTCGGCCAATGAATTGCAGTCTTTGTTGGAGGGATTCGAACGTGTTGTTCAGACCCTTGATCAGCTGGTACAACCCGCCGACTACAAGGATCTTCTACTGCTAGACATATTAGCTTCGCGTCTAGACAGTGGAACCAGGAGAGCTTGGGAAGAGCATTCATCCACCAAGGAGCAGGATACGGTGAAGGACTTGACCGAATTCTTGCAAAGACGGATCAGAGTACTAGGATCATTGCCAACTAGATCCGTTGAACCCAAGGTTGTCGTACCGCAACCGCAAAGGAAGCCATTTGTAGCGCGCTCTAGCCATAGCGTCGTACAAAATACAGGAGGACGGTGTATCGCGTGTTCGGAATCCCATCCTCTTTATCAATGTCCAGCTTTCCAACGTTTAGCAGTATCCGCCCGCGATAAGCTGCTCCGCAACCACTCCTTATGTCGCAATTGTTTCCGGAAGGGTCATCTGGCTGCGGATTGTTCTTCACGATATGTGTGCCGTAATTGCAAGGGCAAGCACCATACCTTGGTATGTTTTCGGACGGACGGCGAAGGCGGTAGGGAGTCAACCACTAAGGTAGCAAACAGTTCCGGCAATTCCAAGGAAGGGGAATCTAGTACCAGAATAGCCAGCACCCCATCGGCTGTTTCATCTAACATGTCTGGTCAGCGCAGCTCATCGGTATTACTCGCTACGGCCATCGTCTTAGTAGAGGACGATCAAGGAGGTAGTTATCAAGCAAGGGCTCTACTGGATTCGGGTTCTGAATGCAATTTCATGACCGAGCGGTTATGTCAACTGATGAGCGTTCAACGGCGACGGTCCGACGTGTCTGTGTACGGGATTGGGCAATCCAATACTAAGGTCAAGCATAAGGTGACAACAACAGTGAAGTCGCGAGTATCTGCTTTCTCGCGGAAGATGGAGTTTCTTCTATTACCGAGCGTCACAGCAAATCTTCCGATAGCCAACGTGGATATGACGGGATGGGAAATTCCAACTGGCGTGGAGCTAGCGGATCCAGCGTTTTTCAAGTCCAAAGCGGTTGATTTAGTGCTTGGGATCCAGTACTTCTTCGCATTCTTCCACACTGGGAATGAAGTCCACTTAGGCAGGGGCCTTCCCGATCAGAAACACATAACAGAAATATTTCAAAACTATATCTCGCATTGTTACTTGTTATAAATTTCTGTTATTTTAACTACTAACGAGACCAAATTTATAACAAAATATGTTACAGAAATTGTGTTCTGTTATAATCTTGTTACTTCATTCTGATCGGGTTCCTTCTCTAACCGAGTCGGTATTCGGATGGGTAGTAGCTGGCATGGTTGAAGGCTCACTGGAAACCCAACGTATAACCTGCAATATGGCAGTCGGTCTAGAGGAAATATTGACTCGTTTCTGGGCCTGTGAGGAGATCGATTCTACCTCTACTTATTCACCTGAGGAAGCACGCTGCGAGGAGCAGTATACTAGAACTGTACGAAGGGGAGCGGATGGCCGATACACAGTCTTACTACCAAGGGATGAAGTCGCACTGGCAAGGATGAGCGAGTCAAGGGACATCGCATTCCGGCGGCTAGAAGCTTTGGAACGCAGACTGTCGAAGGATCCCGAGCTCCGGAAACAGTACAACCAGTTCATGGCGGAATACCTGGAGCTAGGCCATATGCGAAAGGTATCTGTGGCACCAGATGAGGAAGGCACACACTGCTACTTACCCCATCATCCAGTAGACAAACAAGAAAGCACCACAACCAAGGTCAGAGTGGTCTTTGATGCATCGTGCAAAACTTCTTCGGGAACATCTCTAAACGATGCACTATTAGTGGGACCGGTGATTCAAGATGATCTCCGGTCAATTATTCTATGGAGTCGAACCAAGCAGTATATGGTGGTAGCAGACGTCGAAAAGATGTTTCGGCAAATCCAGATTGATGAGGGGGACATGCCTCTTCAACGAATTATGTGGCGTGTCGATAGGGCCGAGGAGGTCAGTATCTTTGAATTAACCACGGTTACCTATGGAACCAAGCCCGCCCCGTTCCTCGCAACCAGAACTCTGAAGCAATTGGCTATGGACGAGCAAGCACAATATCCACTAGCAGCAAGGGCTGCAATCGAAGACGTCTACATGGACGATGTTTTGACTGGTGCTGACGAAGCAGAAGCAGCGTTGGAGCTGCGAATCCAGCTGGACGAGATGATGGATAAAGGCAGATTCCGTCTGAGAAAGTGGGCTTCCAACTGCCCGATGGTATTGCAAGGCATACCAGAAGAAAATCTAGCGGAAAAATGGCAAGCGAAAGAAATCCAGCTAGATCCCGATCCCGAAGTACGAACCCTAGGACTGGTGTGGCTTCCAGTGGATGATGTCCTGATGTTCCGATTCAAAATACAGGAATTAGATCCAGTCGGTAAATTGTCTAAACGTAAGGTGCTGTCAATCATAGCTACGCTATTCGATCCGTTGGGTTTGGTAGGAGCAGTAATCACAACTGCAAAGATTTTCATGCAGCTACTGTGGTGTCTAAAGGATGGCAATGGAAGGACCTTAGATTGGGATAGTCCACTGCCATCAAGGGTTGACACAGAATGGCGAGATTTCCACTCTCAGTTGCCACTACTAAACAGTCTGAGAATCGACCGCTGCGTTATAAAACCGAAGGCAGTTACTATAGAGCTACACTTCTTCTCAGATGCATCCGAGCGAGCATACGGAGCCTGCGCGTATACTAGAAGTGTGGATTCAACGGGAGGGGTTAGAATCGTATTACTGTCGTCCAAATCCAAGGTAGCTCCGTCTAAATGCCAATCCATTCCACGCTTGGAGCTGTGTGGAGCATTGATGGCGGCTCAGCTTTCGGAGAAGATTTCTAAGGCGATCAAGATGAACGTGCAGCAGTTTTTCTGGACGGACTCTACCTGTGTTCTACAATGGCTAAAGGCAGTACCCACGACGTGGACTACATTCGTTGCTAATCGCGTGGCGAAAATTCAAGGAATCACCGAGGCGCATATTTGGCAGCACGTTCCAGGAACCCAAAATCCGGCCGACTTAATTTCGCGCGGATTAACTCCAGAGCAGATCCAGCACAATGAGCTGTGGTGAGAGGGCCCATCATGGTTTCAGGCAGGGCTAGATTCATGGCCAAGGCAACCAACAATGGCAAACGTTGAGGACGTAGAAGGGGAGATGCGCCGCTCAGCAGTTCCATGTGCGAAACAGCAGGAGTATTTCGGAACCTGGTACGTTACCAAGTTCTCCAACTATCAAAATTTGATGAGAAGTACAGCGTACTGGCTACGATTGAAAAATATCCTCAAGCGGACTGAGGCTAGCAGAAGATGGAAAGGAATTCTACAGGCAGCAGAATTGAAGGAGGCAGAGCACACGTTAATGGGATGCATTCAGCAGGAAACGTTCCCAAAAGAGTGGAAGGCGCTTTCGAACCATGACGCGGTATCAAGGAGTTCACCGCTGCGCTGGTTTTACCCACAGTTGTCTAGAGACAATCTGATCAGAGTTGGAGGGCGATTGGGCCACTCACAGGAAATTGAAGATACCAAGCATCCAATAGTTCTTCCAGCAACACACCTTCTAACAAGAATGCTACTAGAGCATTTTCATAAGAAGTTGCTTCACGCAGGACCGCAGCTTCTTCTTGGCACCGTAAGGCTTCAGTATTGGCCATTGGGAGGCCGCAGTGTAGCTCGGCAAATAGTACATCGGTGCCAACGTTGTTTCAGAGCAAAGCCAAGACCTATTCAACAGTTCATGGGTGAGCTACCCGCAGCGCGTGTAACGGCATCAAGGCCATTCTCACGCACAGGAGTCGATTATTTCGGCCCGGTACATATACGCCCAGGTCCCCGTCGTACGGCAGTGAAGGCTTATGTAGCAGTATTCGTCTGTATGTGCACGAAAGCCGTTCATCTTGAGCTGGTAATAGATCTGTCTACGGACCGGTTTCTGCATGCGTTACGCAGATTTATTGCAAGAAGAGGCAAGTGTTCCGACCTGTACTCTGATAACGGGACAAACTTCATTGGAGCTCGGAACCAACTGAAACAACTGGCTGAATTGTTACACAGCAAAGAGCACAACGAGAAGATAGCGAAGGAATGCATAAAGGAGGGAATCCATTGGCATTTTAATCCCCCCAGTGCTCCCCATTTCGGAGGTCTATGGGAAGCGGCAGTGAAGTCAGCCAAATACCATTTGTTGCGCGTCCTCGGTGACCATGTTGTTTCTTTTGAAGATATGAACACTCTTTTGGTTCAGGTGGAGAGCTGTCTTAACTCTAGACCGCTAACTGCGATGTCCGACGATCCGAATGATCTGGAACCTTTGACTCCAGGACATTTTTTGATTGGAGCCTCCATGCAACAACTGCCTGCTCCAGACTACACTGCTGTTCCGCTAAATCGGTTGAAGCAGTGGCAAACAATACAGCAAAAACTACAGCAATTCTGGAAACGATGGCGGTTGGAATATTTAACCCAGCTGCAGGGCAGAGTGAAGCGTTGGCAACCACCGATTCCAATCTCTGTGGGCCAATTGGTGATAATCCGCGACGACAACCTACCCCCCATCCGCTGGAAAATGGGAAGGATTCAGAAGGTCCACTCTGGAGACGACGGAGTTGTCAGAGTAGTGACGCTTAAGACCGCAACAGGAATACTTGAAAGGCCCGTCGAAAAAATTTGTATCCTGCCATCATCAGACCAGCAAGACTCCCAGTTGTAGATAATTCAATCCGTTCACCTGGTGCGCGAGAGGTTTCTTTTCTTTTCAGAAATTTCAGAAACTTCAGGGTGGGCGAGGATGTTTGCGACTGTCCTACTTGTACCCGTTCTATCGACGTTCCCCTCGACAGTGAAATTGTTTACTGCAAGGTGATCAGCGGTTGGAGTACGTTGTGTGCGTGTGTTCGAGAGACGACATGATGGCAAACACACACGGTGACTGGAGAACTGTCATCTGTTTATCCGAAAAGACAACAAGGATGCAACCGAGTTGTAGTGCAGCATAGAAAACGAGAGCTGATGACCTTTTGGCAGTGGGAGACATCGGAGAGGAGATTCCAGAGCGACGTCGGTTGATTGCCGGCATCCTGCAGCAGTAGTGGAGAGGAGAACATCGGCCATCAACTATTGCACCCGGGAAAGGCGTACTGGTCAGTCGCCATGAAAATTGTACCAGTGTTTTAAAGTGTGTTATGTAACAATAAATGTAGTTTAATTAAGTGTAATAAACGTATTAAATGTAGTGTTGTGATTGAATAAATATGTGTTTATTTATGGGATCGGAGCCCTGAACTGCCAGCCAACAATTGCAGTATAAGTAAACCGTCCACCCAACAATCGTCCAAGAACCGTCCACCCAACAATCGCCCGGAACCGAATACAGTCCACCTAGTAAACGAAGGAAGAAAGGGGTAAGAGCCAGATACCAAACAATAATAATTATTGATTATAATATATTTTCTCTTGATCTGAGCATTATGTTTTTAAATAATTAAGTTATGTTTTGTTTTTCTTGTCTCTGATATCTATTCTTATCCGAAAACTTATATTACTTGCGTAGTAAGATCAGCTATCGTTTCGGTGTTCCACTTTTTCGCCAACTTTTTCAATCATCTCCTATATTCATTCAAGAGCCCATTCATACATTCACATACACTCGACTGCTCAACATATTTACTATGCTAAGATTACTCCACGTTATAGCGGAAAAACGTAATGTTGCTCACTCCGTAAAAGTAAGGAAAATCTTTATCGAACGGATTCTTCGGATAACTCCAGCTAGTACTGGACGAAAATCTTATCTTACTCCTTGATCGTTCTATGTTCTCATCTAATTCCGAATCATTCAACCTCTCTTCTATTCACAGCATAAGCTAAGACCAAAACTATAGCTGCTGTTTCTACACCATTTCTAACCAATTCGAACCTGCACTTTCCTGCAGGCCATTACGCCAGCGCTATGACTGCCAGTATCTGTCAGACAGTAGTATTCTGTCAGTCTGCCGATTGAAGTAATGTTTTTGCCTTTCTCAATAGAAAGGTATTGCAATTGCTCTGAAAACCGACTTTTTAACGGAGGCCCGGAGGGCCGAGTGACATATACCATTCGATTCAGTTCGTCGAGTTCGGCAAATGTCTGTGTGTGTGTATGTATGTGTGTGTGTATGTATGTGTGTGTATGTGCGTCTGTGTGTGTGTACGCGAACACAATCTCACTCACTTTTCTCAGAGATGGATGAACCGAATTTTACAAACTTAGTCCCAAATGAAAGGTGCAACGTTCCCATAGGCTGCTATTGAATTTCTAATGGATCCGACTTCCGGTTCCGGAATTACAGGGTGATGAGTACGATCACGCAGAAAACGTCGATTTTAAGAAATTCTGCAATGAATGTATAATGGTGAAAAATTTTCCAAAATGTGACCACAACTGCTTCGATTTGTAGTACTAGGTCATTAACAGCCATTCAA
Source organism: Topomyia yanbarensis (assembly GCF_030247195.1). Lineage (NCBI taxonomy): Eukaryota > Metazoa > Arthropoda > Insecta > Diptera > Culicidae > Topomyia > Topomyia yanbarensis. The sequence goes on from NC_080672.1 coordinate 230,102,354, forward strand.
AGTCTCTTTGGTCACATTGGCCACCATCATCGGTTCCGGAAGCCCCGGCGGAAGTATCCAAATTCAGACTAACAGTCACATCGGTTTCTCGGAGGTGGCTAGACCGAATCAACCAAACTTAGTCTCAAATGAAAGATGTTGCGTCCCCGTAAATGGCTATTAAATTTTATCCCCAACCGACTTCCGGTTCCGGAGTTACGGGTTGTGGCGTGCGATCACATAGCAAATTGTGATTCAAACCGATACCCCGATGGAAGCAAAAAAGGTAAAAATTTCGCTAAAATGTCTCTCAAATAACTTAACTTTGCAGTTCTAGGTCACCGACGGCCAAACAAACTTTCGTTGACTACATTGACCACTATAGACGGTTCCGGAAGTGCCCGGGAAAAGCGGCCATCTTTCATAACTAGCAAACTCATATCAGTTTCTCGGAAATGGTTGGGCCGATTTTCACAAACTTAGTCCCAAATGATAGCTCTATTATCCCCACAGATGTCTGTAAAATTTCGCACGGATCGCTTGTATGGTTCCGGAAATATAGACTGAACGGTCCGGTCACACATGAAATTCCCATATAAGCCGGAACTCAAAAATTTTTTCAAAGGGGGGACCCCATGAAATTTCAAAAATCGAATTCGTATTTTTGATGCCAAACATCTTTAAAATGCATGAAACGTCGAGATTTTATGTTATCACGAAATTTTTTTTTTTTTTTTTGGAAATCGACTTTTTGGGACTTTGCCGATTTTGCACCTTTTTGCCTTTCTCAATAGAAAGGTATTGCAATTGCTCTGAAAACCGACTTTTTAACGGAGGCCCGGAGGGCCGAGTGACATATACCATTCGATTCAGTTCGTCGAGTTCGGCAAATGTCTGTGTGTGTATGTATGTGTGTGTGTATGTATGTGTGTGTGTATGTGCGTCTGTGTGTGTGTACGCGAACACAATCTCACTCACTTTTCTCAGAGATGGATGAACCGAATTTTACAAACTTAGTCCCAAATGAAAGGTGCAACGTTCCCATAGGCTGCTATTGAATTTCTAATGGATCCGACTTCCGGTTCCGGAATTACAGGGTGATGAGTACGATCACGCAGAAAACGTCGATTTTAAGAAATTCTGCAATGAATGTATAATGGTGAAAATTTTTCCAAAATGTGACCACAACTGCTTCGATTTGTAGTACTAGGTCATTAACAGCCATTCAAAGTCTCTTTGGTCACATTGGCCACCATCATCGGTTCCGGAAGCCCCGGCGGAAGTATCCAAATTCAGAGTAACAGTCACATCGGTTTCTCGGAGGTGGCTAGACCGATTCGACTAAACTTGACCTCAAATGAAAGGTATTGCGTCCCCGTAAGTGGCTATTAAATTTTATCCCCAACCGACTTCCGGTTCCGGAGTTACGGGTTGTGGCGTGCGATCACATAGCAAATTGTGATTCAAACCGATACCCCGATGGAAGCAAAAAAGGTAAAAATTTCGCTAAAATGTCTCTCAAATAACTTAACTTTGCAGTTCTAGGTCACCGACGGCCAAACAAACTTTCGTTGACTACATTGACCACCATAGACGGTTCCAGAAGTGCCCGGGAAAAGCGGCCATCTTTCATAACTAGCAAACTCATATCAGTTTCTCGAAAATGGTTGGGCCGATTTTCACAAACTTAGTCCCAAATGATAGCTATATTATCCCCACAGATGTCTGTAAAATTTCGCACGGATCGCTTGTATGGTTCCGGAAATATAAACTGAACGGTCCGGTCACACATGAAATTCCCATATAAGCCGGAACTCAAAATTTTTTTTCAAAGGGGGGACCCCATGAAATTTCAGAAATCGAATTCGTATTTTTGATGCCAAACATCTTTAAAATGCATGAAACGTCGAGATTTAATGTTATCTCGAAAAAATTTTTTTTATAAAAATCGACTTTTTGGGACTTTGCCGATTTCGCACCTTTTTTCAGTTCAATATTACCGTGGCTGTTTTTTCTTTTTCAAAATTTTAGAACTCGAATAATGATTTATTTTCCTGTATATAGTTGTCATGTGATGTATGATAATAAAATGTAATATATGCATTTAAAAGTTTTTAATGAGTATAAACAACGCACACATTCTCGTGATTCATGATTGAGAAAGGCACAATTGCACCGCTAGGTGGATTAAAATAGGTTTTTTTTAAATTGTGATAGAAAATTAAGAAAATTTATTAAACCGGAGCTATTTCTGGAATTTGGAATGAGGTTTTCTAGTCATCTATCGCAATCACCTGTATTTTCATCGACGGATCTGTCAAGATGGAATTATTTGCAAGGAAGTGTTTACGTTCCAACATACCACCTATTCGATTTTGTCTAAAACTATCCTAAATCTAATTTATACAATATTTACATGGAATTTTAGTGGCATTTGACCTGCGCACGAGTATTTTATCGCACAACGAGGAGAGACTCGACATAGCTTATTCCTTGCAAGGCCTGAATCAGTTTTAATGAATTGAATTGTTAACCCTTTGTATCATGTCGGCTTGGTACGTATTTTTGTATTGACGATCTCAAAATTTGTTTCTTCTAGATCGTGTTAGACCCATCTACGGCACCGATAAGGTAACCAGTTAAACTTCAATTCGACATCGCAAAACCGCAGCAGCTCTGGAGAGTTTTTCTTTCTTTTTTTTTGCATTTAACACCATATTTGTTTTTGCACTACCGGTAAGAGTGCAATCCTAGCTGATTTTTTTTTATTTGCTTAATTAAATTTTTTTCAAGAATGAACCATGATAGGTTCCTGGTAACCTTATTCCTTCCATATCCTCAAGAACATATGTGTTCGTTCCTACCTTTTTTGTGACCTTGACCTTTGTGTATTTACTCGCAAACTTTCCTACCCAGTTCTTTTCTTTTGATGACAAATTCACATTTTTCTTGTACACCAATTGTCCTTCCTCAAATTCCCGTTTTGCATTTGCCCTAAGATTATATAATTTTGTATATTTCTCATATGCCTTTAGCATGTTTTTCCTAGCGATTTCACATAATTTACCGGTTCGTTCATCAATCCTAGGAGTTCTATACTCGTCCTGATCGGTAAATTCTCTTAAGTGATCGTATTCACTTCCGAGACTCACCATATTTTTGCCGAAGTTGATAAAGTATGGACTGTATCCTGTGCTATCGTGTACTGATGTACGAATTGCTTTCGCGATTACTTGTATATCCCTGTCCCACTCGCGATGAGTCGTGCTTTCATTCAGAGGAATATCATGTTTTCTAAGAATGCGCATACTGGTCCAGCCGTTGCACTACGCATACATTGAACCAGAACAAACTTTGAGAAAAAATCTGAAACGACCAAAGCCCAAATATTCCCATTCTTGGATCTTGGATACGGTCCCAGAAAATCCAATGAAATCATTTCCCACGGCCTGGAGCATAACTTCGGCTTACCGCATGGAGGGGTAGTGTACACATTGTCGACCTTAGATTCTTTACACACCTTGCAAGAAGTACAGAAGTTTCTAATATCTGTGGACATTCTTGGCCAGTAATTACTTTCCCTTACTTTTGAAAGGGTCTTAGTAAACCCAAGATGAGCTTCGTTGTGCACCTTTTTGATAATCGGTATTCTGTCTGCTAATGGTACTACATATTTCCATTTAAATGCTGGGTCTTCTAACTGTGAAGTATTCGTAATGCATTTGAATAACTTTCCGTCCACAACCCGAAAATCTTTGTATTTTTCAGGAAATTTAGTAACCTGTTCTAGTACAGACCACCCGCACGACCAAGTGCATTAGATCTATCTCTATGCTCGACATCACTTCGGTTAGATTGCACGTGGAAGGTTGTACCTGATCCTCACGGTAGCGATCATTTGCCAGTCGTTATTTCAATTAACAGTGAATTAGGTTTCACGAATTCAATCAATGTCCCTTATGACTTGACACGAAATATTGATTGGAAAAAATACCAATCTTTAATTTCCACTTCTCTTGTTTCGACGGAAGAGCTAGCACCTACCGAAGAATATGAATTTCTAGCGGGTTTGATTATTGAAGCAGCAGAACAAACCCAAACGAAATGCAATCCTGGCATGATAATGAACAGCCGGCCTCCTAATCCCTGGTGGGACAAAGAGTGCTCGGATGCATATGAAGCTAAACAAGTTGCTTACAGAGAAATTATGAAACGGAAAGGGTGTACACGTGCAAACTTTGAAAATTATTCGATTTTACAAAACAAATTTGACAGTCTCCGTCGTGCCAAAAAGTCTAGTTATTGGAGACGTTTCGTTGATGGCTTGTCAAGAGAAACATCAATGAGTACTCTTTGAAACACAGCCAGAACAATGAGGAATCGAAACGTAACTAATGAAAGCGAAGATTTTTCGAATCGCTGGATATTTAATTTTGCCAAGAAAGTTTGTCCAGATTCTGCTCCTGCGCAGAAAATCATTCGCGATGCTCCCACAAGTAACGATTCCATAGATTCGCCTTTGACAATGATGGAATTTTCAATTGCACTCCTCTCATGCAACAATAATGCTCCGGGTCCAGACAGAATTAAATTCAACTTGGTGAAGAATCTGCCAGACCTAGCAAAAAGACGCTTGTTGAATTTATTCAATAAGCTTCTTGAGCAGAACATAGTCCCGCAGGACTGGAGACAAGTGAGAGTTATCGCCATTCCAAAACCGGGAAAACCAGCCTCCGACCATAACTCGTATCGACCGATTGCAATGCTATCCTGCATCAGGAAATTGTTGGAAAAAATTATCCTACGACGTCTCGACAATTGGGTTGAGGGGAACGGCTTGCTATCAGATACCCAGTTTGGTTTTCGGAGGGGAAAGGGAACGAATGATTGTCTGGCGCTACTTTCGTCAGAAATCCAACTAGCTTACGCAAAAAAAGAACAAATGGCGTCTGTGTTCTTAGACATAAAAGGAGCATTCGACTCTGTTTCCATTGATGTTCTCTCAGAGAAACTACATCAATGTGGTCTTTCACCAATATTAAATAATTATTTATACAACTTATTGTCAGAAAAGCACATGCATTTTTCATTTGGCAACATTCAGAATAAATTACATGGGCCTCCCACAAGGTTCTTGTTTAAGCCCCCTTCTCTACAATTTTTACGTGAATGACATTGATAATTGTATTGTCAGCCCATGCACTCTAAGGCAACTTGCAGATGATGGCGTGGCTTCTGTTACAGGACCAAAAGCCATAAATTTACAACAACCACTGCAAAATAGTTTGGATAATTTATCAAGTTGGGCTTTGAAGTTAGGCATCGATTTCTCTACGGAGGAAACAGAGTTGGTTGTTTTTTCAAGGAAGCGTGATCCAGCTCAGCTTCAGCTTCAGTTGGTTGGTAGAACGATAGCCCAAGTCATGACCTTTAAATATCTCGGAATTTGGTTCGATTCTAAAGGTACATGGGGAGGCCACATTAGGTATTTGATAAAGAAGTGCCAACAAAGGATAAATTTTCTCCGAACAATAACCGGATCTTGGTGGGGTGCTCATCCAAGTGACGTGATAAGATTGTATCAAACAACGATACTTTCAGTAATGGAATATGGGTGCTTCTGTTTCCGTTCAGCTGCAAACACTCACATTATTAAATTGGAACGAATACAGTATCGTTGTTTACGAATCGCCTTAGGTTCCATGCAATCGACACATACGATGAGTCTTGAAGTACTAGCGGGAGCTCTTCCCTTAAAAGATCGATTCTGGGATCTCTCCTCTCGTTTACTTATACGATGTGAGGTTATGAATCCATTGGTAATTGAAAATTTTGAAAGACTTGTCGAGCTTCAATCCCAAACCAGATTCATGACAGTGTACCTCAATCACATGTCACAAGAAATAACGCCTTCTAGTTATGTTCTGACATATGTTAATATACTAGATACTCCCGATTCCACTTTATTTTTCGACACGTCGATGCAAGAGGAAATTCGTGGAATCCCGGATCACCAGCGCTCTCTGGAGATCCCTAAAATATTCATAAGTAAATACCAACACATTGACTGCCATAAAATGTTCTACACTGATGGGTCACGAATCAATGAGGCCACTGGCTTCGGCATTTTCAATAATAACACCTCGATCTCTTTCAATCTTGCAGAACCTGCCTCCGTTTATACAGCCGAACTAGCAGCAGTTCACTATAGTCTGGAAATCATTGATACTTTACTTCCGAGCCATTATTTCATCCTCACAGATAGCCTCAGCACAATTAGGGCACTACGCTCATTAAAGCTTGATAATCACGCTCCGTTCTTTTTGAAGAAGATACGAGAATACTTAACTAAATTAACAAATAAATCTTATCAAATTACCTTAGTGTGGATTCCCGCTCATTGCGCCATACCGGGTAATGAGAGAGCGGATAATTTAGCCAAAATAGGAGCACTGGACGGTGACATCTATGAAAGACCTATTGCCTTCAATGAATTTTATAGCGCTTCTCGTCAGAGGACGCTTACTAGTTGGCAAACATCATGGGACAATGGTGATCTGGGACGGTGGTTGCACTCAATTATCCCTAAAGTATCAACGAAGGCATGGTTCAAAGGGTTGGATGTAAGTCGAAACTTCATTCGTGTGATGTCTAGGCTCATGTCCAACCATTATACGTTGAATGCGCATCTCCGCCGTATTGGGATCCCAGAAGATAATCAATGTGCTTGCGGAGAGGGTTACGAAGACATTGAACATGTTGTTTGGTCTTGCACTGAATATCGTGAAGCCAGATCCCACTTAATAGACTCCTTACGAGCCAGAAGAAAATCACCCTATGTTCCTGTTCGTAATATCCTCGCTTTACGAGATCTTACATACATGGGCCATATTTATCATTTCCTGAAAACAATAAATATTCAAATATAATTATCCCCGCAATGTTTCTAGTTTTTTCCCTTGCTACCCACAAACAATTTAGATTTCTTCGCAGTTAGTTAAGTTAGATAAAACGATATAAATAAAGAAAAAAACTAAATAAAGATTACAGAAAAACTATCAATAGGTTTACAATGAAATTCAAGAAAATAGAGTATAATTAAAAACATTCAAAATGATGATTATCCTCAATGTTAGCATTAGAAAGTGAATTTTTTTTATAACGTGATAGTCTTAAGAACCTTTGTAACATGTTATGTAAAAAAAACCCCGGCGTAAAAAAGCTTTTGCAAATGCCGTGTCAAATAAACGTTTTATGAAAAAACCTGTTCTAGTAGACTTGAAGTGTATTCGTCAGAGAGCTGTGTTTGGATCGTATCTATGGTTCTAGATAAAGCATCTGCCGTTATGTTGTCGGCACCTTTCTTATATTGTAATTCAATATCGTATTTGGAAAGTTTTAATGCCCACCGCGCAATGCGAGGTGATTTTGACTCGATTGACATTGTTTTAAGGAATGTTAAGCTCATTGCGTCAGTTTGTATCACAAAATGTGTGCCCTCCACGAAGTGCCTAAAGTTTTCTATGCTAAGAAGGACCCCTATACACTCGCGTTCTGTTGCACTGTATTTGCGTTGGGTGCTCGACAGTTTTTTTGAATAATAAGCTATGATTTTTCTTTCCTTATTTTGCGTTTGAATTAGGACCGCGCCTATTGCTTGATCCGAACTATCAGTTTCTATTACGAAAGGTAGTGTAAAATCTGGGTTTGACAAAATTGGGGCTGACACTAATGCAGATTTCAGTTCGCGAAATGAGTTGTTAGCTTCTTCTGTCCACATGAACTTATTTTTCCCCTTTTTAAGCAGATCTGATATCTTAGCTGTTTTAACTGAGTAGTTTGGAATGAACCGTCTATAAAATCCTGCGAGTCCTAACAATCTGCGCACGTCTTTGATATTTTTCGGCTCTGGATAGTCTAGGATTGGTTGAATTTTTGAACTGTCTACTGATAAACCAGTTTCTGACAAAACATATCCCAGATATTGTATTTGTTTTTGACAAAACTTTGACTTGAGAATATTTATAGTAAGATTAGCTGCACTTAACCGATTTGCGACGATCTTTATTAATCGCAAATGTTCTTCCAAAGAGTTAGATACGATTACTATATCGTCCAGATATACGTATACGAACGGTTCTAGATCATGACCTAACACTTTCGACATCAATCCTGCCATTGTGGCAGGCGCGTTCATTAGTCCAAATGGCATTACTTTGAACCTATACAGTCCACGATTTGTTCTAAACGCCGTTTTATTCTTCGACTCATCATCTAATGGTACTTGATAGTACGATTCTGAGAGATCGATTATAGAGAAATACCGGGATTTTTGTGTTCGCTGCAAAATTCCTACCATATCTGGAAACGGAAACGGAACCATATCTGGAAACGGAAAGTGCACGCATTTAATCTTCTACTATCAAGACAAATTCGCCACTTGTTATTTGGTTTCTTGATTGCTAGGATCGGATTGAGAAAATCTACTATCCCATCGCATTCTTCGATTACACCTAACTTTAACATACGGCTTATGTCTTTTTCGATCCCTTCCTCTGTTTTTATTGATTGTCTATATAATGGAATTTTCTTTGGTCGCGCATCGTGTAAGAGTTCAATTTTGTACTGTAAAATGTGAGTTCGACCGAGCTTATTATCTTCTGTAATTGGAAATGTTTGGATAGCTTCGAAGAGCGCTTGTTTTTCATCAACTGTGAATTCATGTTCTGTTTTAATATCGTCTGGAATTTCAATTTTTGCTTCTGATGCTTCAATTGTAGGAATGTTCAAACTTTCATCTTCGTCGTGGTGTTCAGCCTTGGTGCCTTCTATAGTCGATTTTGGTGAAATTGTCAACGACCAAATTTCTTGTTTATTTGAGAAATAATCTTCAACAAAACATAGTTCTGAGTTGTTTATTGATAAATTTTGTGTCTGTTCCGTTTGGGTCCTAATTTGTCCGTTAGAATTTCTTCTTAAACTATAACCAAATGTGCAGAGAAAATCTATCCCTAAAATTAGTTTTTTTGAGATTTCAGGTACTATTACAGTTGGTATGACATGGGTAATGGAATCGACAGTGTATGGAATATTAACATATCCCAGACATTTATAGAAAGTTCTGTCGGCTGTGGCAACTTTCAAATTTGAGTGGTGTATTTTTAGGGCCAATTTTTCTATTAGTGCTAATGAACTTATTACTGAAATTCCTGCTCCAGTATCCACAAGAGCTTCTATTTCTGAGTCTAGTATTTTACTCGCATGTGTGGACACCTGGTAGGAGTGATGTTTATTTGAAAAATTTGATTGAAGTACGAAAATGGAGGGTTAGTATTATCGCTGAGAATCTGACATGTTTGGGTTTTAGGAGGTAGATTCCCTATGCTCCTTCCCTCTGCATGTTTTTTTGGTTGTCTGAAGACGGTTTGAAGGGTGGATGGTTTTTGGGACAGCTAAAAGACGTTTTCCCTACCATTCCACATACGTGACAAAATATTGATTTACGTTCTGAGCAATCTTTCCAGAAATGCCCATTACGTTGACAATTCCAACACAATATTTCTGACTGATATTCTGGTGATTCTGCTTTAGTTTTAATTGTCGTATTATTTCTATTTTTATTTGTTCTTGTTCTTTCTAATATATTAATTTCATCCACTTCTGAGTCCCACTCGTCTTCTTCTACCACATGAACTTCGTACGTTTTCGTTTTTGGAGCGTACAGTGAGTTTTCTATAGCATCAAATCGGTAGCATATAGTTGCTAATTCTTCAATAGAGTGAATTTCATGGAGTGCTAATCTCCTTTTATACGACATCTTCATGTTGTCAGTAATTATTTCAAATTTTAATGTAGAATACATTTAAGCTTTCAATATAGGGGTCCCGTTTCAAAATATCGGCTGCGGCGCCGCGTCAGATTTTGAACGTTAATAACTTTTATCATACTTAACAGAATGATTTGATTTTTAGGCCAATTTGTTGAAAATATGTTCCTCTATGCTGTATTAAAATTTGAAGTATGTATAACATGCACTAATAACAAAAAATTGTGTTTTGAAAAATCTTTCGAAAACGACTCGGAAAAGTGAAAATTTTCAGACCATCCCGCACAGAGCCGTCACTTTGGTAGACCAACCGAACAATAAAATAATGAAAAGTTTATATATAGGTCCACTACATGTTTGTTCCTATGATTATTCGCATTGGGTTGCTTGACGAGAGCAGTTGGTGGGGGAAAGACGGCATATTCCTTTGGTTAGGCCATTAGAAGCCGGACGGAAAGGAAAGGCTCATGCACGGCACGAGAACGAGCGAGAAAGCGATAGTAGTGCTTTCTCGTGTGTTCATATATGAATGTTTTTCTCATCATTCGTATTCGTTCAAGCACTAGCAAGCAGTCAGTCCACCGAAGGAAAGCAGTTGGCGATGACGACGGTCGGAAAAAGTGCCCCAGCTACTGGTGACTCATCGCAACCCGATCAGAAACTGTCGCCCTGCAAGAATTTCGCCCCAACTAAAGGGCAGCAGAGAAACTAATCTGTGTTCTAATAAGAGTTAAAGTGGCTCACCGTGTCCGCGGGGAGTGCGTCTGAATTATGCTCCCGCAATAAAACAATAAACGGTTCTTTACAGGACCAATTAATTGTGTTCTAATAAGAGTTAAACTGAAATTTACATTTTATGGTCAATAACAAATAATTTTCAGAAAGCTATATAAGAAATACGATGTGTGGAAAGAAAGAGAATTTAAATTATCCTCTCTCGCTCGTTTTCGTGCACTGCTTTTCCATTCCTTTCTGCTGCTAATACCATCATAACAAACGAATGTGGGTGTTCCCCCACCCCCACCATCCCATGACCAGTATCAGCGCCAACAAATAAGACAAAAGAATTTAAATTTGTGAAAATCTTTTCCTTCTTTCTTTTCAAATCTGCAACATTCTTTGAAAATATTGTTGGAAAGTTGTTATTGAAAAACTGAACATGCAAGTTTGCTAGCACTGGCCACTAGATTGAAGGCGATAGAAAGACAGAATATTCGTTTTGGTTATGCTAGTATTGGTAGCCGAACGGAAAGGAAAGGCACAGGAATGGCACGAAAACGAGCGAGAGAGCGATAGCAGTGCTTTCTCGTGTTTTCACATATGAATATTGGTCGGTCGGTTTTTCTCATCATTCGTATTCGTTCAAGCACTAGCAAGCAGCCAGTCCACCGGAGGAAAGCAGTTGGCAATGATGACGGTCCGCAAAAGTGCCCCAGCTACTGGTGGCCCATCGCAACCAACTACCGATCAGGAACTGTCGCCATGCCAGTATTTCGCCCTAAATAAAGGGCAACGGAGCAACTAATCCACTGGCTAACATTCCAGCGTCTGGTTCGTAAGATTGTGTATTACTTCAAAGTCGAGCTACGCTTACAAAGCTCAGCCGTAATGATGCCAGTGATGCCTACTTGGTCGGTTTGTTTGAGGATACAAAATAGTGCGCCAAGTACGTAACTTTCTCGCAAAAGAAATCAAACTGGCTCACAGTGTCCGCTGGGAGTGGGCGTAAATTACAATAAAAGCAACGGTTCTTTTCAGGACCAATCAATTGTGTTCTAGTGAGAGTTAAACTGAAACTTTCATTTTAAGGTGTGTAACAAATTTTCAACAATCAACATAATACGTTGTGTGGAAAGAAGTAGCTTGCACACGGAACAAAAATTTAAATTGTCCTCTCGCTCGTTTCGTGCACTGCTTTTCCATTCCTTTCTACTGTTATTATCAGTATTACCAAAACCAATGTGTTGTTGCATGTGTTTAAGAGAAATGTTGAAGTCGCATGCTTCTATTCGAGCTTTTTGGCAGCCTCTGTGAACTAACTGCATTAAATTATTTGTGTCTGATTCGTGAGATTGTGCAGGATTTCAAAGTCGAGCTAAGCTTATAAAGTTCAGCCGTAATGGTACCCGAAGAAGCCAGTCTTGTCGTTTTGTTCGAGGCTACAAAACAGTTCGCCAGGCACGTAACTATCATGCCAAATATATCCAACGATCCAGCGCATCACCATCAACACCAACGCCGATACCAAAGGTTCTTTTCAGAACCACCATTATTACCATAGAGAATTATTTGAAAATTTCCCATTCAAATGTGATTCTGTTGAATATTATTAGATTTAAATTAACGTCTCGAATTGAAATCACGACGCTCCGGTTATGTGACAGACATTACCCACCCATCTTTTTTTTATTGTGACCACGACTAACGGTTTAATATAGACACCCCATTTCAATATTTCGGAAGGAACAGAAGGTCGAGTTTGGAAAGTTTGTAACTTTCATTGTACTTAACCAAATTACACAATGTTCGCACTAATGATTCAGAAATATGACAAGGAATCTTCTATTAGATTTGTAAGTATGTATAATTTACATGAATAAAGAAAAATTGATTTTCAGGAATCAATTATTATCTGTTCTTCCATTGGCCAGTACTACGCGACTTCCTCATGCTAACAATTAATTTCATCGTTAGCCATCTCCCTCACCAAGGCCAACAACGCCAACAAAACCGGTCCTTTTCAGGACCACCATCATTTTTGTAAAGAATAATTTGAAATATTCCTCGCCCAAATCACCTTTTGTCCGAAAATTCCAATGAGTATCAACATATTTGAAGAACGTGTTCCTTATGTATTCTACATCTCTCCGGTTATGTCGCAGACATTACCCACCCATCTTTTTTTCTGCTTCAGGCATCTGGTGAATTAATCGCTGAGATAAAGATTCGATATCAGTTAAGAACGCGCTAAATAATTCACTTGGCTTTTGCTTTCGGTTTCGCATTTCTTCTTTTATGAATCGGTCTCTGTTTGGATTGTCATACCGTAAGGTCAGATAGTAAACTAGTGCTTCCCAATCTTCAAATTTATCTACATACGTTGTGTACCAAACTCCTGCATCCCCTATAAACAGCAGATGAGCGTGTTTGATAAATTCGTATTTCTCTATTCCATAGGACCTACTTAAAATATCTATATTTCGAAGAAAGGATACCAAAGGTACTGAGTTTGAATCTCCTTGAAACTTCGGCCATTTTTCAATAATATTGCACGTGTGATGTGGAAGTCTACGTTGATAGTTGTTTTCGCGGTCCTGACTGAATGGTCTATTGAATGGAGGTGGGGATTCTGAATTAAGGTTTGTTGTTTGACGATTTCGAATCTGGTTAAATGGATAGTTTGACGATCTTGGGATTTGATTTGTTATGATTTCGTTCTCGCCTATTATGCTTGATTCAAACGGGTTTAACACTTACCTTGCTGGTCTAAACTGATTTTTGTTACCGATCTTTGTCATGCTTCTTGGATATTGTTGTGTTGGTATGTTTCTACGGACCGAACCGGGCATACTAAGATTGGTTGGAATAACTGATCTGTGTTGTTTTGCTACTTGTTCTTGTCTATCGACTGGAAATCTTGAAATTCTTTCAACCTCCGGATCGCGAATTCCTATATTCAAAATTCTTTCTGCCATCCGATCGACCGACGTTTTTTCCCCAGGCGTGTTCTCGTAAAGGTCGCGGACGCATCATTTGACGTATTCTTCTATTTCTGACACGTGGAGACGTATTCAAGAGGATTTGGTATTTGTTCCCTATTTGAATTTGTATGTGTAATGTTTCCCCTATGAAGTTGTTCGTATCTACTAGTAAATAGGGGTGTTGTCAACCCCGCCAGGTAATCCATGTAGTTTTTTCTACGATCATTATCTGCTAGATGTGACTCGCCCTGCTTTCTTTTAGGAATCGCGCCTCTACTGCCCAGTTCAGTTTGGGATTTTGGATCCTCGGTAAATGTATCGTCCAAAAATGTCGACTCATTCGCGCGCGTTTCACCCACGGCCCCTTCCTCGGAGGATGTATCAGTTAGGCTGATACGTCTGTTAAAATATTTTTCGATCATTGCGCTAATTATGTTTAACAGAATGTATTTGTTTCCCTTATCAACTTCATCCGATGTGTTCGCTCTTCGTACCCTGTTCAAATAATGATACAATCGCGATTCGCATGACCTGTTCTTCCCTGTACTCAGAATGTTCTATATTTCTTCTAGCCTTTTTGGAACCGTTTCATATTCCTCGTTCAATGATCGAAAGCTTCTGATATTAATACCATGATCTATCTCGTTTCTCATGATCACCCTAAGCATTCTTTTTTTGCATCTGGTGGGTCAGATATAGCTATTCCTCGGAGTATTAATTCGTGATTAAGTTCATCTTCTTCAAGGTCATCAATATTAATTCTTATATTGTTGCTCATGATTCACAACTTTTATGGTCTCTTATATAGCTCCAAATTATATCGACTGCTGATATCTTCTCATTCATTCACAATCGCATCGCATCTTAAAAAAAATCTAACTTAGCTCATTAATAATTCTCATTCATTCCCACACTAAAACGATTCTGATTACTGATCTTACAAACACAGTATATATCATGAATTGGTAGCTCGTATTCCCCAAATACTTGAATTTCGTAGACCCTAAACCGTTGGGCGCCAAAATGTAACGCCTTCCTTACGCGCGTCAAGTAACACGTGAACCTGTTCCGCGTTACACAGCCTATCGAGTTCTCCCTGAGCTTAGAAACGGAAGCTATTATGCAAAGGACCTAAAACGACTTTAGCGCCACTCCCAAAAGGAGGTCGTTCAGGAAGAATTCAGGATTTTCCGGCCTGAAACCCTTTTCTTAGGGCGAGTTTATACTTTCAACGTTTCTTCGCGACTTATTCGTAACTCCTTAGGTGGCTAAAGGTTCCACTGTTCGCTCTCAATATCGAGCCCCGACTAACAAAATTAAAACGCAATCGGTGAAATAACTAACAAAAACGTAATGCAATTCATTTTCTATTTTAATTTAATCTACATGATTCTAAATTTAAATTAAACGCGACAATCAGCAAATAGAAATCTATTTCGTTTGTGAACCCCTGGTACGATCCCCTATCGACAATTCGATATCTATCCCATGCCGGGATTCTTACAAGCTAGCATACCACATCCTATTGGAATCCCGCGGCGGGTGACTGGGTTTCGTTGCGCATGCGTTCTCGAATTCCGTCGTCGTTCTAACCCTGGTCCCGTGGTCGGTGTCCTGGCTAGATGAAGCTTTATCCAGGCGGCTAATTGCCAGTTGGCGGAAAATAGCTCGAGTTTTCGTGAGCGGGTAGTACACGGAGTAGAGATGTCTCCAAAGGGAGAGTGAGATCCGGCGTGAATTTTCTGACGGTTTTATTCCATCATCGGCTTTCTAGCCCTGGATTAGCACCCACGTTAATGGGATAACCTGTTAACGTGTATTTTATTGCAAACTGTATATATATATAGCACATACAATTGGTTTACCTTATGGGTAGCAAATTTAGCTAACATTCGAACATTTCTATCGCTGCTTTTCTTCTAGCACCTTGCATGTAATTTTAAATAGCCTTCGGGATTTCTGCTGGTACTTGTTCACTTTTAGAATTAAACTTCTATTCACTATAAACGTGACTTTATTCCGATTTTAATTTTACTCAATCGTTCATGTCTATCACTCCACCGATAATGAGGATGCTCTGATAAAGGAAAATGCTTTAACCGAGAATTCTAAAGACTGATTCGTGTCGGCCTTGAGCCAACCAATGAGAATCTCCCACGTATGAATCATCTTTCGGGAAATTTCACGCGCTCATTTTTTCCGGATTTTGGTTCACCCTAACAAATAAGTTCCATTTTGGGCTACACGGGTGGGAATGCTTTGATGGGTTGTTTCATGGAGTCTAACTAAAGGCGTTTCATCACTTTGCTATAAAGCTACCGTTACACCTTCACCGACTTTTCACAGGCATAATCAACGTGGTTGTTGAAGCTCAACCGGTCGTCGATTATAACTCCCAATTGCTTCAATGCACGTTTCGATGCAATCACGTGCCCTCCGACGTCGATCTGCATCCGTTGAACCGATCTGCAGTTGCTGACCAACAATATCTCCGTCTTGTGGTGAGCTATTTGCAGCTAGACTCCGTTCATCCAGCTCTCGATCGCGTCTATTGTCTCCATCACCGACACCTCCACTTCTTCGAGTGTCTCACCCATCACCGTTAGTGACACGTCGTCCGCGAAACCTACGATTTTCACTTTTCTAGGCAGCTGCAAGCGTTAAGACCCCATCGTACATCGCGTTCCAAAGGGTTGGACCGAGAATGGAGCCCTGAGGAACGCCCGCTGTGACACGCAATGTATGTGTGTATGTATGTATGTATGTATGTGTGTATGTGCGGATGCGTTAACAAAATGCTCACATTGGTTTCTCGGAGATGGCTTAACCGATTTTTACAAACTAAGATTCAAATGAAAGGTATAATATTCTCATTGGTTGCTATTGAATTTCATTTTCATCCGACATCTTGTTCCGGATTACGAGTTGAAGAGTATGGTTACAAAACAAAATTTGTTGAATTGTCCACATCAGTTTCTCGGAATTTTCTGAACCGATTTTGACAAAATTGATTTTTAAATGAAAGGTCCATCAGCTGCTGTTGAATTTTGTGTGGATCCGAGTTCTGGTTCCTGAATTACAAGGTGATACGTACGATCACGCAGCAAATCCCGATTCTAACGAATTCTGCGATGAATGTAAAAAGGTGAAATTTTTCCCAAAATGTAAACACAACTGTTGAATTTGTAGATCTAGGTCACCAACAGTCATTGAAAGTCTCTTTGGCCACATCGACGGATCCGGAAGCATCCAAATTCAGAATAACGGTTATATTGGTTTCTCGAAAATGGCTAGAACGATTTGATCAACTTAGTCTCAAATGAAAGGTGTTGCGTCCCCGGAAACTGATATTAAATTCCATCTCCATCCGACTTCCAGCTCCGGAGTTATGGGTTGTGGAGTGCGATCACATAGAAAACTCCGATTCAAACCTATACCGCGATGAATGCAAAAAGATGCTCTTATATATACTTACCAAGTGTAATAAGAATGAAAGACATTTCCATAATGCTATTTTGTACGAACCAGCTATTAAATCATAGATTGGAGAAATGAGAAAGGCACAATTGCACCTCTAGATGGATTAAAACAGGTTTTGCCTTTCTCAATAGAAAGGTATTGCAATTGCTCTGAAAACCGATCTTTTAACGGAGGCCCGGAGGGCCGAGTGACATATACCATTCGATTCAGTTCGTCGAGTTCGGCAAATGTCTGTGTGTGTATGTATGTGTGTATGTAAGTATGTGTGTGTGTATGTGTGTGTGTATGTGACCAAAAATGTCACTCATTTTTCTCAGAGATGGCTGAACCGATTTTGACAAACTTAGTCTCAAATGAAAGGTGCAACATTCCCATAGGCTGCTATTGAATTTCTAATGGATCCGACTTCCGGTTCCGGAATTACAGGGTGATAAGTACGAACACGCAGAAAATGTCGATTTTAATAAATTCTGCAATGAATGTATAAAGGTGAAAAAATTTCCAAAATATGACCACAACTGCTTCGATTTGTAGTATTAGGTCACTAACATCCATTCAAAGTCTATTTGGCCACATTGGCCACCATCCTCGATTCCGGAAGCCCCGGCGGAAGTATCTAAATTCAGAATAACAGTCACATCGGTTTCTCGGAGATGGCTAGACCGATTCGACTAAACTTGGCCTCAAATGAAAGGTATTGCGTCCCCGTAAATGGCTATTTAATTTCATCCCGATCCGACTTCCGGTTCCGGAGTTACAGGTTGTGGCGTGCGATCACATAGCAAATTGTGATTCAAACCGATACTCCGATGAAAGCAAAAAAGGTAAAAATTTCGCTAAAATGTCTCTCAAACAACTTAAATTTGCTGTTCTAGGTCACCGACGGCCAACCAAACTTTCGTTGACTACATTGACCACCATAGACGGTTCCGGAAGTGCCCGGGAAAAGCGGCCATCTTTCAAAATTTACGAACTCACATCAGTTTCCCTGAAATGGTTGGGCCGATTTTCACAAACTTAGTTCCAAATGATAGCTATAATATCCCCACAGATGTCTATAAAATTTCGTACGGATCGCTTATATGGGTCCGGAAATATAGACTAAATCGTCCGGTCACATATGAAATTCCCATATAAGCCAGAACTCAAATTTTTTTTTCAAAGGGGGGACCCCATGAAATTTCAGAAATCGAATTCGTATTTTTGTCGAGACGTCGAGATTTTATGTTATCTCGAAAAAAATTTTTTTTTGTAAAAATCGACTTTTTGGGACTGCCGATTTCGCACATTTTTGCCTTTCTCAATAGAAAGGTATTGCAATTGCTCTGAAAACCGACTTTTTAACGGAGGCCCGGAGGGCCGAGTGACATATACCATTCGATTCAGTTCGTCGAGTTCGGCAAATGTCTGTGTGTGTATGTATGTGTGTATGTATGTATGTGTGTGTATGTGTGTGTATGTGACCAAAAATGTCACTCATTTTTCTCAGAGATGGCTGAACCGATTTTGACAAACTTAGTCTCAAATGAAAGGTGCAACGTTCCCATAGGCTGCTATTGAATTTCTAATGGATCCGACTTCCGGTTCCGGAATTACAGGGTGATAAGTACGAACACGCAGAAAATGTCGATTTTAATAAATTCTGCAATGAATGTATAAAGGTGAAAATTTTTCCAAAATATGACCACAACTGCTTCGATTTGTAGTATTAGGTCACTAACATCCATTCAAAGTCTATTTGGTCACATTGGCCACCATCCTCGGTTCCGGAAGCCCCGTCGGAAGTATCTAAATTCAGAATAACAGTCACATCGGTTTCTCGGAGATGGCTAGACCGATTCGACTAAACTTGGCCTCAAATGAAAGGTATTGCGTCCCCGTAAATGGCTATTTAATTTCATCCCGATCCGACTTCCGGTTCCGGAGTTACAGGTTGTGGCGTGCGATCACATAGCAAATTGTGATTCAAACCGATACTCCGATGAAAGCAAAAAAGGTAAAAATTTCGCTAAAATGTCTCTCAAACAACTTAAATTTGCTGTTCTAGGTCACCGACGGCCAACCAAACTTTTGTTGACTACATTGACCACCATAGACGGTTCCGGAAGTGCCCGGGAAAAGCGGCCATCTTTCAAAATTTACGAACTCACATCAGTTTCCCTGAAATGGTTAAGCCGATTTTCACAAACTTAGTTCCAAATGATAGCTATAATATCCCCACAGATGTCTATAAAATTTCGTACGGATCGCTTATATGGGTCCGGAAATATAGACTAAATCGTCCGGTCACATATGAAATTCCCATATAAGCCAGAACTCAAATTTTTTTTCAAAGGGGGGACCCCATGAAATTTCAGAAATCGAATTCGTATTTTTGTCGAGACGTCGAGATTTTATGTTATCTCGAAAAAAATTTTTTTTTGTAAAAATCGACTTTTTGGGACTGCCGATTTCGCACATTTTTGCCTTTCTCAATAGAAAGGTATTGCAATTGCTCTGAAAACCGACTTTTTAACGGAGGGCCGAGTGACATATACCATTCGATTCAGTTCGTCGAGCTCGTCAAATGTCTGTGTGTGTATGTATGTGTGTATGTATGTATGTGTGTGTGTATGTGTGTGTATGTGACCAAAAATGTCACTCATTTTTCTCAGAGATGGCTGAACCGATTTTGACAAACTTAGTCTCAAATGAAAGCTGCAACATTCCCATAGGCTGCTATTGAATTTCTAATGGATCCGACTTCCGGTTCCGGAATTAAAAAATGTCGATTTTAACAAATTCTGCAATGAATGTATAAAGGTGAAAAATTTTCCAAAATATGACCACAACTGCTTCGATTTGTAGTATTAGGTCACTAACATCCATTCAAATTCAGAATAACAGTCACATCGGTTTCTCGGAGATGGCTAGACCGATTCGACTAAACTTGGCCTCAAATGAAAGGTATTGCGTCCCCGTAAATGGCTATTTAATTTCATCCCGATCCGACTTCCGGTTCCGGAGTTACAGGTTGTGGCGTGCGATCACATAGCAAATTGTGATTCAAACCGATACTCCGATGAAAGCAAAAAAGGTAAAAATTTCGCTAAAATGTCTCTCAAACAACTTAAATTTGCTGTTCTAGGTCACCGACGGCCAACCAAACTTTCGTTGACTACATTGACCACCATAGACGGTTCCGGAAGTGCCCGGGAAAAGCGGCCATCTTTCAAAATTTACGAACTCACATCAGTTTCCCGGAAATGGTTGGGCCGATTTTCACAAACTTAGTTCCAAATGATAGCTATAATATCCCCACAGATGTCTATAAAATTTCGTACGGATCGCTTATATGGGTCCGGAAATATAGACTAAATCGTCCGGTCACATATGAAATTCCCATATAAGCCAGAACTCAAATTTTTTTTTCAAAGGGGGGACCCCATGAAATTTCAGAAATCGAATTCGTATTTTTGATGCCAAACATCTTTAAAATGCATGAAACGTCGAGATTTTATGTTATCTCGAAATTTTTTTTTTTTTTTGTAAATATCGACTTTTTGGGACTGCCGATTTCGCACCTTTTTGCCTTTCTCAATAGAAAGGTATTGCAATTGCTCTGAAAACCGACTTTTTAACGGAGGCCCGGAGGGCCGAGTGACATATACCATTCGATTCAGTTCGTCGAGTTCGGCAAATGTCTGTGTGTGTATGTATGTGTGTATGTATGTATGTGTGTGTATGTGTGTGTGTATGTGACCAAAAATGTCACTCATTTTTCTCAGAGATGGCTGAACCGATTTTGACAAACTTAGTCTCAAATGAAAGGTGCAACGTTCCCATAGGCTGCTATTGAATTTCTAATGGATCCGACTTCCGGTTCCGGAATTACAGGGTGATAAGTACGAACACGCAGAAAATGTCGATTTTAATAAATTCTGCAATGAATGTATAAAGGTGAAAATTTTTCCAAAATATGACCACAACTGCTTCGATTTGTAGTATTAGGTCACTAACATCCATTCAAAGTCTATTTGGCCACATTGGCCACCATCCTCGGTTCCGGAAGCCCCGTCGGAAGTATCTAAATTCAGAATAACAGTCACATCGGTTTCTCGGAGATGGCTAGACCGATTCGACTAAACTTGGCCTCAAATGAAAGGTATTGCGTCCCCGTAAATGGCTATTTAATTTCATCCCGATCCGACTTCCGGTTCCGGAGTTACAGGTTGTGGCGTGCGATCACATAGCAAATTGTGATTCAAACCGATACTCCGATGAAAGCAAAAAAGGTAAAAATTTCGCTAAAATGTCTCTCAAACAACTTAAATTTGCTGTTCTAGGTCACCGACGCCAACCAAACTTTCGTTGACTACATTAACCACCATAGACGGTTCCGGAAGTGCCCGGGAAAAGCGGCCATCTTTCAAAATTTTCGAACTCACATCAGTTTCCCGGAAACGGTTGGGCCAATTTTCACAAACTTAGTCCCAAATGATAGCTATAATATCCCCATAGATGTATATAAAATTTCGTACGGATCGCTTATATGGGTCCGGAAATATAGACTAAACCGTCCGGTCACATATGAAATTCCCATATAAGCCGGAACTCAAATTTTTTTTCAAAGGGGGGACCACATGAAATTTCAGAAATCGAATTCGTATTTTTGATGCCATACATCTTTAAAATGCATGAAACGTCGAGATTTTATGTTATCTCGAAAAAAAATTTTTTTTATAAAAATCGACTTTTTGGGACTGCCGATTTCGCACCTTTTTGCCTTTCTCAATAGAAAGGTATTGCAATTGCTCTGAAAACCGACTTTTTAACGGAGGCCCGGAGGGCCGAGTGACATATACCATTCGATTCAGTTCGTCGAGTTCGGCAAATGTCTGTGTGTGTATGTATGTGTGTATGTATGTATGTGTGTGTGTATGTGACCAAAAATGTCACTCATTTTTCTCAGAGATGGCTGAACCGATTTTGACAAACTTAGTCTCAAATGAAAGGTGCAACGTTCCCATAGGCTGCTATTGAATTTCTAATGGATCCGACTTCCGGTTCCGGAATTACAGGGTGATAAGTACGAACACGCAGAAAATGTCGATTTTAATAAATTCTGCAATGAATGTATAAAGGTGAAAAATTTTCCAAAATATGACCACAACTGCTTCGATTTGTAGTATTAGGTCACTAACATCCATTCAAAGTCTATTTGGCCACATTGACCACCATCCTTGGTTCCGGAAGCCCCGGCGGAAGTATCTAAATTCAGAATAACAGTCACATCGGTTTCTCGGAGATGGCTAGACCGATTCGACTAAACTTGGCCTCAAATGAAAGGTATTGCGTCCCCGTAAATGGCTATTTAATTTCATCCCGATCCGACTTCCGGTTCCGGAGTTACAGGTTGTGGCGTGCGATCACATAGCAAATTGTGATTCAAACCGATACTCCGATGAAAGCAAAAAAGGTAAAAATTTCGCTAAAATGTCTCTCAAACAACTTAAATTTGCTGTTCTAGGTCACCGACGGCCAACCAAACTTTCGTTGACTACATTAACCACCATAGATGGTTCCGGAAGTGCCCGGGAAAAGCGGCCATCTTTCAAAATTTTCGAACTCACATCAGTTTCCCGGAAATGGTTGGGCCAATTTTCACAAACTTAGTCCCAAATGATAGCTATAATATCCCCATAGATGTCTATAAAATTTCGTACGGATCGCTTATATGGGTCCGGAAATATAGACTAAACCGTCCGGTCACATATGAAATTCCCATATAAGCCGGAACTCAAATTTTTTTTCAAAGGGGGGACCACATGAAATTTCAGAAATCGAATTCGTATTTTTGAAATTTATCTTTAAAATGCATGAAACGTCGAGATTTTATGTTATCTCGAAAAAAATTTTTTTTATAAAAATCGACTTTTTGGGACTGCCGATTTCGCACCTTTTTGCCTTTCTCAATAGAAAGGTATTGCAATTGCTCTGAAAACCGACTTTTTAACGGAGGCCCGGAGGGCCGAGTGACATATACCATTCGATTCAGTTCGTCGAGTTCGGCAAATGTCTGTGTGTGTATGTATGTGTGTATGTATGTATGTGTGTGTGTATGTGACCAAAAATGTCACTCATTTTTCTCAGAGATGGCTGAACCGATTTTGACAAACTTAGTCTCAAATGAAAGGTGCAACGTTCCCATAGGCTGCTATTGAATTTCTAATGGATCCGACTTCCGGTTCCGGAATTACAGGGTGATAAGTACGAACACGCAGAAAATGTCGATTTTAATAAATTCTGCAATGAATGTATAAAGGTGAAAAATTTTCCAAAATATGACCACAACTGCTTCGATTTGTAATATTAGGTCACTAACATCCATTCAAAGTCTATTTGGCCACATTGGCCACCATCCTCGGTTCCGGAAGCCCCGGCGGAAGTATCTAAATTCAGAATAACAGTCACATCGGTTTCTCGGAGATGGCTAGACCGATTCGACTAAACTTGGCCTCAAATGAAAGGTATTGCGTCCCCGTAAATGGCTATTTAATTTCATCCCGATCCGACTTCTGGTTCCGGAGTTACAGGTTGTGGCGTGCGATCACATAGCAAATTGTTATTCAAACCGATACTCCGTTGAAAGCAAAAAAGGTAAAAATTTCGCTAAAATGTCTCTCAAACAACTTAAATTTACTGTTCTAGGTCACCGACGGCCAACCAAACTTTCGTTGACTACATTGACCACCATAGACGGTTCCGGAAGTGCTCGGGAAAAGCGGCCATCTTTCAAAATTTACGAACTCACATCAGTTTCCCTGAAATGGTTGGGCCGATTTTCACAAACTTAGTTCCAAATGATAGCTATAATATCCCCACAGATGTCTACAAAATTTCGTACGGATCGCTTATATGGGTCCGGAAATATAGACTAAATCGTCCGGTCACATATGAAATTCCCATATAAGCCAGAACTCAATTTTTTTTTCAAAGGGGGACCCCATGAAATTTCAGAAATCGAATTCGTATTTTTGATGCCAAACATCTTTAAAATGCATGAAATGTCGAGATTTTATGTTATCTCGAAAAAATTTTTTTTTGTAAAAATCGACTTTTTGGGACTTTGCCGATTTCGCACCTTTTTTCAGTTCAATATTACCGTGGCTGTTTTTTTTCAAAATTTTAGAACTCGAACTCTTTTAATGAATATAAACAACGCACACATTCTCGTGATTCATAATTGAGAAAGGCGCAATTGCACCGCTAGGTGGATTAAAATAGGTTTTTTTTTATAAAAATCGACTTTTTGGGACTTTGCCGATTTCGCACCTTTTTTCAGTTCAATATTACCGTGGCTGTTTTTTTCTTTTACAAAATTTTAGAACTCGAATAATGTTTTCTTGTATATTTGTCATGTCATGTATAATAATAAAATGTAATATATGCATTTGAAAGCATTTAATGAATATAAACAACGCAAACATTCACGTGTTCGTGATTGAGAAAGGCACAATTGCACCGCTAGGTGGATTAAAACAGGTTTTTCCTCATAGGTTTTCTTCTAGATTTTTTACATTATATTACATTATAAATGTTCTAGAACATTGTTTGGACTATTAAACTGCATTACGTTGCCAAAGACGGAAACTTGCTATCGCTAGTATGTGTGGAGGTATTCAGGTTTTTTGATTGAAAATAGTTCTTTTTCAATGCCGATAACTTTCAAACGGGCAAACAAGATAAACTTCAGCTTTAGCATTTCCATAGAGAGCCGCCTTGGGGTGATATAACTTTTCCAACATTTGTTGTGCTTTTCTTGCACTTTAATTTGTTTACCGAGTGGTTTGCCCGTTTGAAAGTTATCGGCATTGAAAATAGAACTATTTCAAATATTATGAAATAATAATATGGTTCACTTCTGCATTTCTTAAAAGACACCACACTGGCGCCACCATGGCACAAAAGGTTACTAATACACTGTAAATTTTGCAGTACGTAATGACAATTCTCAGTTCAACACAATACATTATAGTAGAGGTGGCGACACTGAAAATAATCGAAACGATAAAACCATATGCAATTAAACATCACTTTCATGTGCGTTCTCCTATTAAAAAGTAAAAGAAATGATTTCCCTTTGAATTTCACATGAAAATCCATTAAAAAGCATTTCATGTGGTGTTTCAAATTAAATTCAAAAAAAATTCCACGTGAATATGACATATTTATCCATTGAATGATCATTGCCATACTATTGAACTTTCCACATGACTTTCGCATGAAAAACATGTAGTGCATTTCTACATGTAAAACAATTGATTTCAAGGATTCTTCTGCCAACGAAATCTATAAGTAAAACAATGTGATATTCACGTGATATTTGAAAATTTTAGTCAACGGTATTTCTCATGATGTTGATGTGCTTTTCACACCATGTTCGCATGAATTTCATTCGAAAACCATATCTCCCACACTCGAATGAATATTCAAGTGCCAACGGTGTGTATTTAATGTATTTGTGGATTGAAATAATTCAATACATTTCCACATGATGTTAACGTGTTAAGTTTTTTCAGTGGAGAAAACTTTTTTGGATTTATTATCTTTCCAGTAGGAGAAAGCTACATGATTTCGTTCTAATGATCATATTTTAGAACCCTCATGAGATAACGATCATTGCGTAGTCTGACCAGTTCATTAAGAGGCACAGTTTGCAGAAAAAAGGAAACAGAAAAATATTTCGCTGGCGAAAATGCTGAACATCTCATTCTCTGCATACACTGTCCATAAAAGCATAAGAGTCCCATAGGGATTTTTGACGAAAATGAGTTATCTGTTGGATTGTATTCTGTATCACCACTGAATCACAAAGAACAAATAAGATTACCAGGTTTGTTATGAAAATACCAAAAAAAAATACCAAAACATGGTTGTCCCATCCATAAGGCTCAATGAGAATGTAAATCTTCAATAGTGTTTTTCCTCGGCTTGCTGTTTTTCAATATGGGACTCTTATGCTTTCATGGGCAGTACATATATTTGGGATAATTTTTTCTAACGCAGCTGGAGAAGATTCTGGTAGTTTAAAGCAGCATCCCTAAAATGCAGCTGATGCAAAAGCAAATTACACCGATAAACCCACGAAATATTTCACACTGAGCTCCAACTATTGATTCTTACTTTGCGCAGGCCTGGCAGCATACTCAAGGTTTCAGACACACAAATACCAACACGTTAGGAAATGAACTATTTGCTCACGGCTTACATATACTAGGCTAGCTCGTTAAAGTGTAAGCATTTGACGAGCGCGCGTCATATAGGATTTTCGATTGATTGACACCGGTGTAGTGGAGAGCACTGAAACTGCACCGTTTTTGCACTTTCTAGCAGAAGTGCGGAAAACTGGGTATGTTCCATTGACACTTCTGCTAGAAAGTGCAAAACCAGTGCACTTCACTACACCGGTGTCAATCAATCGAAAACCCCAATAGAAATCGTCGGCGAAAACAATTATCTGAAATTCCTATATTTTTTGCTGCTAACGAATGATCGACACCTGATAAATCACAAGGAAGCTAAGCCGAGAAGATTACGGTGGGATATGTTTTCTATGGCATGCAGCTAAATTTCCGATTTACGCAAATAGCTAGCAAGCGCAGGAGCGTCAGTTGTCTTCTACAAATTCGTCGTGTTTTTATTACTTTTTATCGGTGCTTTAAGTCGTTTTGGGAGGTGATTATTAGTGCATTTGGAAGCTCGTCAAACGAAGATTCCTGTGATATTTTTGGTGTGTCGGTATACGTGAACTAACTTGCACAGGAGGTGATTAAAGAAACGTTATAGTTACACCCAAGCGAAGTGATACAATTGTGCTGCTTGGCGGGCGAACTACGCGTCAGCGGCCGCGGAAATGACCACAACGCTACATTGGGTCACAAATACAACGTGCAGTTGAAAGTGTCAAGCTAGAAATCTTGCGGGAATTACCTGAAAGCAGAAAATTGGTCGAACAGAAATCGTGCACATTTGCTGAAGTTTTGAAAAAAGGAAGTGTTGCTGGCAAAAAAGATGCCACACCGGCTGGTCCGAGCAGGAATCTCAGGCCTAGTAAACGGCCCAGAGTTGAAAATGAACAAAAAATTGGTGAAAGCTCTAGTTCGTTGAAACCATACTCGCAAGTTAGTGAAAAGTGTAACAGTGAAACCCCGAAACAGCATCGTAAGAATGAACCCGTTATTTTAGTGCGCCCCAAAGAATTGAATCAAAGTGCTAGGAAAACAAAGAATGAATTGCGTAGCCAAATTGACCGTGCATCGAATAAAATTCAAACTGTTCGAGAAGGCAATGGTGGCTCAATCATCCTCGGTGTGAAAAGTGCGGAGGCAATAGAATCAGTTGTGGCAGTGGTGAGAGAGAAGTTTGGGGAGAATTATGAAATCTCAGTTCCGAAACCGGCAAAACCAAGATTGAGGATTGTGGGGATTGCGGAACAGTTGTCAGAGAGTGAACTTAAAAATAGCCTGGAAGAACAAAATGAATCAGTGAACTTAACAGAGTTACAACTCATAACGTTATTTAAAACTAAGCGGAATGATTACACAGCATATAATTATGTGATTGAAGTGAATGCTGATTCGTTTGAGACCATGCTCAAGTTAGGGCGTGTAAGCATTGGCTGGGAAAGATGTAGAGTGGTTGAGTGTTTTGGAATAGTACGTTGCCTTAAATGCTGTGCGTATGGGCACAAGAGTACTGAATGCAAAGACTCTCAGGTCTGCTCTAAATGCACAGGGGACCACATTACAGCAAAATGTGCATCAGAATTAATTTGCTGTGCTAATTGCGCTCAGATGAATAGGGACCGGAAGCTGAATCTGGAGACAAAACCTGCAGCCTACAGTTACGAATGCGCTGTGTATAGGAAAAGTTGAAAGAAAGCGTCAGCAAATTAGTCGTGACGAATAGCAATTATCGTTGACCAGCATACCAGGATATTTGAACGGATTACTTTCTGTTATACCAGGTAAAGCCAAAGAGGGTATATGTCCTCTCGAAGCTACCTTTGATACTGCACCCCCCCCCCCCACCCCCCCAAAATTTTCGGTTCCAGTCTTCTGTTGGACAACATACTCCCGGCTCCGTAGCTGATATTCATCAAGCCATCTGTAATCCAAATTATGATGACCTCACGACTGTTTCTCCAGGTAAAGCCAAAGAGGGTATATGTCCTCTCGGTAGGTAGGTAGCAGTCTTCTGTTGGACAACATAATCCCGGTTCCGTAGCTGATATTCATCCAGCAATCTGCAATCCAAACGATGATGAACTCGCAACTGTTTCTCCAGGTAAAGCTAAAGAGGGTATATGTCCTCTCGAAGCTACCCTTGATACTGCACCCCCTCAAAGTAATTTTCGGTTCCAGTCTACCGTTGGACAACACACTTCCGGCTCCGTAGCTGATATTCATCAAGCCATCTGCAATCTAAATTATGATGACCTCACGACTGTTTCTCCAAGTAAAGCCAAAGAGGGTATTGTCCTCTCGAAGCTACCTTTGATACTGCACCCCCTCAAAGTAATTTTCGGTTCCAGTCTACCGTTGGACAACATACTTTCGACTCTGTAGCTGACCGTGACTCAAATTATGAAGACACCATGACTGTTTCTCCAGGTAAATGCCAGGAATGTATATGTTCCTCCGAAGCTAGACATACAGATACTGCCTCCCTTCAAATGAATTCCCGTTCCCAGCTCAGAATATACTACCAGAACGTGAGAAGACTACGCACAAAGATCGATGAGCTGTTCGTAGCTGTATCCGACGCAGAGCACGATGTCATTATCCTGACAGAAACATGGCTGAACGACGAAATCAATTCCATGCAGCTGTTTGGACCTAGATATACGTCTATCGTAACGATCGTGACCCAGTCGATTCAGGTAAAAAAAGGGGCGGGGGTGTACTTATAGCTGTTTCTAATCAGTTAGCGTCTAAACAAAAAAGTTTTAACAGTAACGGCGTAGAACAACTCTGGGTAAACCTTAATAGCCATGGTACTAACACATGCGTGGGCGTCGTATACCTCCCTCCGGACTCCGCAGATAACATAAACGTTATTCAGAACCATATTCATTCCGCACTTGACATTGCTAATTCGCTAGAACCCCAAGCTTCTCATGATTTATTTGGAGATTACAACCAGCCTGGTCTTGTATGGAAAACGACTTCTTTCGGTTATGCTTACGCCGACCATTCCGACTCATCCCTTTCGAGATCTAGCGTTGCTTTACTAGACGGGATGTCATTACTCAACATGCTGCAAATGTGTACGATCACGAACAGACTAAATCGCACGTTAGATCTTCTGTTTGTAAATGAAGATGCATACAAGAACTGCCACGTCTATCGTGCAGATGAGCCACTCGTTGAAATAGATTCGCATCACCCTCCCCTCTTAGTTAAGCAGACCTGACCTGGACAGGTTATTTTTGACGAGATTCTTGACGATCTGAAGTATAACTTTTCAAAAACCGATTTTCCTGGACCCAACAACTCACTGCAAACGATTGACTGGGTGACTTGTGACATCGATCCTGACCCAACTGTTTGAAATATATGTCCCAGCCCCGCGTCCTAAACTAAAACCACTTTGGTCCAATCAACGTCTCCGAGAACTTAAACCACTGAGGGAAGCCGCGCTTCGCCACTACACCAACCGACGAAATCCCAATACAAAGCGGGAATTCATATATGCTAGCAACAATTACAAAGCTTATAACCGCTTCCTATACTCTCGGCATGTATTACAAACGCAATCTGACCTTGAGCGAAATCCCAAACGTTTCTGGTCTTTTGTAAATGAGAAGCGTAAAGAGAGTGGACTTCCTTCTAAGATGACTTTGGCAAATGAAACTTCTAGCACGACTCGCGGTATCTGTAACCTGTTTGCAAAACATTTTTCGAGTGCATTTGAAACAGTTCCGACTACTCCAGAACAGGTTGAAATCACACTACGAGATGTTCCCAGGGGTGTGATGGACCTAGGTAACATCCATTTTACGGAGGAAGACATTGTTGCTGCTGTTGATAAATTGAAATCTTCGACTTCGGCTGGTCCTGATGGGATTCCTGCCATTATTTTAAAAAGATGTGCGAGTGCCCTTTTCGCTTCCCTAAAGCTGATTTTTAATCTATCTTTGTCTCAAGGGACATTTCCTCTTTGTTGGAAAAAAATCGGTTATGTTTCCTGTTTTTAAAAAAGGTGATAAGCAGGACATAGCAAATTATCGGGGCATAACCTCTCTCTGTGCGGGGTCCAAGTTATTTTAAATTCTAGTAAGAAATGTATTGTTCCGGGAAGCCAAAACATATATATCAACAGATCAACACGGGTTCTTCCCAGGTAGATCAACATCCACGAATTTAGTACAATTCACTTCACATTGTATTAAAAGTATTGAATGCGGAGCACAAGTGGATACTATTTATACAGATCTCAAAGCAGCGTTCGATCGTGTTGATCGCTCCTACTGGCGAAGATAGAAAGATACAAGGTATGATTTAAGCCACTTGGTGAAGTTGAGTGAGGCACCCACTCAACTTCACCAAGTGGCTTAAATCATACCTTGTAGGCCGTACCTTATCTGTCAAACTTTATAAATTTATCTGGTGTGCCCCAGGGTAGTAATCTTGGACCCTTGCTGTTCTCCTAGTTCTTCAATGACGTTTGTAATGTCCTTCCACCAGGATGCAAACTTATCTATGCAGATGACCTTAAACTGTTTCTTATTGTACGATCTGAATTGGACTGCATTGAACTACAGCGACAACTAGATGAATTTTGTAACTGGTGTACTCGAAATCGGTTGACTATCAGTGTATCCAAATGCTCAGTAATTTCTTTCACGCGCAGAAAAAATCCAATTTTGTGGTGTTATTATCTCAGGGAAACTACTGGATAGAGTGTCAGTTGTCAGAGACCTTGGTGTACAGCTGGATTCTAAATTGACGTTTAGAGATCACTATTCCCACATCATTGCGAAAGCCAACCGAAACCTTGGTTTTATCATTAGAATAGCCAAAGAGTTTACTGACCCATACTGTTTGAGAGCACTGTACTTCTCTCTTGTACGCTCCATCCTGGAAGCTTCAGCTGTCATTTGGTGCCCGTACACAAATGTCTGGATTACCAGAATTGAATCTATACAAGCTAGGTTTCTCCGATATGCCTTTAAAATCCTGCCATGGCGCAACCCGATAGAATTGCCACCTTACATTGAACGCTGTCGTCTGCTCGACACGGATCCTCTTTCAAAAAGGCGAAAAATATCCAGAGCCGTGTTTGTAGGAAAAGTTCTATCTGGTGAAATATATGCCCCAAATATACTTTCTCAGATTAATGTAAATGTGCCCGCTATAAGATCGCTATAAGTATAAGATCGTGGGTTTTTTTAAGACTTGAATATCAAAGTACTGATTATGGACAGAATGAACCCATAACGGCGATGTGTAGCGTATTAAATAATGTTTATGAATGTTTTGACTTCTCTGTATCAAGTGATGTTTTTAAAAATAGGCTTAAACGGCCAACTTAGTGCATAAGATGTGATTTAGATAGTGATTTTGATTTGTTAGATGTATTATTAGTAACACATTGTAATGTAATGTGTAATATTGTTTAATATGTATATGTGAAAAGATAATCAGGTTTTTATGCGCATTTGGAGGTTGTTTGATGGACTCCAAATGGGCTTTTCCTCATTCTACATTTCATGTAGACCATGTAGGTCAGATGAAAAATAAAATAAATAAATAAATAATCACATAGATGCACTGATTATCCACTGTGTCTAGTGTAATTATGGCGTAATTTACGTCAAGAATCCATTGCACACTATTTTTTCCACCATAAGAGCTCAAGTATTGTCAATTAACAACTTTCAAAAAATTCGTTTGTTTATCTCAACGATTTCTGTGACGTCACCGAAAACTGTCAATTCGGTAAGTAGCAAGCCTCGTTTCTGTTAGCCGTGCAATTTGCCCACCTTTCTCTTCTATTTATCCTGGGCGCGTTTTACATTTCAATCTACGGCGCACGCTAATCGCAGAATGATTATTTATTGAGATTAAAAACCTTTTTCGTCTACAGATGGCATTACATTTATGTCCTTTGTGATTCGTATGGGATTTACAGGAGTGGACTATATTGTTAATATACAATATTTGCTACCAGTAATGCGATTTGGAGCCAGTACTACAGGATTCATCTCTGATGGCATCATTATAGCTTCGTAAAACTGTTTTGGAAACATATTATTTTGTTGTTCTTACTATGTTGAAAAGACAATGTGGTTGATATAAATATGATATTTTTTTTTTATTCATTTCGTTTATTTGATAGGCACAAATGCGTTAGCTTGGCGGTGCCAAATTCTTTTGTTTTTACATTTTGGATATCTTAAAACTAGGAGGTTACAATGTTGAAATATTTTTTTTACAAAAGAAAAGAAAGTTTACAGCTATCTTAAGACTAGAAATAAGATTCAATATACAAGAGAGGGCCAAAAGATTTTTTTATGAAAAATTTTAAAACAAGGGATTCAGTTTGATATACAAGAGGGGGAGTAATAGTATTTGACGAAATATTTTACAGTTATCTTAAAACTAACAAAAGGGGGAACAAATATTTATGAGAAATTTCACAGATATTTTAAAACTAAGGATACAATTCTATATACAAGATGTAGGACAAGAGTTTCAATAAAGAGAAAAATTATAAAAATAAAAAAAAACTAGGAATACAGAATACTAATTTAATTTTTTAACGAAAACTTATGCTTGGTCAAGATATTCATGGCTTATTTCCATATCAGTGTAGCAGCAGTTGTATTCAGGACAGGGGAGAGAAGGCGTATGGTGACAGGGAAAGAAGAGCAAAACTTGCAACTTTCGCTCAAACGGGGGGGGGGGGGGGGGGGTAGGGGGATCAGCGAAACAAATTTGCGCCTCAGTCTAGTAAGTCGTCGAGTACCGGATTGGCGGATGGTGTTCTTCGGACCCGCGGGGAATCCTTCAAAAGTCATCGGACCTCGAGTCGCTCTCGCTTCAGTTTCCTTCTATGCAGGCGTTGTGGTAAGAGCGACGGCGGTTACATGGTGGCACTCTGGAGCTGATCGGTTCCACAAGGCAGGAGGAAACGACATATAGGGGAAATCACGAGATGCCAGCATATCTCGGACTGGTACATTGGGTGGTCTACCTCGGGCCCGAAGGGAATCCTTTAACTGAGACCACGTCACAATACCCGGCGCATACCCAGACAACGTGCTCAATGTCGTGATAGCCCTCGTCACAAGCGCACAGACTACTCTCCGCAAGCCCAATACGCCGCAAATGCGCATCCATGGTGTAGTGATTGGACATTAGTCGGGACATTACACGAATAAAATCCCGACCCACATCCATCCCCCTGAACCAAGGCTTCGTTGATACCTTTGGGATAATCGAATGTACCCATCGTCCAAGTTCCCCATTGCTCCACGAGGTTTGCCAACTGTTGAGCGTCCTCTGACGACAAATACTAAAACATTCGTTGAAGCAGATTGGTCTTTCGTATATGTCACCATTTAATGCGCCCACCTTTGCTAATGAGGCGGCCTTTTCATTCCCCGGGATAGAACAATGAGAGGGGACCCAAACAAAGGTAATATGATAAGATTTTTCAGATAACGTACACAAGGACTCCTGTATCTTCCCCAGAAAATACGGGAATTGCTTTTTAGGCTTCACCGCACGAAGAGCCTCGATAGAGCTGAGGCTGTCCGAAACGATGAAGTAGTGATCTGTGGGCAGAGTGTCGATGATCCCAAGGGTGTACTGAATTGCAGCTAACTCTGCGACGTAAACTGAAGCGGGATCATTGAGCTTGAATGAAACGGTGATAGTATTGTTGAAGATACCGAAGCCAGTGGACCCATCGAGATTCGATCCGTCAGTGTAAAACATTTTGTCGCAGTCGACTTCTCGGAATATATATTGGGGATCACTTGCGGGCGTATATGGTCCGGGATTCCACGAATCTCTTCCTTCATGGATGAGTCGAAGAATACAGTAGAATCAGAAGTATCTAGGAAACGGACACGGTTGGGATTGTACGAAGAAGGATTGATGCTCTGTGCCATGTAGTCGAAGTACAAGGACATAAAACGGGTTTGAGAATTGAGCTCGACGAGCCTCTCGAAATTTTGAATCACCAACGGGTTCAGAATGTCGCATAGGATGAGCAATCGATATGAGAGTTCCCAAAATCGATTTTTATCGGAAGAACGCCCGCCAGCACTTCGAGACTCATCGTATGGGTTGAGTGCATGCAACCCAAGGCAATGCGCAAGCAACGATACTGGATTCTCTCCAGTTTGATGAAGTGTATGTTCGCAGCGGAGCGGAAACAGAAACACCCGTACTCCATCACCGACAATATCGTTGTTTGGTATAACCTGATCAGGTCTCCTGGGTGGGCACCCCACCATGTTCCGGTTATTGTTCGGAGAGAATTGATCCTTTGTTGGCATGTCTGTTTCAGATACCTAATGTGACATCCCCAGGTACCTTTAGAGTCGAACCAGACCCCGAGATATTTAAATGTGAAAACCTGATTGATCGTTGAACCCATTAATAGAAGCTGGAGTTGCGCCGGCTCACGCTTCCTAGAAAAAACAACCAACTCAGTTTTCTCCGTGGAGAACTCAATACCCAGCTGAAGAGCCCAAGCAGACAAATTGTCCAAGGTATCTTGTAATGGTCCTTGCAAGTCGGCAGCTTTGGGCCCTGTAACAGA
Organism: Topomyia yanbarensis; assembly: GCF_030247195.1. Classification (NCBI taxonomy): domain Eukaryota; kingdom Metazoa; phylum Arthropoda; class Insecta; order Diptera; family Culicidae; genus Topomyia; species Topomyia yanbarensis. Next base: position 230,137,160 of record NC_080672.1, read on the forward strand.
GACAACCCCGTCCTCTGCAAGTTGCCTTAGCGTGCATGAATTGGCAAGACAATCGTCAATGTCATTCACGTAAAAATTGTAGAGTAGGGGACTTAGACAAGAGCCCTGGGGAAGACCCATGTAGCTAAATCGCAATGTTGTTAAATCGCCATGCGAAAAGTGTATGTGCTTTTCAGACAACAGGTTTAGCAAAAAGTTATTTAAAATTGGTGAAAGACCATGCTGGTGCAGCTTCTCTGACAGAATATTGATAGAAACTGAATCAAAAGCCCCCTTAATATCCAAGAAGACTGATGCCATCTGCTCTTTGTTAGCATAGGCCATTTGGATTTCTGTAGAAAGCAACGCAAGGCAATCGTTCGTCCCTTTGCCTTTGCGAAAGCCAAATTGTGTATCTGACAGTAAGCCATTTGCTTCAACCCAATTGTCGAGGCGAAACAAGATCATTTTCTCGAACAACTTCCTAATACAGGACAGCATTGCAATCGGTCGATACGAGTTGTGGTCGGAGGCTGGTTTTCCTGGTTTTTGAATGGCGATGACCTTCACTTGCCTCCAGTCATGAGGGACAATGTTACCCTCAAGAAACTTGTTAAATAAGTTCAGCAAGCGCCTTTTTACAGTGTCAGGCAGATTCTTCAGCAAGTTGAATTTGATTCTGTCTAACCCTGGCGCGTTATTGTTGCATGATAAGAGAGCAAGTGAGAACTCCACCATCGAAAACGGTGTTTCGTTCGCGGTATCGTGAGGAGACGCGGCGCGGTACGTTTTCTGTACCGGGACAGAGTCCGGACAGATCTTCTTGGCGAAAGCAAGGCAGAGATGGTGGAATAGCTTATAGTAAATTTATGTTTTTTTTTTAAATTATCGTTGTTCCAATGCAGTCCCCGTTTAATAACTTATTAGAACATTCATAGCAAAAACGGTTGACAGCTGTATTTACAATTAAATGTTACCACACTGAACATTTATTATAGAAACTTCAATTGATTTTGAATAAAAATTTGAATTGTCTAGTAAAATATTTCTTATAAAATATCTCGTAAACTTAAACTTGTCAAATGCACATAAGCATTCAGTATAGCTGTGCACGATTTCAGGGGCGGCGAAACACTTTACGCCCGCGTGGGTAGAAAGCATAGGATGAGGGGTCCATTAGTAAGGATTGTTTCCCTTTTCGCAATGCACACGCTTACATTACATTCACATTAAACCACGTTCGTTTATGCAAATGGAATTGTGGTACATCGATGTTTTCAAATGTGTGTAGTGCGAGATACATGCGTTGCGCATCTAAATTTTTTGAAATTGTTCAAAATTTACCCACTCGGTTATTTTCGAGTGGGTAGTACTACCCATACTACCCACGCTTTCCGCCGGCCCTGCACGATTTCGAAGTTGAGGCATATTTTCATACCACGATATATTAAATCAATCTAGTTTTGCCCCTAAAGCACCCAGCTAAGTATTAATGGAGCGATTTCATTTTTAGCTACTTTTTATTTTGAAAGTTATACATTAGGGTAAAACAAAAATCAAATTCCTGTGCCATTTGGGTCCTAGACCAACCGTGCAAATTTTTAGCTTGATGAGTGAAACTATATTTTGGCGCCCACTGTTTAAAGTTTACATAGGATTTCCCATGAAAAAATTGACTTTGACAAAATAATTCCTCATTGCCTCCTAAAAATAAATCGTTATTTGGTTTTAATAAAGTATCGAAGACCATGAAACGATCTGGCGCTTGTGGAAGAAGTTATTAAGCAGAAACCTATTGATGCTCAGACGATTGATAAAATATTAATTTTTTCTAGCACCACTGCTGTTGGCTGTCCAATTGTATGCAATTTTGTTTTGATTTGTTTGATCACTTCACAAAAGGGATAAATTGAGGCTTCTTTTGTACATTAATACGACAAAGTTAAAAACCTGTATATAATTCGCCTGTCAGCTGCACTGATGCTATGAAAAATGAAATCTTCAGAACATCATTCGGTTTTTGCTTAAAAACTTTTTCCACAAGGGTCAGATCTAGGATACGATGGGTGACTCTTGGAAAAATTATTTTGTAAAAGTCGATTTTCCCATACGAAATCCCATGGAAACTTTAAACCGTGGACGCAAAAATATAGTTTCATCGATCGAGCATTTGCGCATTTATTCTAGGACCTTAGGAAATCACAAAATTTTAATTTTTCGTTTAAGCGTTTACCACTCTCAACCATATCTTAGAAACTAAACACCACAACCCAAAACAGAATAATTTTTTTAAGAGTTGTCCTACTGGAGCTGTAGAGCTAGATTCTCGGAAGGGCTCCCCGTCAGAATCACACTATAATTGCAGTCGAGAAAGGCAATGGCGCCCATTGGAACTGCTTTAGCCCAATTGAAGCGGGTCGGTTCAGGTAAATGCGGGCGTTGGGACTTGGCGATCATGTGTACATTGGCGAAGGGTTCGAGCATTTGTAAGTTAACGTGTTTGATCGCGTATGCGTTTGTATGTCGCGTGTGCTAACGTGTATATAACTTCGCGTGCATAAATTCTATTTTATAGTGTTCTTGAATGATCGCGCGCGGACCATGAATCTATTACTTTATTTTTGGTGTACGGCTCAGATGCTGCAAGAAGGTGAGATCTTCCATATCACTAGAGTTCCCGGTCATGTCGCCATGGAACGTGTTGACTAGTGATATGAGCTTTATTTTTTGATTGGTCCTACTGAATGTATGGACCTTAGTTACTAGGACAGAGGGTAATGGTTTCCGGACGTGATCGATTCATGATCGCGCGAAAACGGACGTTTGTAGGTTCGCGTTTGAGACCGCGTTTGAAACTTCGTAAGTGCTAAAACGTTCACCTTATTACCGGGGTGTTATGAAGTTTGCGCAATCGCGGTCGTAGGCGTGCGTTAATCGCGAAGATCTTAAGCGTTGTTAACGTGTTTGACACGTGTGCTCGCGTGCATGGGACTTCGCGTGTACAAAACTGGATTTTGTAACCGTGGCCATATATTCACGTGCGTTCTTGGATGGTCACGCGGAATTTCATTCTGATAGTTAGTTTTCGATGTACAATTTACATTCTGACAGGGAGTGAGTTACCTCATATCACTAGAGTTCCCGGTCATGTCGCCATGGAACGTGTTGTCCAGTGGATATGAAAGATTTCTTTTTTTATTGGTCCAATTGAAGGCATGGATCTAGTTTGCTGATACCAAGGATAGAAACTTCCGGAAGTGACCGATTCATGATCGTGCGAGCGCAAGAGTTCACACTTGAGATCGCGTTTGGAAATTTATAGTAGCTGAGAAATTCACTTTATCATTGGGATGTTATCATGTTTGCAAGATCGCGGGTATTGGTGCCGTGGATGGTCGCTTGTTTGTCACGTGTATGTAACTTCGCGTGCATTATTGCGATTTTATAATCATGCAGCATGTATTCTTGAATGATCGCGCGCGAACCGTCATTCTGATGCTTATTTTTTAGTGTATGGTAGAAGAGGGTCAGTTTCACCATACCACTGGAGTTCCAGGTCATGTCCCCATGGAACGTATTGTCTAGTTAATATGAGTCATTTTTCAACTGGTTCAACTGAAGGAATTAGTGTAGACTGCTAGGACCGAGGTCAGACTTCCGGACGTGACCGTTTCATGATCGCGCGAGTGGGGATTAATGCTTGAGACCGCGTTTGGAAGTTTATAGGTGCTACAATTACTTATCTACCGGAATGTTTTCATGTTGACGAAATTGCGAACGTAAGTATGTGTGGATTATTGCAATCGCATGGTCGTGTTTGTGACCAGATTTGTGTTATCACAAAAGCCACGAGCCTTTGTACCTATATGTGTATAGATAGAGTATAGTAGAGATATACTAATAAAAGGAATCATAGCATGCCGAATAAATAAAACAAAAAGATGCAAAATGCTTGGTTAGAAGTGTATAAATTGACCGATACTATTCTTGTATACATCAGTAATGGAAAAGCAAACTATTGATTTATGTACAAAAGAAACAGACTAATAAATAGAATAGAAAAACACTTGTAACATTCAATCAAACTTGTCTAAATGCAGCAAATGTGTACATTTACCATTAACGACAATTTCGTCATGCTATGCTGACCGGGAATGGATGATTAACGTGCGTCGGTAAATTCATTGTACCCCAATTTAACCAATTCGACCTTTCCGAATGAATAGAACCAAATGCACAAATTGAACACCGGCAGTCTTAGCCACTATTCTATCATATACGCCAGTTCTCTGACCCAATTCTCTGACCCAACTGTCAATACTCAGACGAACACATACACAGATAGACATTCGACTAGCACATAGGAATTGTACACTAGTACGAAAAACTACAATTATTACAAAACGACACCTAAAAGGTTTCTACTTATGTAATTATTAAATTAATTTAATTAGTCTATGCACGATGACGAAGTCGACCAACAGACACACAATGACTCTCACTGTGAGCCCCATGTCCACGAATACCGCCATCAAACTATGGAACAGTGTTTGCAAACAGGGTACACAGCAAAAGCCAATCCACGTCGACCCGCCAGTCGCCCACGTCACCGCGCACGACTAGTGGTTGAGCGTTAGTATATGCAGGTACAGAGTATGAAAAAACATAAAACATAAAAAGGCATATAAGCTCTCGGTCTCCTCGATGCACCACTATCGAGGCGTAATGCAATAACTATCTTAAAGCAATCGTCTGTTAGAGGTCCTGTAGCACTGATGCACGCAATATGCTTGATGATGTTTGCAATACCGTCAAACCCCTCAACCTTGGGGAGGGATAACCCGAAACAGTATAATGGACCAAAATTGTCATATTAGTACTTTTATTTGAAACTAATCTCGTTAAGATCGGTTTGAGCGCCTCGTTTTTTTTGTAAGAAATGTGTCGTTAGTCGTTTAGACCTGAGACGAGACATGCAAAGAGCAAAAAATCGAACGTCAAATGCAGCCAGGGAGTAATGTCAAATACAGCCAGTCTATTTAAACTCTGTGTGACAAAAAAAAAGAGAGAGAGCATGTTGATTCGAATGAATCATATTCAACAATAAAATTTAATAAATAATTATGAAATTTCAAAACATGTTTAAAATTCTAAGTTATATTTCCCTCTAAGGAGAAAAATTGTGCAAGCACCAAAAATTTGGAATATTTTTAAACGGTTTATATTTAAAGAAGGATTAATTCCCTGCAACTCATTTTCGGATAGTTTTACTTCCACACCCTTTAAAAAATCTTGATTTAAAATGATTTAATTGCCTGTGGAAATCTTCTATACTGATGAAACGTTGAAAGTCTCATCGAAGATGATCGGATACGTTTTCTAACACAATTCGATAACTCTTTGGGAACTTACTTGGCTTCCTCCGAAAATGCCAAACCAAGGGTGTGAACGAATAAACCAGGAAGGTTAAAAAGTTCAGGGGTTTTATTAACCTTCCGGAAGTCGCACTAGTGCACTGAGTGCACGCTACTCTCAAAATCTAGTGAAATCGTCTTAGCGCAGCAGCGGCTGTCGTTCAGTGGGCATTTGCGCGACTTTCGGAGGTTTAAAAGCTTGACTGAGGAAAACTTTAATTCAATCGATTAACTAAAATTACTATTTCAAAGATTTCACAAAATATCAAATAGTCAAATATTAGAATGAAATATACAACATTTACAGTATATTTGTTTTAATTCTACAACTGTCTCAATTCAGTGGCGTAACCAGGCGTAATTTGGTTTGGGGAGAGGGGGGGGGGGTTGTTTGAAGAAAACTGATGATTTTTTTAAAATGTTTTATCAAATCCTACTCCAGTGGCCAACCAGTAGTTGGAGAGCTCGGCTCAGCTATACCGGATGGAGCGTAGTTTCTGGTTCGCTGGTTCCGGTTCGCTTAAGACTTGACCCACCGTTGGCGCTTCATTCGACCTACTCGATCTAGTCCCTGGCGGTGGAACTAGTTAGCTCACGGGACCGGCGATTCCAGATGATTCGTGGTGCCCGATACACTGGCACCTTAACCAAAGCTGTGGTTGCTCTCAACGTCTTCCCTCTAGCATAATCAACGTGATAGTAAAAGTTCGAGTAGATGATATATTCTCCAACCGCGACTTTTGCATGTTGCTGTCTTTCGGCTGCTAGTCAACACCATCTCTGTTTTAAGATGGGCAATCGTCTCTCCACATGCTCTAGTGATTCTTCGATTACATGGAACACCACATCATCTTCGAAATGGACAATAGATACATCTCTGGGAAGGTTCAGCTTCAATACTCCATCGTACACTGCGTTCCACAGCTTTGGGCCGAGAAACGACAGTCGTAATTGTCATTTTCCTATGTGTGTCTCATAGATCAGTGTTCGGAACTGAAAGTAGCTCTGTAATATTATGCAGAGTTACTTATGCTATACAGCAAATGGGCGATTGCTTCCCAGCTAGTACCGTTGAAGCATTCTTCACTACTAATGTAACTATCACGCAATAGCGATATGTAGACCTGCCTATAAGGAAGCCGAATTGCATGACAGGCCGTTCTCACGCTCTGAGTACTTGGTTATCCTGTTCACAATTAGTCTCTCTAACAGTTTTACGACTGTACCATAATTGACTTATACGCAGAAAGATCTCCTTGTTTTCCTGGCATCAGCAGCAACATCAGCTTCTGTCGCTTCCAGTTTTTTTATTATAAAAGAAAAAACAAGTCGAAAATTTGTACCCCCTCTCCCGCCCCCAAAATTAATTGAATCGAAAAAAAAAATTATTGGCGATGGCCAGTTTAATTTAAAAAATATATTTAACATTTAATATTTAAATAATAATTTTAGAAGTTTATTATCTGATCATTACATTGAAAACTTAATGTTTTAAACACAATGGGGTCTTTTGGTAAATTGTGGGAATGAGATGTTGTAACTTATCTCAGTGAAAATCTTATAGTTGACAAATCATGCCAATATCAAATAAAATACCTGCATGAAAACATCCACATCGCAACAGATGAAAAATCATGTTCTCCGTTGGCCAGTAGTAGGTCAGGATCAGTTTTTATGAGCATTTGATTATCTTTTGTGCTGTAAATTATTTGTATAGTCACTAAGTAGGATTGGAAATAATGAAAATTAAAAATATTGTCAAGTGAACAGACCTCGCTCTTATTATCACACCTTGCGTAGCCCTTTTCGAGTTTTAAAACGGAAGTATCTCTAGTACTCATCACACATCACTCGATCTATTGTCTTTTGTCTGGAAAGGCGTATTTGGGCATTATATGGCAATTTTCTCAACTAACTCGCTTGCTCACGGTGAATGGCGGCGACAAATAATTTGGGAGAACACCTTCAGCAATGTGATTCCTTTTGATTCCAGCGTCCATCTCGACAATTTCGCAAGTTCCTGGTTCTTGGAATATTTCAGAATTGAAGTCGGCTCCTCAGAAAACGGCTCCCCGGAAAACGGCTTATCGATTTTTACAAACTTGGGTTCAAATGGACGGTTAGTAGCGGACTTTGATCTGGTGAAGTTCATTCGAATCGGCCTTATGACTACGAAAATACGATATGTGAAACCTTTAAATGTCAAAAGACTTTCGGAACATTTCATGCATATCGACAATTGAACCACATATAATACTACGTTCACACTACGAGTTAAAACCTGTTTTAACGCTATCTTGATGACATTTTTCTTATTGCTAATTATTAAAACGTGTTTTAACTCTGTAGTGTGAACATACTATACATCGCCATGAGTCTAACTTGAATTGAAGATTGTTTCCTTATCGAAATTCATTGTGAATGCAACAACCGATTCTGTCTCTATCGGCTGATGCGTTTAAAGTAGAATCGGTTCAGAAGTCGGTCTGTATTAGCCTTTCCATGAGATGTTTGTTTGACAATTCACTGGTGGGTCCTTCCTTCCGCGAACAGTAAAATTAATGATATAATTTTGTTGTAGGTCAGATGAAGTTATTGGTCGGCACTGTCATGCATACGGTAAAATGTACCACCCTGTGAAGTTTCGTTTCCAGTGTTCCGCTCGTCGCACCATTTCTTGGAAAGCCGTTCGGCTCTTTCACTCTCGAATGAACGTATACACATATATTAGCTGATTGTCATCTGTCTGAAGGAATGAGTAGTCAGTTCGAATAAAGTCACCAGTTGAGGTAGAAGCCATAGCTCGGCAGTTCGTGTCTTTTAGTGGCAATAAATAATAGAAGTGCAGAAACGGTTTTTCATTTTCTGCAAGATTGCTATTAAGGATTTGGTCACAACATAATTTGGTGCCGTGACCAGGATTCTACGGCCTGTACGTGGCAATTTACCGTCATTACAACATCGCCCGACATTGTACCGAGCCATACCGTATCCGCCATCACGAGACGCCGTTATTGGGACAAAGCAACCAATTGTTCATGGGAAGAAAGGGGCCGCCATCACACTACTTCGTGGAAGCCAACCGTTTTTTACTGCTGTCGATCATAAATATTACAAGGCCTAATTGATTTAGGCAGCAGGCGTTACCGTTCACTGAAGGACACTACTGGTCTCGTAGTTTGTGAATCGCTGCCAACCCAACACTGTTGAGTGTCCTCGGTCGCTGGCAATTTCGATACGTGTAGAAATCTATCTACTTTCGAGTCGATTCGGAGCAACTTCTTGAAAATTTCAAGGCATATTGTTGCCTTGGTCAGGCCGAGTATTCTCGAGTGGTGCGGGCGCTGCGGCACCTGTTTCGGCTTTTCATGATGGATGGAGCTAAGAGTAAGCAACAGCTCAGCATTCGGCGAACGACATTGCTTGCGTCACTGAGCCGAGCCCAGCAGTTTCTACAGGGGTACGTGGCCGACCGCGATGCTCTGCAAGTGGCCATTCGGTTGGAGAATTTAGAAGTTTTATGGCAAGGTCTGGAGGATACTCAAACGGCTCTGGAGGAGATGGAAACAGATAACGAAGCGATGGTGAGAAACTTGCAGTTCAGGTCTGATTTCGCACCCAAACTTTTCGAAATAAAAGCTGGTCTGCTTGGTAAATTGCCTCCAGCAATTAATTCTATAAATGAGCTCCCTCTAAACCCCCCACCGCAAATTCACTCTGGTCTCTCTGGTCTAAAGCTGCCGAAAATATCTCTTCTTGAATTTACTGGTGACTACCAGGAGTGGCTTGGCTTTCATGACACGTTTCTTGCGCTAATTCACGCAAATCCCGACGTAGCTGCCATACAAAAATTCCACTATTTAAAGGCAGCTGTCAAAGGGGAGGCATCTCAGGTAATCGAGTCGATACCCATCAGCGCAGCCAACTATCCTCTTGCCTGGGACGCCTTGGTAGCTCGATATTCCAACGAGTACTTGTTAAAAAAACGACACATGCAAGCGCTACTAGAAATACCACGGATGAGGGAAGAATCTGCTGTCGCTTTGCACGGACTCGTGGACGACTTTGAAAGGCATATAAAGGTGCTAAAGCAATTGGGAGAGCCTACGGATGCCTGGAGTACAATTTTGGAACACTTGCTCTGCACAAGACTACATCATGAGACTCTCAATATGTGGGAAGCTCACGCTTCTACTCTGGAAGAGCCTTCTTACCCAAAACTGGTCGAATTCCTTCAGCGTCGCATGCGGGTGTTAGAATCGATTTCGGTAAATCACGATTCTGCGCAATCCGTTTTAACACCATCCATTTCTGGATCTTCAGGAGTCAGTCAACGATACAAGCGTCCAACTGAGTTACTGCTGTCTACACATGCGGTAACAGAAGCTACGAATGTCAACTCCCCAATCCATCCGACAGCCATCATGGGGCAATTGAAAAGGCTCTCTTTACACGAAAGAATGAATATGGTGAGCACAAAGAGGCTGTGCTTCAACTGTCTTTATAATGACCACTTCGTCAACAACTGTCCCTGCCAGACTAGTTGTCACATTTGTCGAAAACGTCACCATACACTTTTACACCCAGGTTGCGTTGATAACTCTTATGTTCCCCAGAATCGAGGCTATAGCAACACGGGTGGAAATTCACAGCATTCAGCACAAATAAACGTGGCAACGTCAACTATCGAGCATTTCACACCGCAATCAATCGCGGCTATCAACGAAGTTCAAGGGTCGAAAATTCTCGCGCACGCAGCACGAAATGAGAATGTGTTTATGCTCACTGTAGTTCTAATCATCGTTGATGCCTACGGTCAAAATCATTTTGCTAGAGCCTTGTTAGACTTCGCATCACAGCCCAACATAATCAGCGAACGAATGGCTCAAATTCTCCGGCTCAAGCGAAATAAGGTGAACGTTCAGCTTCATGGTCCAGGTGGTATTGCAGTTCGTTCCACCGACTCAGTGTTCACCCAAATTCACTCTAGGAAAGAAAACTTTTCGCGTGACGTAGAGTTCTTGATCCTACCGCGAGTAACAGCTGATATGCCTGCGAGCGATATTTCGATTGATAACTGGAGCATCCCCAAAGACCTTTTCCTGGCAGATCCAAACTTTAACAAGCGAGCAGAAGTTGATATGATAATCGGCCTTTCACATTTCTTTGCTTGCTTTAAAACTGCTGCACGCGTGCATTTGGCACAAGATTTACCCGAGTTAGTTGACAGTGTCTTCGGTTGGATTGTCGCAGGCTCAGGTGATCATATTCCCAACTCTGCTGATCAAGTGCAGTGCAATGTTTCAACAACTTGTCTCGTCTCTCTCGAAGAAAACTTAGAGCGCTTCTGGAAAATAGAGGAACTTCCCCCGCACTCGGATTATTCTGTCGAAGAACGCCAATGTGAGACTATCTACGCATCAACCGTCACAAGGGACAGTACTGGCCGATATACTGTGCGCCTACCACGCCATCCGGACTTTGATGCCAGGGTAGGGAACTCCAAACTGGCGGCGCTTCGAAGATTCAAACTTCTAGAGCAAAGGCTCGATCGAAATCCCACACTGAAGAAAGAGTATCACGACTTCATGAAAGAATACCTCACTCTCGGTCATATGTGCCAAACCCCCAAGGACGATGAGCAAAATTTCAAAGGTTACTACCTTCCTCGCCATCCTTAGTATTCGACGCATCCGCTAAAACTTCGACCGGTTTTTCCTTGAATGACTCACTTTATGTTGGACCAGTTGTCCAGGACGACCTCCTGTCGATAATTTTGCGATTCCGCACGTACCTGGTAGCTGTGGTTGCGGACATTGAAAAAATGTATCGCCAGGTCTCAGTGCATCCTTCTGATGTCCCATACCAACGAATATTGTGGCGATTCAATGAAGCAGACCCAATTCAAACTTATGATTTGTTAACCGTTACATATGGACTTGCACCATCGTCCTTTCTAGCCACACGCACCTTGCAGCAGTTAGCCGACGACGAAGGCGTGGCTTATCCCATCGCAGAGCCAATTCTACGCAAAGGGTTCTACGTAGACGACTGTTTAGGCGGTGAACAATCGGTTGAAAAGGCAATTCAGCTGCGTGACGAATTAATCGAGCTACTTCAGAAAGGTGGATTCAGTCTGCGAAAATTCACGTCCAACAAATTAGAAGTTCTACATGGCCTGTCCCCAGAGCAAGTAGGCACACAATCATCTCTTACTTTCACCTCCCAAGAAACGGTCAAAACATTAGGAGTAGGCTGGGAACCTGAACACGACATGCTTCGTTTCGAGTCCAACGTAAAGCACCCCGAGGATGTTGCAACCAAAAGGTCGATTTTATCGTCCATTTCGCAGCTCTTCGATCCGCTTGGACTAATAGCACCAGTTGTGATACGTGGGAAGCTGCTTATGCAAGAGTTGTGGTTGATGCAAAGTGAATGGGATCAACCAGTTCCAACGATTATCAAAGAGAAATGGTACGCGTACTATAAGAATCTTCCTAAAATTGCCGAATTTCGCACCGAACGCTATGCTTTCTTGCCGAATGCTTCAGTTAAACTGCACGTGTTTTGTGATGCTTCAGAAGCAGCCTTTGGAGCATGTGTCTACGCACGGTCAGCCGATACCAAAGAAAACATAAGAGTTCAGCTACTTGCATCTAAGTCTCGGGTCGCCCCCTTGAAAAGAATTACTCTGCCTAGACTTGAACTTTGCGCTGCTGTCATTGGCGCCCAGCTACATGCGCATGTGGTGAATGCTCTTCAAATCGAAATTAGCGAATCTCGATTTTGGTCAGATCCGACGGTGGTACTCCAGTGGTTACAGTCTCCACCAAACACATGGAAGACGTTCGTTGCCAATAGGGTTTCTGAATTACAATCCAGCACTCACGGCGCACGATGGAGTCACATTTCCGGTAAGGAAAATCCGGCAGATTTGATATCCCGAGGAATGAGAATGGACGATTTCCTTTCAAGCGATTTATGGAAACATGGCCCACACTGGCTTCGTCAAGCAGAGAATGAATGGCCTGCTCCGACAATGCTCCCGGCGTTAACCGACAACGTAGAGGTTAAAAAAGTTTTCGTCGCCGTGATTCATAACAAACCGGGGGTTAATCCAATGTTTACCCGCTATTCGTCGCTTGATAAATTGATTCGCGTAACTGCGCACTGTCTTCGATTTGTCGGTAACATGCGCTCTAAAACTCGCACGCATCCTAGCGTTACGACTGATTTGCTCCCCGGCAAGTGTTTATCGGCAAAACGAATATCGGATGCCCAATCACACTTAGTACAACTTGCTCAAGCGGATGCATTCCATGATGAGCTGAAAGAACTAAAAAGAGGAAATACTGTGTCAAAACATTCATCGGTTCGATTACTTAGCCCTTTCATAGACCAGAGGGGAACACTCAGAGTGGGGGGTAGGTTGAGATTATCTGACGAATCCTTTCACGCAAAACATTCTGCTCTATTGCCAAGCTATCATCCATTTACCCGATTACTTCTCACATCCTACCATCTCAAGTTGCTTCATGGTGGTGGCCAACTCACTCTAGCCACTGTGCGTGAAGAATACTGGCCCCTAAATGGAAGGCGGATGATGCGAAGCATTATACGATCATGTGTTAAATGTGTCAGAGCAGATCCAGTTCCAATCCAACAGCGTATTGGTCAATTGCCCGTACCCCGAATCACTGCAAGCAGACCTTTCACCGTTACTGGCGTTGACTACGCTGGACCAGTTTACCTACGAGCACCGCATAAACGAGCCGCGCCACCAAAAGCATATATTAGCGTTTTTGTATGTTTTTCAACGAAGGCGGTGCACCTAGAACTCGTCTCCGATCTAACAACCGCTGCCTTTCTAGCCGCTTTTCGGAGATTCACTTCTCGTCGCGGTTTACCCACCCACGTTCACTCCGATAATGGAAAGAATTTTCAAGGAGCAAAAAACGAACTACAGGAGTTATATCAACTGCTATCAAATGAGAACGAAATTTGCAAAATCCAATCCAAGCTTGCCAGTGATGGAATTACTTGGCACATGAACCCACCAAAGGCTCCACACTTCGGGGGTCTTTGGGAAGCAGCAGTAAAGGTAGCCAAGAAACACCTTCACCGCCAATTGGGCAACGCGAGACTTTCATTCGAGGATATGTGCACGGTGCTGGCGCAAATCGAGGCCAGCATGAACTCCCGTCCGTTGACACCATTAACAGAGGATCCAAACGATCTTAACTCGCTCACTCCGGGGCACTTTCTCATCGGAAACGCGATACACTCAATGCCAAATCCGGATGTCCGATGCATCCCAACTAATCGCCTCGACCATTATCAGCGAATGCAATTGCTGCATCAACAATTTTGGCATAGGTGGCGAACGGAATATCTGCAGGAACTGCAACGCGAGACGAGCGTTCGTTCAGCAAACACGAACATTAAACCCGGACAGCTGGTAGTCATCCTCGACGAATTCCTCGCGCCGCTAAAATGGCCGCTGGCGCGCATCATCAGTATACATCCTGGCCCCGACGATCTCGCTCGTGTAGTTACTTTGCGAACTGCTAAAGGCGTCATTCAACGACCGGTAGTAAAAATCTGCTTGCTACCAACACAGCATGATGAAACAGCGTCTGCAGACACATCGACAACAAAGGAAAACATCCCACAACCAGTCCCAACAGATGATGATCCGGATCACAGCACTGCGGAAGAAAATTTATATAGTCATTAAGTTTTTCTAATAATTCGCTTAGTTGTTTAAAATTATCTTAAGAAATATGCTGCTAGAAGCTGATAGGTCCGCCCGGTTGTACGCAAATAAGTGCAAACGAGGCCGCATCGAAAAATAATTGAAACTGACATTTCAAGGTGGTGGCGATGTTGTAGGTCAGATGAAGTTATTGGTCGGCACTGTCATGCATACGGTAAAA